>NC_133648.1:299403859-299721653 GCF_009905375.1 Apium graveolens | reverse complement strand
ACCGTTCAAACCAAAGATTCACAGAAATCATCGAGTTATAATTTGAAAATTCGGTATAACCCTAATAATCGAACTTTGCTATTTAGGTATCGTTTCATCAACTAAACACCATGAATCAACTGTAAATCACATAACCAAGCTATATCAATCATCAAAACATCAAAATAACCCTGAAATCAAAAGGCCTAATTCGAACATAAACCCTAGAAATCAAAAATCAAAAACTACGAATTAAAACTTGAAATTGATGCTAGAAATGGAAAGAACAGATCAAAACCTTTGATTTGGTTACTGGAATCACACGATTTGATGAAGAAATTAGCTGGATATCACGGTTTGATTCTCGACCCGATTCAAGTTCTTCCCGACCTGAATTTCAGAGAAAATTCTGAATTTTAATGATTTATTAATTATAATTAATTAATTTAGGCTATTTATAGTAGTAAAATTAATACTCCTAAATAAAATTAAGGGGCTAATTATACATCTAATAAAAATATTTGGCCCTAATTTTCATAATTTTTGGATATCAAAATTTAATTTATAATTATTTTATATATACAATATATATGTCAAAATTTCCCAAAAATTGTGAATAATTCAAAAATACAAAGAAATGGTATAAATAAAAGTCCTATAATTTTATAAAAATAAAAATGTGATTTTTGTGGGGTTTTTAACACCCAATGGGGCCCGGAAAAGTCATTTTTCGTACAACGAGAAAATTTATAAAATATCTAGATGTTCAGAATAATGCGATTATAAAAGTCGTTTGATGAAAATAAGGCCCATTATTTTATTTGAAATATTGGCTTTAAAATCATTGTTTGGGGTCGTAAAACGTTTGAAATGAAACCTATGAATACGAAATAAAACATCTGGAAAATATTTTATAAATACAGAAATGACAGGGAATACACGTAACACGTATAATTGGGGTTTAACGGATAATCACACATAAACGACACATTAACATACCTTATTTATTATAAATATAATATAATACAGACGTAAATTTCCCAGTCGTTACAGGAAAAGCTCCATGGCGGCGACCATGGAGTTCCTGCCGACGGGAGGTAGAGGACGGGGATGGGGGGAATTACCATTTCCACCCCTATCGTTTACAAAACTTACAAATTTTATATTTCGGTTTTAAAAGCTTGTAAAAATCAGATTCTCGTTTTAGTATTTTCAGAATTTGTATTTTCTTTTTATATTATTTTCAGAATTTAATTTTTAATTATTTTAAAATTCCAAAATTCAGTATTTAATTTCTGAAAATTATTTTTAATTTAAAAATAAATCTTTATTAGTTAATTAATTAATTAATTTTAGTTGATAATAATTATTTAATTAGTCAATTAATTTAAATATTAATTGATTAATTAATTTAATTAGTTATTAATTAATTTTAATTGATTGTTTAATTAGATTAATTATTAATTTTGATTTAAAAATTTCAAAAAATAGTTTCGAGCTTTAAAATATTATTTTCAAATAACTTTTAAGGCTCGATATTATTATAAATTGTTTTAAAGTTAGATACGGGTATTCGAACCCTGTTATTTGATTATAAAATGATTCGAAGTCCCATTTCAATTCCAAAAAATGTTCAAAAATTCGTATTAATACTTGGAAAATCATTTTAACCCGAATCTTCTTCGAATAATTATTTTAATTGAATATCTTACGTGCTATGTGTTATATGTGATCTGATTGATGCATAATATGACTGTACGTGCATTGTTTGACTATTTTTGCTATAACTTTCAATCCGTAAATCGGATTTGGGTAAAATGAAGGGTAGATAAAAGCTTATGACGTCTATGTGACGATTAGAATAATATGAGATTGAATATTAAAGGATAATTGTGATGCCTAGCAGAGTAAATGAGGCATAGAAAAAGAAAGCCAGTGATCCATAAATAAAACTGAAGCGTAGAAAGAAAAGGCAAATGATTGATGAATAGAAGCAAGTTATAGAAGAAGAAGGAAAGTGATTGATGAGTAAAACTGTTAGATGAGTACAAGTAAAGATGGAAATCATCTGTGATAAGGCAAGTACTTCTGAACCTTCTTAAGATATATTGAAAATATTTTTGAACTTTCTCATAACATGTTGCTAGTATTCAAAATAAATCCTAATTTATTGCAAACGCTTTAAACTATTCAACCTTGAACCTTGATCGTATCGTTGAACATGAGCCGTAAGCTTTATTTCTTGTGAATCACCAACGGTTGATTCCCCATATATTAAACCCTACAAATACAATACTATTCCACAAATACATACATACCATGAACCAAGTATTTTAATAGAATTTCTCGAGCATACAAAAACTTATACACCCTTGAATACCCGATCACATCAAATATCTATACCCTGTATTATCATTAAACCATTGTTCTTCATATACTTGATTTTTTATCAGGCTTGAAGCCGTTCTTCATATTTACACCTTGATACACCTTGGTGATACTTGTGAAATGTGTCATGCTCTGAGATAAACGATTAAGAATGTTAATCATGATTCTGTTTTTATTAAATTGCAATGGCTATCATATTGAATTTTTTTAAAA
Organism: Apium graveolens; assembly: GCF_009905375.1. Taxonomy (NCBI): domain Eukaryota; kingdom Viridiplantae; phylum Streptophyta; class Magnoliopsida; order Apiales; family Apiaceae; genus Apium; species Apium graveolens. The sequence goes on along the minus strand of NC_133648.1, from coordinate 299,719,073 downwards.
TTGGATGGTTTTCTAAATGTGGACCAGATTTGTGGTCAGACCAGATTCGTGGTTATATTAGGCCAATGCGTGCTTTGGATCCGGTATATAGAGCAGAGCTGGGAGCCTTGCTCGGGGTTAGTGCGTGACTGATCAGCAGCCTAACTTTGCTTTTTAAAATGAAAAGTGAATATCTAATTCTAATCATTGCTTATCCAGAAACTTGATTCTTCTGAATCATTTCAATTGGTCATTGTTTAACCTCAGTTATTGTTATTATGACTTGCTGAGCTAGTTAGCTCACACTTGCAAATCTTTTTATGTTATCCAATAGTTGAAAAAGGAAATTGTTGGTAATGAGGATTCCCAGTATAGGGTACGAGCTAGGATTCCAAGTTAAGTTGGATCAAGCTAGTGGGAGCTTTATATTGTAGATGAGTTATGCATAATTGTAAAAATGATATCATTATCTGTTGTAAGTGGAACTAGTTGGGGTTTGGTACGATGTAATAAAAGATAAGGTTGTTGCTTGTTTTTATACTTTAAACTGTTACGATCCGTGGATGTGTAAAGAAGGGTCAATGCATATAATATTTATATACAGGTTTATATATTGGGTGTGTGTGTTTGAACCCCAAACTTCTGACCCAGGTTTGGAAGGCGTCATAGATCACCCATTTCAACTGATCATTGGTGATGCATCTTCACGAGTTCAAACAAGAAAAGCAACTCAAGAAGAATGTTTATATAGCAGCTTTCTATCACAGGAAGAGCCTAAAAAGGTAGAGGAACTCTGTTGGATCCTGATTGGGTTTTAGCTATACAAGAGGAGCTAAACCAATTTGAAAGAAATAAAGTATGAAAGCTAGTACTCAAACCTAAAGAAAGAATTCTATTAATACTAAGTGGGTATTTAGAAACAAAATGGATGAAAATGGCATATTTGTTAGGAACAAAGCTAGATTGGTTGCTAAGGGCTACTGTCAACAAGAAGGAATTGATTTTGATGAAACGTTTGCTCCTGTTGCAGGACTTGAAGCCATCAGAATCTTCTTAGCCTATGCAGCCCATGCCAATTTCAAAGTCTATCAAATGGATGTTAAAAGTGCCTTTCTAAATGGAGATTTGGAGGAGAAAGTCTAGATTAGTCAACCTTCTGGATTTGAAGACCCAATTTTTCCAGAATATGTCTACTATCTTTTGAAAGCACTTTAAGGTTTGAAGCAAGCACCTAGAGCCTGGTATGATAACTTGTCAAAGTTTCTCTTAGAAAACCACTTCACTAGAGGTACTATTGACAAAACCTTATTCTTTAGAAATGTTAATGGCTATAGTATACTTGTTCAAATTTATGTAGATGATATTACATTTGGCTCTACAGATGAAAAACTTTGCCAAAAGTTTGCCAAATTGATGCAAAGTAAATATGAAATGAGCATGATAGGAGAACTAACTTACTTTATTGGTTTACAAGTTAAGCAAGTTAGTGATGAAATATTCATTAGTCAAACCAAATACATTTATGATCTTTTGAAGAAGTTTGATAATGGATTGCACATCTGCAAAAACTCACATCGCCGCTGCAACTAAACTTGAATTAAACACAACTGAAAAGTCTGTGGATATTTTAATCTATAGAGGCATGGTTGGCTCACTTTTATATTTAACAGCTAGTAGGCCAGATATAATGATTGCTAATTGTCTCTATGCTAGATTTCAGGTTGATCCTAGAGAATCTCATTGGATAGTTGGCCGGGCTATCACACAAATTGTCTAGGAAAGCTGATCGGGCTTTTACATAAATTAACCGGACCCGCAAAGAAGAGCTAGGTCTCTGATTACCTATGTTGGACTAATCAGTGAAGATAGGGTGCGCAACCGAATTAGCCACTTATGCAACGGTGTCCAATATATGATTCGTTTTATCCAGTTTTAAAAATCACTTTTACATATCTCTTGTTAAAACAACTTTGTCACAACACACTATTCAAACCTCTTTTAAATTTTTAATCACATTTTAGAGATAGGTACTTTCAGAAGTTACTTTTCCCCAAAACATATTTTAAACAGCATTTTCATATACAGGGGATACGTAACTTAAAACGTTTTTGTTCCTGTTTGAAAATAAAATAACAGTTCATTCATATATACTGAAGTACTGAACCATAAAAGTATGGTCAGGGGTACTTGCCTTGCAGAGTGTTACAACTATCTTTGATTGACCTCGAATCGATTTGGACGCTCAGCTTTATCGTTTTACTATTAGACTATCCTGGATCCAACCTCGCTCAGGCCCTTCGATTGGAACCTTGTGGATCTTGTCGACTAATCACTAGGATATCTTTAGTCCAACGCCAACTCTCGGGCCTTCCGACTAGAACCTAAAGAGTCGAAATACCCTAATTTAGACATTCGATTATGCTTGACATATCCTCGCTAACAAGTCTACCCATTCGATATTACACCCCGACTCATAATTATACATATAATAACATACGCAACAATTAGGGTTCACGTATTCAAGATTCGGTTCTGTACTCATTTTTGGAAAATACATATACCCGTCACTTCGAGAAAACAGGGTTATCATTTTATTACAGGATATTTTATTACAACACGCAAGTACGTCTCGTAAAATAGGGTTGTTAACTAATTTATAAAATATTTTAATACAATATGCAAGTAGGTTTGTATAATGTTTATTTATAATTATATGGCTATAAACATTTGACCGGTAATCCCGATAGTTATAAGATAGATAGCCGTATTTTAGAATTTAATTTTCCGAAAATCGGGCAGCGTCTCCTTTGTTTATCGGACTACCCGTCGAAACATAATCGACGTCTCAACCAACAAACAACCTAACAATTAAACCAACAGTCACAATTCATCATCCAAATTATGTGCTCGACTTCGATATGAAATAACTAATTTTCGTTCCCAAAAATATTTTTATGTAATAATTGTTATTTATATCGATTTAGGACTCAGAATATTTCATCACAGTCCACCGTTGGCTCGCTAGGGCTCATCACCGACGGCGGTAAAATTCGCGGGTACCCGATTAATTCGGGTTTCCAACGCGAATTTCACCGATAAAATTTTCGGAATAATCGAAAATTAACACAAGGAAAATTCGCAGAATCAAGAATTTTTCATTCAAAATTTTCCACAAAACAACTCAATAATTTGAATCCCTCAAAAACTAAAAGAATCGAATTGCACATAATTGAACCAACAGCAGCGCACACAGATATATACAACCCACACGCGCAACTACCAGCAACAAATCGGAACAGGAAATCAGGAAATGCAGCCTCACCATAAACGCACACATGCAAACACCCACAACACGGCAAACACAAACACACACACGAACTATACACACATACACATACAAACCTATAAATTTAAGTATATATATATGCAGGAACCAGAGCTACCAATCCAGAAAGGCAACAACTCACCGGAAAAGTAAGGCGGCGGCCGGAACTGGAGTAACAGGGGAAGAGGAAAAACATAGAGGCGAAAACGATAAAGGAAGAGGAAGAAATTAGAATGAGAGAGTGAGAGATTCGAGAGAGTAGAGAGATCGAGATGGGAGCAGCAAGAGATTAAGAGGGAGGGTGAAGAACAGGGGATGGGGGAGGGTTTTGGTTTAATATATATTTTTCATATCTCTGTTGTCCAACAACGAGGCACTACACGTACACTCTAGTTTGTAGGAATTAGACACGTAACATAGAAAGTGATAATTATTCTTGTTCTGTTCCACTATTTTACAATGCAACTGACAAATGCACAGCTAAATAAAATCCCAAAAATTACCAGATAAATGTTAAAATCCTCAAAATAAATAAAAATTAGGAAAATAAATTTTTCAGAATTTTTAAAGCATTTCAGAAATGCACGACGTACCCGCATTTAACGATTAAACGAACCAACGCGCTGCTGGATTTAATCCAAAAAATTTCCAAAATAATTTTAAAATTCTCAGAATAATCTAAACTTAATAAAACATGAGTTTCATAATTTTTGAGACATTTCCGAATTTGATATATAAAATACAATCAGAAAATCATTCAGGGCTAATAATTAATGAAATATTGATTTCTAAATTTTATAAACTCCTAAAAATAATAAATAAATTGTGAAGCAACAAAAATGATTTTAGAGATAATCCATGTATTTATGAGAATAAATCTTAAATAAATCATATTTAATATATAAAATAACACAGCTTCCCAACTAATTACACAAATGATCTTCGAACATCACGATCTCATATAATTAATAACAAAATATATCCAGTTGATAGAACCCATAAACATATTTTATTTTTTAATTTTTACTACTTACATAATTAAATAATACAAATATATACGAGTCGTTATATCCTTTCCCCCTTAAAAAGATTATGTCCTCAGAATATGATCTAACTAAACAAGTGAGGATATTTGTCAAGCATATATGTCTTTAACTTCCAAGTAGACTCTTCTACTCAAGGATTTATTCAAAGCATACTCACTAAAGATATAAACTAATTCTTGAGGCCCCGCTTTTTACGATCTAGGTTCTAGATTGATTCGTACACCTTATCTTGATTCAATTTGAAGATATATTCTGTTGGCATAAAGACATAAAACATAATATGAGTATGCTGCAGCTATGGCAATAACACTAACTCATAGGCGACTTTACCTGATTTTCTCAGTATTTCAAACGGTCCACTGTATCGTAGTCGGCTGCCCTTTGGTTCAAACCTAATTTACCCTTTTCAAGGTAACACCTTTAACAATACCATCGATCCTATTTCTATCCATCCTATGATGTCGATACAAGTCCGCATTCTTTCTCTGTCTATTCTGAGGTGCTTTAACTCTTTTCAAAACCAACACCACTGCGTCCTTGGTGTGCTGAATTAACTTAGGACTTGACAATATCTTTTCTCTCACTTTATCTTAATAAAGTGGGGACCCACACCTATGCCCATACAAGGCTTCGCAGGATGGCAATCCTATATTAACATGATAACCATTATTACAGAACTCTATCAATGATAAAGGATCATCCCAGTTTTCCTTTAAAATTGAAAACACATACTCTCAACATATCTTATATTGTCTAAATCGTCTTCTCACTTTGACTCTCCGTCTAAGGATGATAGGCGGTACTCATTTTCAACTTAGTTTCCATACATTCGAACACCCTTACTCATTTCCATCAGTTAAGGCCGGAAAGTAATCTTATATTCACTTCTTATCACCCTCAAGTATTTGAATTTCAACTTCTGCTCTTTCCAATTCTTTTATTAACTCCTCAGTGATCTTAATTACCTTCAATCCTCTCCTTCTACACAAGGCATATGTTACTACCCCGTCTTTGCTTAGGTGGTTGTTAATGAAATAATCGGAATCTTTTGTTAATCTCAACCAAAATTCATACTTGAAACTTAACGCATAGTTGCCTCCCTTCTAATCTTCGTAGAAAAATCCTTGGGCGTTCTACACAGACTTTCTTAGTCTTTGGCATAGCTGAGGATGTTATCAATAAATACAATTATGCTTATCCAAGCGCTCCTTATATACCATATTCATTAAATCCTTAGAGACGACTGGTACACCTGTTATTCCAAATAACATCACCAAAACTTGTAATGTCCATGTCTCATTCTAACTGCAGTCTTTGATACGTCCTCAGGCTGAATCTTGAATCAACCTTCGAGAACTAACACGCTCCTTAAATTAGGTCATATAATCAATTTTAAATAGGGGTTATTTATTCTTATTTGTTATCTTGTTAAACTTCCGATAATCAGTAGATAATTTCATATTTTCTTCCTTCTTCTCCATAAACAACATTGGTGCACTCTATGAGGATATATCTGGTATGATCACCTTATTTTCCAATAATTTTTTCAATTACTTAACTAAATCATTCACACAGGTCATACAACATAGAGTCTTTGACATTGGTTTGGCTCAGGTTTATCAATGAGAGATCTTATCCCATAATCTAGGGTAATCTTAGTGATTCATCTGGAGAGACTTCTTATCTCGTGTCTGCCTTGAAAACTTACATTAAAATTGGCTTTCGCAAACATTATGATTTGCTTCTTCTAGAAATCTATCTTTGCCTTATGACTGGACAACCAATCTGATCCTAGAATCGCATCGAACCCTCCTAGCTCGAAGGGTATCAAATCAGTTGAAAAGGAATGTTTGGGGGTTTATAATTGACAGCTAAGACAAAGTTGACTCACTGAAATTCTACCCTTATTAACCGCTTCTATAATTAAGGGCTCGAATAAGTCTTCTAGTATCGAATCTATTTTATTCACACATTCCTTTGATATTAAGGACTTAGACGCTCCAAAATCAAAAAACTTTAACAGGTACGGAATTGAGAGAAAATGCACCTGCAACTACGTCTGAGTCCCAGGCATTCGATTTCTTGGTCACTTTGAAGCTTTTGCCTCTACCGGTGCTGGATGTTGGCCCTTGGGATGTAGTACCTTGAGTAACCATTCCACAACTCCTTACAATATGCCCAATCTTCCCAAAAATGTAACAAGTAACTCCTGGATTTTCTAGATTGCATTTCGACGCATAATGACCCTTATGACCATATTTGAAACATTGAACATTCTTTTTGCACGAACTATTATGTCTCCTGTCACAGGACTTGCAATCCACTACTAACTTGACTGAGTGGGATGGAGTAGAAGCAACTGAAGTAGCACTAGACCTAGCCTGAGAGAAACTCTGTTTCCTGAATCTTTTACTCCTATTTCGGCCAAACTGATTCTGAAACTCCTGACTGGATTTTTCTTGGTCCGCCTTGTTAATAACACCTTCAGACTTCCTTTTCTTATCACCCTCTTCCTTAATGGCCAACTTCTGGTCACTTTCAATTACTAGGGCGGCCTGAATTACGAAAGGATATGTCTTGAGTTGCAATGCCATAACTCATCTGCGAATTTCAGGCTTCAACCCTTATTGAAACCTCCTTGCCTTCTGGGTCTCCGTACTAACATACTTAGGAACTAATCGGGCCATTTCCGTAAACTTGGCCTCATAATCTAACACACTTTTTCCACCTTTTTCAATTCTAAAAACTCAACTTCTAACTGATTCTATAGACAATCTGGAAAATATTTCTCCAAAAACAATTCTATAAATTTGGCCCAAGAAACATGACCTTCTCCCTCCAATGCACGATTAGATTCCCACCAATAATTTGCCTCACCCTTCAGAAAATAACTCACATAATCCGTTTTAAGATCGTCACTTACCTGAGTGAGGGTAAAGCCTTTTCCATTTCCTTTAGCCAATTTCTGGTACCAATCGGGTCCACTTCACCTCTAAACTCTGGGGGCTTAACAGACTAAAAGGATTTAAAACTAGTAGTTCGGTTTGGCTCTCTTTGCTGATGTTGTTGCTACTGAATCTGTAGGATTAGCTGCAACTGTTATTGCTGCTGCTGGCGCAAAAAGTCTAGAATTTCATATATAGTTGGACCCTCTGCAAAATTACTACTATTTTCTTTAGACTGGGTAGCTTTCTTGGGTGGCATTTTCCTAAATATAGCAGGGAATTTATTTGAAAATATAACTAAAATGCATAACAGAAAATATCACCATCGAAACGGTGCACCTGCATCAGGAAAATACTGCCCAGTCAAAGTACCCATGTCTTTATTATCAAGATCCATTTATAAAAGATCTAGATTAACAACATCAACAATAATGGCAACAACAACAATAGCAGAATCAACAACAGTACAGGAAAACTGAAATATAAAGATACTAAATAGCATAATATAGCTTCTCCATATAATGTCCCACCACTGCTTAAGTGGAACACTAACTAATCCCCATATATCGCACAACTGGGCTGGCTATATCAGCCACCACCTACAAGGAGCATTTAGTAAACCGAATCAAACTTAGGGAACTCTGGACTCTACTGAGTCCACCCTTTCGAGTTCCGACCAACCATTCCTCTACTGAGTTAACCTTTCTAAGCTGCAACCTTCAATACTGCTTCCTGAGTCCTCTTTACCATCTTCATTTCTGGAGTAGGAACCAGACATAAAACTTCTATTCTTCCAGACAGTCAACTCTTGTTTACTTTCAATAACCAGGATTGTCTAAATACAGAGGTAATTGGCGAATTCATTAAAACTAGTTTCTTTTGAGAGAAACTAGAGTGGGTTTTTTTTACTTGGATTTCGAAATTTTTGATTTTGTGGCTTGGGTAGGCACCTGTTTGGTCACTGTCACGGATTCCATAGCCACAGTTGTTTGCAAAGACACTTATGATGGAAAAGTAGCAGGGATAGAAGTGTTTACCTCACTTACCTGAGGCTGCTCCATAATTGGCATGTAGATGAGGGGAACCTCATTATGGTGATTAGCCCTGTTAAGATCAGCAATAACTCTTCTCTCTTGGACTCAACAATCTAACTTGTTTGTTGGGTTCACAATTGAGAGATCCTCAGAAATAAAGTTAGCTATCATTATAAAGAATCTAGCATAATAGATGTTCTTAGACCTCTTTTTAATGTAACCTAATTTACTCCCCAATTCATACATTACAGAAGTACTAAAATTAAAATACATATCACTCAGAAGCTGTTAGTCGCTAAACACGCGCTAAATTACACGCAAGTATACGCGTTCGCAAGTAGTATAAGATATAAATCAGATTCATTCCCACAGGGACTGGTTTAGGTTAACTTTATAATTTATGCACTTAAGCAACAATGTATGGTTATTATTCAATGCTAAGACGATAACAAATTGAGGTTGTTTATAACTAAGAATTAAACTAACAATTATAACTAAGGGAATAAGAATGAGTGAATTAATATATGACAAACATGGGATTCTAACTTCATTAAATATTTCATTCAATAGCCTTTTCATTCTTAACCTTAGCATGTAATGGTGATGACTCTAATAAAATAACATGAAACTGATAAATGCCAACTTTCGTTACACGAATACCATACTACCAGGCATCCAAAAAGAGATAGAAGCTGAATAGACACCAATTATATTGAGACTATATGTCTATAAAATTTGACAACATAACGGTTTAAGCACAAGTCTATCTTGATTACATAGGGCAAGTAAGATGATTAAAATTACCTACGCATCATGCATAAAAAATACATGAACCTATGCTAGCATGGCAAGTTCTAAATCCTTAAATTCACTTTCGCTTCATTAAGAATTAACACACTATCTTATAAGTTCGCGACGCTCATAACGAATAAGCACAACCAATACTAGGTTATCATACAATCACCACACACTAAGGCATCGAAACAAATAAACTAAAGAATCCATAAATAAATCCGCTAGAACCCCATGATAACGATTAGCCCATAATCGGACTCATCATCAATGTGGGTTCTCATGGAAGCATGGTATAATAAACGTAGTCTCTATAATGAATAATCAAACAAAGTTAACACAAGAGTATAGGTTCAACAAAACAAGAAACAAGCATCCAAGATTACAACTCAAAACAAAGATTCACAAGAATAAACTAGATCGTCTTCGCCTTTGTTGAATTGTGCTATACGTCTCTTGTCGTCTTCTTCGTAGCTTCGATATGTCTCTAGCTTGATATCTTATGAAAATGACCTAAAGTTGTTTATATAGCAGCACCATGCAATGTAGAAGTCTTTCGCTCAAAAGCCAAGTAGAAACAGGATTCTTCAATCCCGACACGGCGCGGCCGCGCGCTTGATCAGCACGGGCGCGCTGGCTCTCTGTAGTTTGGGCGCGGGGCGCGCTTGATCAGCGCGGGCGTGCTGGGCTTCTACCAAAATTTTGATGACTTCTTTTTCTTGCAGTTTTGAGCCGGTATTCGCGAGCTTTATTCCTTGGACACCATCCTAACACCATATTAGCATAAAAACAATGCTAATTCACCTGATTCTCAGATTAATGCCTGAAATGCAAAAAACACTAGAAAACACATTAAAACACCAATAACTTGAGTATAAATACACCAATTCAAAGCTTAATAGAGCATTATAAAGTGTCATAAATGCCACTCAACATACACCCAAACTTGAATCGATGTTTGTCCTCAAGCATAAACAAACTCAAAAAAAACAAGAAATACAAATGCATGAATGCAACTAAATGAATGCAACGATCCCATGGAATAACTAAACCAATCAACAAGCAACACCTCATCAAATGCATTTTTTTGCATAAATCAACCAAACCTCATAAATCAATCTACAAACCAAAGACGTACGTGTGTGCAACTGCTTACAGATATACTATCGTAACTAGATGAACAATCATGACTCACTACCTATCAAAACAATCACAAGTTTATAAATAGAATAAAGCTAGACTCAAAATAACTTATAATACTTCAATTCTTATATCAGAGTTTAACATAGATTCACGCTTTTATTCACAACAAAAAACACAAGTATGCTTATTTGATCGTGCAATGAGTGAGGTCCACAAAAGACTTATACAATAGTACCCATGTAGCGAGCGTTAGGTTAGCGGATCCCAGACTATAAAAGCCTTAGGTCACTAGGCACAAAGTCCCCTAGAACTTAATAACTCGAGTACTAAAGAGCCCACTCATGATCAATTATACATAACACTTTTTTTTTTTTCTTTTTTTTTCCAAATTTCTGAACGAGTGTGTTTCGCTCCATCTCGCTCAACCCTAGACTACTCATATAAATATGAGTCGGTTACTAGCCATTTGACACCTAGCCACACAATTAGCAATGAAATCCAATTTTCTCCAATTTTTTTAAATCTCCATGCTAATTTATTATTAAGAGAATATCCTAAATTCTAAATATAAACAAGCGATTAAACCTTGACAAACAAATAAACCATGACCATTATCTAGAACTTTAGCAACCTATAAGACTTAGTGAAATACAATTGTCTCTAGCATGCAAATTAATTCGATAAGACTTAACATCACTAAATACGACATCACTACACTAGCATCAATATCACAGATTAATCAGAAAAATCATCTAAGGGATCACGTTATTTTGCACATGCATGCAACTACATGAACAAATTATCATAAAAACTACCAAAAATAATAAAAAAAAACTACATGGAAAAATATGCAAACTATATGCACTAAACTATCATGAGTATGCAAACTAAATGTGACTCACACAAACATATTCCTTCAACTACTACCCCCAAACTTAAAATATTCACTGTCCTCAGTCAAGATAATAGTAAGGAATCAGGAATACCTACTGCGAATCAGAATCATCACCCTCAACGGGTGGAGTGTCAGGAGTGTCAGGAGGCGGATACACGGAATCCTCACCAAATACTGGCCACTGGATGTCAATACCGGTGGCTTTGAGAGCTGTCCCAAGTGCCTGGGTGAGATCATGTGCAAACCGACTATAGATATCGTGCATCGGATCCATCCTCTTCGCTAGAATCCTATAATGTGTCGAACTCAAACCAGCTCCAACATCTGCTCCAGCCTCCTCCTGCTGCTACTGCTGTGACGAACCAGCCTCCTCTCCTAAATGAGCTCTCCAAGCTGCTCTACGGCCCTGCGAAGAACCTCCCGCAGTAGCCTGATCCATGGTTACAACACCTGGAAGATGAAAATATGAATAACCAAGCCCCTAAGGATCGGGCTTCCCTCCATACCACTCCTTCATGCTCAACATCGTAGAACTGTTGATAGGAGCACTTCGAAGCTGAAGCTGCTCATGTGCGGGCCAATGAACACCAACCGCCACGCACAGCTTCGTCACAACGGACATATAAGATATAGCACCTGTGGTACCACCTCTCAAGAATCTCAAAATCCCCTGATAAATCACCATCCCCAAATCAATGTAATCGCTCTGAAGAATACCGCATAGCAGATGAGCACGCTCCATAGTAATCTCATGCACATGCGAAGACGATATGATGTTAACATAAATAAACGAATTCCAAGACCGTGTGAACCTGTTCATGCACGACGCAAGGAACGTGGAGTAATCAGTAGTGCCCCTCTTGAACTTCCAGTGAGTCTTAGGCACACACAGAGTCGCAACGATCAGATCCAAGTTGAAGTCCTCGGGATTCTTATCATTCCACGTGTCCTGACCGGGCTTCCTCACGGGCTGCTCAATCACCCTCCTAATGGCATCAGCACTGTACTCTATAGTCATCCCCCTAACTACCGTGAAGCCATTCTTCTCCGCCTTAGCGTTAGCATAAAACTCCCGTACAACACTCATGGGCACAGCAGCGGGAGCCTCACAAAAAGGAACTCAACCCATCTCAAGAATCATCTCCAACAGCTTGCCATCCTTCCCTGATGGCAGAAAACCTCGCTCCTTAGTAATAGGCTTCGAGAGAAGCCTCGTGTACTCTTCTTCAGCCTCAGGAGTAGAAAAACTTGGCCTCACACCACCCACAGATGAAGAATCGGCAGTGCTACTGCCTACTTGTATTCTTTGCCTCTTGGGTGCCATTGGGATTGAATAAGAGAGAATAAAACTAAGTGTTTGAGAGAGATTTGTGTTTGAGAATTTGTGAAGTGGTAGAGAAGTCTGTATATAAGAGTGTGTATTTATAGATGGAGAGATGAGAATTAGATATGGAATAGAAATGGAAATTGATTATGTGAATCGTGGGAATAATGGGTTTGATTTGGAGAGGGAAATTTGGGATGAGGAAGAGTAAAATTCGGTTTGAAATTGATTTTATAGTTAAAATTCCGAAATTCCCTTAAAAACTGTTGTTTTTATTTTTTTTTTTTTCGAACAGGACCCGACGCGGCCGCGCGCTTGGACAGTGCGCGCGCGTTTGGACAGCGCGGGCGAGCTCACCTTCTAGAAAACTGGCATGGCCACGTGCTAGATCAGCGCAGGCGCGCTTACCTTTTAGAAAAATAGCTCAGCCACGCGCTAGATCAGCGCGGGCGCGCTTGGCTACTGAAGTTGACTCTAAATTTTTTTCTTTTTTTGACTTTTTTGTGTTTTTTCTCATTTTTTCTTGCTTCCTCTACCTACTAATGTACAACAAACTTGAGTTGCCTCCCAAGAAGCGCTTATTTTACGTCGCTAGCTCGACGTAAAACCTTGAGCTCAAATGGACAATAGAACGACACTAACCACCTCGCGGTTTGCCATGTCACTATAGTAATGCTTCAAGCTCTGACCATTTACCTTGAATGCTTGGCCCGGATCACTTTCAAAAATTTCCACCGCTCCATGCGGAAATGCTTTTTTGTTTATAAAGGGCCCTGACCACCTTGACTTCAACTTTCCAGGAAAAAGACGGAGACGAGAGTTGAACAAAAGAACTTGTTGCCCCGGCACAAATAATTTGAGCACTAGACCCCTATCATGCCACCTCTTGACTTTCTCCTTGTACATTTTGTTGTTCTCATAAGCTTGAAGTCAAAACTCGTCGAGTTCATTCAATTGAAGCATCCTCTTCTTTCCAGCTGCATCCAAGTCAAGATTCAATTTCTTCAAAGCCCAATATGCCTTATGTTTAAGCTCTACTGGCAAATGACACCCCTTACCATAAACCAACTAAAATGGTGACATTCCCAATAGAGTCTTGCATGTTGTTCTATACGCCCAAACAACTTCATCAAGCTTCAAAGATCAATCTTTCCTTGATGAACACACAACTTTCTCTAAAATGCGCTTGATCTCTCTGTTAGACACCTCAGCTTGACCATTTGTCTAAGGATGATAAGCCGTAAAAATGTGATGATTCACATTCTACCTTTGCATCATAGCAGTGAACTTGATTGCAAAAATGTGACCCCTCATCACTGATTATGACTCTTGGAGTTCCAAACCTTGTGAATGTCTGCTTGTGAAGACAATTAGGCACCACTTTCGCATCGTTCGTTGGCAACGCCTTAACTTCAACCCATTTTGACACATAATCAACCGCCAACAAGATGTACTGATTGTTACAAGATGAGACAAATGGCCCCATGAAATCAATTCCCCAAACATCGAAGACTTCAACCTCGAGAAGCACATTAAGAGGCATCTCATCCCTCTAGACATATTAACCACACGTTGACATCGATCACATTTCAAAATGAACTGGTGAGCATCTTTAAACAAGGTTGGCCAAAAGAAACCTGCTTGAAGAATACGAGTTTTATCTTTTCTCCACCATAATGTCCTCCATAAGCCGTTGAGTGGCAATCTCGCAAGATCCCCCCCGTTTTGCTGTAAGGAATATATCTCCTGATGATTTGGTCAGCTCCTTGTCGAAAAAGAAATGGCTCATCCCATATATACCACTTCACTTCATGTAGAAACTTCTTCCTTTGAGCATAAGATAAGTCGGGAGGCATGATATTACTCACAAGGTAGTTCACAATGTCTGCAAACCATGGTTCTTCTTCTTGCACTCAAAATAGCTGCTCATCGGGAAAAGACTCATTTATCAATGTCTTATCCAATGAAGTAGCATTAGGGTTCTCTAAACGCGAGAGATAATCAATGACTTGATTTTTAGTCCCCTTTCTGTCCTTGATCTCTAGTTCAAATTCTTGAAGCAAAAGAACCCATCTAATCAATCTAGGCTTCGAGTCCTTCTTTGAGACGAGATAACGAATTGCAGCATGATTAGTGAAAACTAACACCTTAGTCCCAAGTAGATAAGATCCAAATTTCTCAAAACCATAGACAATAGCCAAAAGTTCTTTCTCCGTAGTAGTATAATTTAGTTGAGCACCATTTAGGGTCTTGCTAGCATAGTAGACCACATGAAATATGTTGTTCTTCCTCTGCCCAAGAACTGCTCCAACTGAATAGTCACTTGCATCGCAAATCATCTCAAAAGGTTCATTCCAATCAGGTGCAGTTATGACCGGCGCCGTGATAAAACTCTTCTTCAATGTCTTAAAAGCTGTAAGGCACTCGTCATTAAACTTGAAAGGGACATCTTCTCTAGCAAAACTGCATAATAGATTCGAAATCTTGGAGAAGTCTTTGATGAAATGCCTATAGAAACCCGCATGGCCGAGAAAACTAAGAATTCCCTAAACAGAAATAGGTGGAGGATAATTCTCAATGACCTCCACCTTGGCTTTGTCCACCTCAAGACCCTTACTAGAAATCTTGTGCCCGAGAATAATGCCCTGTCACACCATAAAGTGACATTTCTCCCAATTGAGAACCAGATTTATCTCAACACACCTCTTGAGAACGTGTCCCAGATTTTGCAAGCATTCATCAAAAGAATCGCCAAATACAGAGAAATCGTCCATGAAAACCTCCACATTCTGGCCAATCATATCAGAAAAGATGGCCATCATACATCTCTAAAATATGGTTGGTGCACCACACAAACCAAAAGAAACTCGTCTGAAGGTGAAAGTACCAAATGAACAAGTGATGGTAGTCTTCACCTGATCTTCAGGAGCGATACAAATCTGATTGTAACCCGAATAGCCATCCAGAACATATTAGTACTCGTGACCAGCCGATCTATCAAGCATCTGGTCAATAAAGGGAAAAGGGAAGTGATCCTTCCTAGTGGCCTTGTTCAGCTTCCTGTAGTCCATGCAAACTCTCCCCCCCCCCTGACTGTTCGTGTAGGAATAAGCCCATTCTTCTCATTTGCTACCACAGTAATTCCACCTTTTTTTTGGTACACATTGAACTGGGCTCACCCATGAACTATCAGAGATATGATAATTGATCCCTGCATCTAGCCACTTAAGAATTTCCTTCTTCACTACTTTCTTCATGATCAGATTAAGTCTTCTTTGCTGTTCGACCGTAGGCTTGCTACCTTCCTCTAGCATAATTTTATGCATGCTGATTCCCTGGATATCTGCTATAGTCCAACCAATTGCTGATTTGAACTATCTCAGAATCCTCAGAAGCTTTTCCTCGTCACTACCTGAAGGTCAGATGCAATAATAACAGGCAAGGTAGATGCATCATCTAAAAACGCGTACCTCAAATGCTCAGGTAAAGGCTTAAGCTCAAGAGTGGGAGCTTCCTCAATAGATGGCTTGAGGCATTTAGGAGCTTTGTTCAATTCCTCCATTCCAAGAGATTCAAAAGGCATATCAATCTTCCTCTTCCAGGGAGAAGTATTCAAATATTGTAATTGTTCTTCACCTTCATCATCTTCACTATCTGAATTCCCTAATAAGGCTTTTTCTAAGGCATCGGACCTTAGCAAGTGATCAAGTTCTGAAGTAACCACATAATCGACCAACTCCACCTTTAAGCACTCCTCATTTCCGTAGGAAATTTCATAGAATTAAACACATTAAAAGTTACATCCTGATCCAGCACTCGCATTGTGACCTCACCCTTCTGCACATCTATCAAGGTTCGGTCAGTCGCCAAGAAAGGTCTTCCCAAAATTATGGGAATTTTCTTATCCTCCTCGAAATCAAGAATTACAAAATCAGTAGGGAAGATGAGTTTATCAACCTTGACCAAGACATCCTCCTCAATACCTCGCGGATATGTAATAGACGGTTGGCCAATTGCAAAGTCATATAAATCGGTTTTGGATCAGGTAAGTCCAACTGCTTGAAGATTGACAAAGGCATCAGATTGATGCTAGCTCCCAAGTGACATAAGCATCTATCAAAGGACACTTTTCCAATAGTACACGGAATAGTGAAGCTTCCTAGATCTTTAAGCTTCGGAGGCAACTTATGTTGCAGCACAACATTGCATTCCTCCGTGAGAGTGACTGTCTCTAAATCATCTAGCTTCACTTTCCAAGAGAGAATACCTTTCATAAACTTTGCGTAACTAGGCATCTGCTCAAGACCCTCAGCGAAAGGTATGTTGATATGAAGTTTCTTGAACACCTCCAGAAACTTCTCAAATTGCTTGTCCAGCGTTTTCTTCTGCAGCCGCTTAGGAAAAGATGGTGGAGTATAGATTTGTTTCTCCCCTGTATTACCCTCAGGAGGAGTGTGCTCAACAGTAGTCTTCCTTGATTCTACTTCTACTTTATGCTGCTCTACTTCTTTCTCAGCTGTCAAAATTTGATCTAAAAGCTGATGAAGGAATTTTTGTTGGATATCCACTTTCCACAAAAGCCTTCAGAGTCTACAATTTAAGAACAAGGGTTGTCATGGAATCTATCAATGTATCTTTTGATGATAAGAAGATTACTGGACTTGAAGATTTCAATGATCATGATCAACTGAGATTTGAAAATGAAGATTTAAATTCTGATTCTGTAAATTCCGATGACTTAAACTCTGATCCTATAAGTTCTGACGGGTTAAGTTCTGATGTCATTGAAACTGTGGTAACAACTCCAAAAGAAAATGCACTTGTCCAGGGGGAGCAAGCTGAACATCCTACCACAACTCAAGACTCTCAAGAAGCATCAGCACCTGTGTAACACCCCCAGATCCGGGGTCGGGGATCCGGGTTTTCACGGTCTTTCTTTCCACAATATCACTTCACTCAATTAATAATAAATAACCTCATACTGTGACCCCACACTAACACACACCACAACCCGTTATAGTCTCAGAGATGAAATTGAAATAAGTACAAGTCTTTGAATCCACAATTTAAAATTATTACAACCCAAAATGATTACTTGATAATTTACAGTTAATTGCCATTATCTGCCACAAGTTATAATTATACATAATTTGATTCTCAAAAGTAGATGGTCTAAACTACAATGGATCTACCTCTGCAGCTATAGCAGCTACAACATCAGCGGGAAGACGCGGGACGCTTCCCACGCGCTTGCGCTGGGTCTGCTGGAGTCTGGCCATCTCTCCTAACTGTTGTTGTGTGATGAAGAAATAAAGCAAGAGTGAGCCTTACAGCTCGCAAGTTAATACATAGTGATAACAATAATAAAGTATCTAAATGGATACTTGATAGCATCTCTATCATACTTGATAACAATAATATAAGTATCTACAATCGTTGCCTTTTGCACCAGAGTGGCATAGTCCGTAAGCTCAAGGATTTCCACCCTATTCTGAATCCATGGTTCCAGTCCCTGCTGAAACCTCCTAGCTTTCTTTTCCTCAGTGCTTACAAACTCCGGCACAAACCTTGATAACTCAGTAAATTTCGCTTCGTACTCTGCTACAGACAAGTTATTCTGCTTTAGCTCCAAGAACTTGAGCTCCATCTGGTTTTCCATAAACCTCGGGAAATACTTTCCCAGAAACAACTGACTAAATCTCTCCCAGGTTATTATAGCATCTGTCTCCATATTTTTCTTGGCCTCCCACCAGTAGTTATCTTCTCCTTTCAGAAGGTAGGTAGCAAATACAGTTTTATGTGCCTCATCGATACTCAAAATCTCAAAAGATTTCTCCATTTCCTTTAACCATGCCCTTGCCTCAACTGGGTCGGCTGATCCGTGGAACTCAGGGGGCTTAAGGGACTTAAAAGCCCTGAAAGAGTTTGCCACTGCATTGTTACTTCCTTGAGGGGGTGGGTTGGGTTGACGTTCTAAATTCTGCCTTAGGAGTTGCATAAACTGACCCATGGGATCCATGCCTGGGTTTGGTACTGGTTGCTCAACCTCGGTTTCTCCTTCTTCAGCCTCTATCTCAAATCCCTCAACATCATATGTTTCCTCTTCTTCTTCATACAGGGAGTCATCCTGTTCCACATAATCCTCATCTTCCTCTTCACTGTGTTCTTGGTTTCTATTGTCCTGATTATGGCTTCCCTGGTCCTCAGACCCAGGGTTCGCCCTAGTTCCAATCTTTCTTGGCGGCATGATTCTGATAATAATAAAAACAATTATTGGGAAAATTCAACGTTAGGTCACAATCATATACAACATTGTGCCTTGCACAGCTCTTATAATGGGGAGAACGTATAACGCAGTTCTATTATTTTAAGAAAGTTCTAATACAAAGTGCAGTAATAATAATAATAAAACAGTGATCCCGTCACTATGGAACTGAACCGAAAGGAAACAAATATATACATAATGCGAGAATACATAGTTTGATCTGGTCAAAAGTACAACAGTGCTACAGTCATCTGTCCCAAAAGGATACACAAGAGTCTATCTGTATAGTCAGAAAAAGGGATGCTATATACAAGTCAACTATCCCGGAAAATTGGCTCTTACTAAGGCCTCAGCTAACTAGACAACTAGACTATTCCATCATCAATCCTGAATCACACACCGGAACGGGTCAGCTCCCAAACCCTTTCCATCGCACGACGGAAGATATAGTCGGCCTGCCGCCTGGAGATCCTACCATGCCTGTCCCCCTGGAGAGATCTGAGTCTCGCTCGGGACGTGAGCTCTATCCCCGTAAGCTCCCTCCTCAAGGATCGGGGTATAGAAGCCCTGGTCTCATAAGCTCGGGTACGCCTACCCGCCCTCTCTGCATCCAACTCCCTCCTGGCCTCATCCAGTCGGGCCTCGGCAACAGCCACTCGGGTCCTCAAAACATCCTGAACATATCCATGAGCTAACGAAGACTGCCTCTGGGCAGGGTCAAGAGGTGGTGAATCCGGAGCCGCTGAGGGTGCCTCCTCGGTCTGCCTAGGCTCGGAAGTATGGGTCTCTGAGCTGTCATCATCAGGAATCCAAGATAGTGGTGGAGGGGTAGGGGCTCTGACCACCGGAAGTGTGGGTAAAGGGATACCAGCATACACTACCATAGGTCCAACACGCTCCTCAGCTACTGGGACCTCATCCGGGTCCTCCTCATCTGGAATAGCAATAACCTCTGTCTCTGACTCCTCTGAGGGGTCCTCCTCATCTGAAATAGCAATGACCTCCGTCTCAGGCTCCTCTGAGGGGTCCTCCTCATCCTCCTCCATCTCAGGCTCCTCCTGATCCTCAACATCTAGCAATGCCTCATCATGCTCACGCTCGAACATCTCGGGGTCCTCCATCTCAGGCGCCTACACATTAAATGAGCTAAGTTACTATCATGATACTTATAAGGGTTCCCGTAAGGGTTTTAACTGTCAGTACTACTTTAAGTAGTCCGACCATGAACTTGGCAAGAGTTCTTATTATCTTTGTGAGTTTGTTATTATATCGTCGCATCATCTCTGAGGTTTATAACGCTTGGCTCTGATACCATTTCTGTAACACCCCCAGATCCGGGGTCGGGGATCCGGGTTGTCACGGTCTTTCTTTCCACAATATCACTTCACTTAATTAATAATAAATAACCTCATACTGTGACCCCACACTAACACACACCACAACCCGTTATAGTCTCAGAGATGAAATTGAAATAAGTACAAGTCTTTGAATCCACAATTTAAAATTATTACAACCCAAAATGATTACTTGATAAATTTACAGTTAATTGCCATTATCTGCCGCAAGTTATAATTATACATAATTTGATTCTCAAAAGTAGATGGTCTGAACTATAATGGATCTACCTCTGCAGCTATAGCAGCTACAACATCATCGGGAAGACGCGGGGCGCTTCCCACGCGCTTGCGCTGGGTCTGCTGGAGTCTGGCCATCTCTCCTAACTGTTGTTGTGTGATGAAGAAATAAAGCAAGAGTGAGCCTTACAGCTCGCAAGATAATATGTATAGTGATAACAATAATATAAGTATCTAAATGGATACTTGATAGCATCTCTATCATATGCAAGATAATTACTTACTAGATATAAGTAAAAACAAGGAATGAAGTTACCAATACTTCACCACACTTATATCATATATAAAGCTACTTGAACTGCCACCGTTCAAAGTATTATAGGTTTTAAGAAAAACATCCCATAGATGAGACCACAAGTTAAGACTTGAATAGATTCAATCTTTGAAAGATTATTGAATGAAAAAGTTATGGGATACTTTATTTAGTCCCGATATATATATAACCACATATATATACCCCTTTCAACATTTCCTGAAACCTCTGTTATGTAAAGTATGAACAGAGTTTGAAACATCCAATGAATTTTGGAAAGGAAAGAATTTTGGCATAAACCCGATATCTCGCTGATCAGGCAAAGATACCAATAAGTAACCTTTTCTACTGTAGATGGATGAATTCCTCACCGGTCATCACCCTGGCCGCATTAGGACCTCGCGCTAGACCGTACCCCGGCCCCTCACGCGTTGATGGACTGCCACCCAGCCACTTACACAATAATAGACCGTACCCCGGCCTGTCGCTTATGCCGACTCAATTAGATGGGCTTACTTCCCGAACGTTGGGCAAGTAATCAATTAATTTACCAAAACTGCAACCTCGTTGCGAATATAAAATACACCACAGAGCCGGATTCCCCAGGTTTTGAGCGAGTATTTAAATCCCCTTAAAAAGGAAGATCTTAAATATAAAAATGAGTTTTGGGATCCGCTCTGACTTTAAAAATCATTTTGAAGACTCGAAAACACTTTAAAGAGTGTTTGGAGTAAAGCTGATTTAATGAAGTAAATCAGTCCCCAGAATATTAGAAAATATCTGAATATTATTAATTAAATAATATTCCCATAAAGAATAATCTTTATAAAAATAATTGAAGTAGAAGTATTAAAATTTATATTTGAAACGAGTATTAAATAACCAAAGATATACTTATATGAAAGTATTATCTTTATTTGAATAATCGAAAATAAGTTTGATTATTTACACCTTATTCTTTAATAAAATAAAGAATATATCTCAGCAAATAATCGGAGTCATAGATCCTCAAATGAATATTCAAATAATATTCATTAAATAATATAAACTGAGTCATAAGTCCTCGAATGAATATTCAAATAATATTCAAATAAATAAATAAAGCTGAGTCATAAGCCCTCGAATGAATATTATAAATAATATTCATTAAATAAAATAAAGGAGTCATACATCCTCAAATGAATATCCAAGTAATATTCAATAAATAATATAAAGGAGTCATAAGTCCTCGAATGAATATTCAAGATAATATTCAATAATAAAATAAAGTTTAAAGTTATCGAATAAACCTTATTCGATTAATAGTTTGGAAAACTATAACCATATATATATATATAAATATATATATATATCCATATCCATATATACAAGATTACTCGGGATCCTCGACTCCCGGTTTTAAAAAAATATTTTCACCTTTTGGGTCCCTATACTAAGGGTATATGCAAGTTACCGCTATCCTCTAGCATAGGTATTATCAACTGAACCAACAGATATATATTTCAAGAATATGAAACAGGCATGCATATATACCATATCACATGCTACAATATATCGCAAGAATTTGCTAAATAACCAACATGCATCTATCGCAAGATAATGCATATACAAGTGTATTCATCACAACAACAGTATAACGGGTAGAAAACTTGTCTGAGCGACTTGGGGGTGAGAAAGGCTCGGGACGAGTCTGATAACCTATAAACAACAAGTAAGTTGGAATTAAACCAAAATCACTTGTAAATCTATGCTTTAACTAGCTTAGACTCTAATGCTAGTTTTGCGCTCACCGATTTGCTTAAGTCACTCGGGTACCCTCGGCTCCACCATTTTTAATAATTTAACCTTTACGAGTTTTAAAGCGATTCCTTCGCGAATGACTTACCAACTGCCTAACACACTTACCATAAATATTTCACACATTAAATAACCCTTTTTGGTCTTTAACCTACATTCCAAAGTAAGGCGAGGGAAAAAGTTTCGTTCGCGAAACGCCGTTACTTGAAACGGTCGTTTCTCCTAAACCGTACATCGGAATCAAACGAACTACATATCAAAACGAAGCTCGTAACATGAGCTATCTAAACATGGCAGTGGTCACAATCTAGCAGGGGGTTCTCGGGTCCTAATGCTATGCACAAAAACAGTCCAAAGAAAATCGGACGTTACGACGGCTATGTTTACGCGATTTCCAATTTTTAAACCATCCACAATCAACCCAAATCAACCTCAAATCCAACATACAACCATCCTCCATCCTTATCACATCATAACCACCCCAACCAATTCAATTTAATCTTTCATACTTATGCTTAAACTTAACTTTAATCATTCTTAAGTTCTTTTAAATCAAAACCACAATAATTACCATTCCATTCACTACCATACCAAATCTCAAACTCTAAATCATAACAACAAGATACAATATCAACCCACTACTCAAAATCACCTTATAATATATATGAACCTAGGGTTTGGAAATGGTATACCTTCCTTGAAGTGGTGGGTGGAGCTAGGAAGCCTTAAGAAGCTTTGAGAAGCCTTAGGAAAGCTTGGATCTTCAAGAAAACAAGAAAAAGTTCAAGTTAAAAACTTGAAAACACTATTCATTGTCTTCTTCTTTGATTAAATGAAGAAGTTAGAGAAAGAATTAATGGCTTAAACTCATGATATAGCCATAACTAAGCATAAAGATGATTAGGGAATTTTCTTACCAATTTAGGATGCTTGGATCTTGATTTTTGAAAAATCTAGCCTTTAAAAATGTAAAAAGCCGAGAGCTAAGATGAAGAACAAATGCCTTGGTTGTTTTTGATTTTTGATGAAATGATTTTGCTAGCTTGGTTGGCTTGATTTGTATTTGATTTAGCAAATTACTACCTTGCCCTTGAATTTGTGTGGTCCTTATTCAACCACACCTCCTTCCTTCCCATGTCATGCTTACCTCATCCTCATGATGTCATCCTTCCTTCCTTGTCTTCTTTCTATTGGTTGGATGACATCATTCCCATTAATCCCTTTGATTAACTTCCTAATCGTTTGCCTAATGACCGCTGATCTGTTATACAGTTCGCTTAACTTTCGTTCTCGTTTATCGTTTGAAGGATCATACCCGGGATCTTATTACTTAGGTTCCCTTAACCTTTCTCAATACATTATATTCCTTTTTATGATCCTCTATCATAATCCTTTAATTTAAATCCTTTTTTTATCCTGTTATCTTATACTCAATTCTCTCCGTATCTTGTGGATTTCCGGGAAAAACCAAAGTGTTCGGAATTGGATTCTGACGATATTTACATACACTTATATACTTCATAGAGTACTAATAAAATCCTAGAATATCCATAACAGAACCCCTACATAGTGTGGCGCGAAAAGTTTTCTCATTCAGCTAAAACACTATTCACAAGGGTTACAAAAAGTTGAAAAATTTTGGGGTTATTACACATATTATCTTGGCTCAAAGAATCTTCATTTTCTGCTACCTGCCCCTTGCCATTATTTTCACAGACCTTTGAAGTAGACTCAACAGCTTCTATCTTCATCTCCTTCTCTTTCTCTAACTCAGCAACCAGTGCAATGGACCCTCCTTTCTTTCTCCCTTTCTCCATTCTTTCCTCTTGCTCTATTTCAATCTCATAAGTCTTTAGAATGCCATACAGTCTCTCTAGTGTAAACTCCTTGTATTCTTGTGAATTTCTCAAGGAGACTGTCATTAGTTTTCATTCTTTTGGAAGGGATCTTAGGAATTTGAGGTTAGAATCTTTGGTTTGGTAGACTCTTCCATGCAGCTTCAGAGCATTTAGTAGCTTTTGAAATCTACTAAAGATATCAGTGAGAGTTTCACCTTCTTCACAGTGGAAATGCTCATATTGTTGAATTAGTAACCGCATCTTGTTTTCTCTAACTTGTTCAGTGCCATCACAAATTATTTTAATGGTGTCCCAAACCTCCTTGGTTGTCTTGCAATTGATGATGTTGTCAAACATGTCACCATCAACTCCATTGAATAATATATTCATGGCCTTCTTGTCTTTCCTGACTTGTTCAATATCAGGATCTGACTATTCATGCCTTGGCTTGGGAACTGATGGCTCATTTCCAGTTGTAGCTCTCATTGGTACATGAGGACATCTCTCTATGCAATCCACATAGGCCTCATCTTGAGAAAATAAATGAAGATGCATCTTTACCTTCCAATGATGGTAATTATCTTTTTCCAGAAAAGGAATCTTGACTCCAACATCCTTCTTGTTCATCTTGCTGTTTGTTGTGATCTTTAAACTCTTTGTGCTTCAAGAGCTTGCTCTGATACCAATTGTTAGTCCCTAACAATGCAACAAGAATTACAGAAGGGGGGGTTGAATGTAATTCTAGTACCTTTTTCTGAATTATAATATATTCTAACTCAAGATATATATATAGGTGTTTTGATTTGCAAAGTGCGGAATCACAAGTTAAATAAATCAAAAACACAAAGTAATAAAAACACAAGTCTTTAAAACTTTCTGGTGGATTTGAAAGTATCCACCAGATATATATATATAGAGAGTAAAGTTCTATGGAGTCCAGTTTTAATTGGAGTCCCTCGGAGTCCATATATGTTCTGCAAGTAAAATATAGCTTAAAATATTGCAAAACATATTATTTTTTGACAAACATCACTATTCTATTAAAAATCTTGTAGATTGCATACATTTTACAAGCATAACATTACAAAAATATATTATTCTACAATATATGTTTAGTTTGCAGAACATAAATGTTCATGTTGCAGAACATATTGCAGAACATATTTATTGTACTGTAAATATATGAGATTTGCATGATTTTGTTAAAGTTATGCTATTTGTGTGACATGTTTTGCAAAATAACACGTTTTACAAGATATTTTATTTGCAGAACGTAGATGGACTCCGAGGACTCCGACAAAATGGTGGACTCCATAGAACTCAGCCCAGAAGCTTGAATAGCTCACAGCTGCTTACAAATATGAACCACTAAACTTACAGAGAAATGCTACAGGATTCAGCTTACAATTGTTTCTCTAAGAATGTATTTGCTTAGTCTTGTTTTTGTTCTACTTGTTACTCTTGGTTTATATATCACCAAGATTACATAGTAATAAGACAAGATAATAAAACAAAACCTATCAAGTCATACCATGCTACTTCACTACTCTATTCCAGCATCTTTGAATATCTTCATAATAGCATGGAAATGGTAATGCTTCTTTCTTCTCAAAAACCCAGCTGAATAGGCTGCCACATTCCTTTTACAAACACTCGACGCATGTGACTATGTTGTCACTGTCAACAAATTTTTGAATTGATCATCCGGCGGGTACATGATTATCATCCGTCGGGATGTCTTGTTGATCATCCGTCGGGTAGCTTTGTTGATCATCCGCCGGGTAGCTATTTGACACTTGACTTCATTTCATTTATGCAGAATTACAAGACATCTTATATATACAATTAATCAACCTATTCTGCATATCTAATTAAAGTCAACATGACTTATATGCTACTATGGAATCTATACAAAGGTGTTTATAGAAATGTGCTACATGACTTATTGTTACATAAGCTACTCACTCGATGGATGTCAAATCATCATCCGTCGGGACTATATTGAGTCATCCGTCGAGACTATATTTTATTATCCGTTGAGTGCTACATTTTTGCTAAGTTGAATCTACTAAGGTGTTTTGTTAATGTAATCATCAAGTTCATAAAATATTCCCAACAATGTTTCATATCATATCTCTATTGTTACTGCTTCTAATCATCTGGAAAGAGCAGAGCATTGCAAATCCTGATATTCTGACACATCTCAAAGCTTCTACAATGTTGATCAAATCAGTTCAGCATACTCAGTCTGAGGCTAATACTCAAATTGTTAAGCTTAAGGAATCATTACTTGAAACCAAGATGACCAAAACCAAGGAGATCCAAAAGCAGTTAGCACCTCTCATTGCTAGACAGGACAAAATAGAATCCAACCATGTTAAGTTGGAAGCTACTCAAGCTAAGATAACTAGTCAACTGGATGTGAGGTACAGCAATCTATGGAGCTCATTATTTCCCATCTACTTGGTGATGATGCCAAAAGGGGGAGAAAGTGTTGAAATCTAAATAAAAGCAGCTCCAGTTCAAAGATGCTGAAGACAAGGATGGTCCTGGTGGTGATGGTAAAAAGAAGGAGCTTGTTTTGAAAAAACAAGGTGGAGATCTGATTGGTTCTAGTGGCACATCTAAAACCACTAGTCAATCTAGACCAGGTGGAGAAATGAGGAGATCTCGAAGGCAAGTCTCAAAGACTGTGCAAAGTAAAGAACTAACTTTGACTAAATCTTAAACTCTAAAAGTCACAAATGCTGATGAAGACCAAGGCATTCTGGAGATAGAAGCTGGTGCTGAAGCAAGTCAGTATTTAGAAACTCCAAAAGTAAAAGGAAGAGAATAACTTTATTCTACAAGGATCCAAAGGTTCAAGCATTTTATTCCGAGGGGAGTATAAGAATATTTGAAAGAGAAAATCCTGGAGTTGACATGGAACATCTTAGACTTTTGGAAGAAGAATACAAATCTCTGAAGTCAGCAAATACTGATGTTGTCTTACCCTATGAAGATATTCCTGGTAGCAGACCTACAAAAGGTGTGGTAATCAAGGAGGTTAGTCATACTAGGCCTCTAAGGTCTCAAGCAATTTTAAATGCTGACATGAGTTATAAGGGGAACGAGAAAATAGGTGAGAAGTCAAAGCCGAGGCCTATAGCTAAATCTAAGAAGAAATTAGCATCTAAAAGTTCAAAATCACAAACACTGATA
This sequence comes from Apium graveolens, assembly GCF_009905375.1. Classification (NCBI taxonomy): domain Eukaryota; kingdom Viridiplantae; phylum Streptophyta; class Magnoliopsida; order Apiales; family Apiaceae; genus Apium; species Apium graveolens. The sequence continues at coordinate 299,691,602 of NC_133648.1, read as the reverse complement.
GATCCAATTTATTCAGTAGTAGAAGCTCATGATGATGTTGATGATCAGATGACTCAGGAAGATGAAGTCAATCAGTTCTACAAAAGAAGAAAGATGATTCCTGGAGCTGATTAGGCTGAGAAATTAAAGATGATAACAACTTCTGACAATTCTCAAGTTATAGAAGAAACAAATGCTGAAGCTCAACCAGTCACAACCTCTGATAATACTCAAGTTGTTGACATTTCAAGTAAAATGCAAGCTGAAGTCACAAATCCTGATTCAGAGGACTTAAACTCTGATATGCCAGAATTAACCTTTGAAGAGAAGAAGAAGCTATTATGGGGAAGCAAGACACCTACACTAGTAAGAGATTCTTCCGAGACTATAAAAAAGATCCATAGTGGAAACTCTCAGTCTAGAGGAGCTGGTTGAAGAATTGGCTTGGGTCTTCCAAATGATGATACTTATGTTGCTAATGTTTTGATTCTAAGGGAACCTAGAAATCTGACAGAGATTGGTGATAATACAAAGCTTGAAGATTTGAAGAAAATTGTTACGACCGGCAATTTATGTAATATTATTTGTGGATTTGGTATAATATTAAATCCGAATGAAAATATATTCAATGATTGTACGTTTGTGTGAGTGAAAATTTTTGCATTATAAATTTGCTCTATGTAGTATATGATTTTTCAAAGCAAGAGTTTATTTAATTGCTTTATTTTTTTATTTATAAGGAATATTCTAAGCCTTGGAAAAAATTTCTTTTAAAAGGTATTTTGTTCACAAATTTTGAAAATGATTTTATAAAGTCTCTAAAAATCCAAGTTATTTTATGGTATAAATTTTATAATTTTTGAACTTGTGTTTTATTTTATAAAAATAAATCTTTATAAATATAATTAGCAAATTACATAGTTATCCTTGCATGCAAATTCCTTCCATACATTCCAAAAGGGCTAAAGAGTCAACAACCACCCCACTAACTCTTATTTCCTAGCCAAATACCTTCTTTACCCTTGCATGCAAATTGAACCAAGTTCAAGTGGAAGGCTAATCATGTCAATTCCTAATTCCACTCACTTTTGCCAATACAAAAACCATAAAACAAGCAAAGACATGATCATTTTCACTCATCACCCACACCACACTCATTCTTCTCTCCCTCCTCCTCCCTCACTCTCGGCCCTCCCTCTCTCACTCTCGGGTTTAGCCGAGAACCACCCCTCCCCATTTTTCTTCATTCCTCAACCAAGCTTCCACTCTTTATACAAGTAAATGTTACTTCCCATACCATGATCACTCATATTTCAAAGAGTTTTGAGTAGAAAGTTTAAGTTTAAAGGTTGCATGTAAAAGTTCTAGTGAAACTCAAAATACAACCTTGATTCTTGTGAGTTTAGGGTTATTTTTGAGAGGACTACAAGGAATGGAGAAGTGCCAAGTCTTGAGAGGGAAATTCTTGATGATTAAATGGACATTCCCATCCATTTCATTCGGCCATGACCATATGGGAGCCGAATGAATGGTCCTTAAGACTATTCTTGTTGCTTAACTCAATTTTTGCATGTTTATGTGATAATGACTTGAATTTTGTGGTGAAAATTTGATAAAACTCTTTGCATGCTAAGTGATCATCTAGGTATAGCTTATGCTAGGCTTGCATGTCAATTTTATGATAGAATATATGTAGAAAATGTATTGTTTTGGTTTGCAAAACCCGAAGACATGCATGCATGTGAATTTCTCTTAGAATGTTATAAGATTTTGATCATTTGGAAAGATTTTATTAGCCTTAATTTCAGTAGGAATAATGTGTTAATATTGATTTATGCTTCTTGTTGCATGGTAATAATTTGTGGTTATCTTTTATAAAAATGCATATCTTGTTGTTTCAAAAACTTAATGATTGGTGAGTTGAGAAATGTGATCTCTTTTGTTTTGCCATAATTGTACCTTAGGTAAGGATGATCTCACCCAAGGTTATTTTGAGAATAAGGGAGTTAGTTCAGTAGATTACCATGTTTAAGTCTTGGTTTGAGTATTGGGTTATTGGTAGTTGAGTTTGTCAAGTCAAAACCTTGGAGAAATGAGGGTTATAGTTTCTGCAGAAAATCAGTTTAGTACCCTGAGGTTTAGAGTGAGTTTTGACTATGTCATTGATGTGCACTTTGAGGCCCAAGCCACCAGAAGTTAGTATTGGGAGTATATAAAAGGTTTTAGGTGTTGGTTGGAGGTTTGCATGTCATTTGGTTAGGTGCACAAGTAGAATAACAAAATCTGTCCAGCAGGGAACAGTTTTGTTGTAACTTAGAAATAGGGAGATTTGACCATATCATGGGTAGGACCTCATTAGGCCCTGTTGGGCCTTAGTTAGAGGGATTGTCAGAGAAGTTGTTGGGCCTTAGTTAGAGGGAGTGTCAGAGAATTTTTTCCAACCATAGTTCATAGGATATGAGTTAGAACCATGTGTCACAAGTTAATTCAAGTCAGGGCGTTTTCTGCCCAGATAAACAGGGGAACCTTGGACTTTTAGCTTAGGCCCAAGAAGGCCCAAGCCAGGCCCTTGAGCCACATCAAGTTTGTGAGATGCCCTTAGATTAGGAGAGTCTTGTGTAAAAGTTTTGAAGGAAAACTTGTAGTTTAAGAGTGTCTAATGTACTCAAGAAACCATAGTTGTCATTCTGAAATTTGTACCAGTGAGCACTTTCACTTATCACATAGTATTAGAACACTTATAAGTGAGTATTAGGTCGACCACCATAGTTGTAAGATAGTATAAGGTCAGTAGAGCAAAAGGCACAAGTGAGGGTCAATAGGTATTGGATAGTTTAGAAAAGGCACGTCAAGTTAGGAAGCCAAAATTAGAAGACTTTGTCTAGTTTAGCGACCAAGTGATTTAAGTTGTGAATCGAGATCATCCAAGCCTAGTGTTGCATTATGGTGTATATGGAGTTATTTTGGTATTAATATATGATATGTGATTATGTGGCTATGTGTGTACAATTGTAATTTAAAAGTGAATATAAAATTAAGTGCATATAGGTCTAAGTGCCATCCATGTTTAATTTCGGGTTGTAAATAGGTTAAGTTGGTAAGAATATATTATAATGAGGATTATTATTATTTATGTAGGATCTCAAGATGAGGGAAAACTTTCCATAAAGGTCGAGTGAAGCTCCAGTTGCTCCTACCAGTCAGACCAGACCAGCCTTTCTCAAGGCATGTGATTCAACTTGACCTTCGTATTTACTGCTAATCATTCATACATTGCTACAACTATCCTGTGTCATTTGATATACTAAATCAAGCGTATCTTATGTTTATCTTTGAATCATATAGAAATGCCATGAACCCTCGAGTACGTATTACAAGTAGTTCAAAAGTCTTTTCATGATAGTTGAAGGCCATGATAAAATAAAGAGTTGTTATAATACTTGATTGATCCTCTTGATTAACATGCTAATGATTCCTAAGTATTAATATCTCATCCTGATACTTGAACCCCTATAGAACCTTACTTTGAATTCTGATAGTCAGATACTTACCAGCTTGATTCCTCATTGATTGATACCCTCTTTCTTATCCTAAAGCTTGACAATTCTGATATGTCCTGAGTTAAAGATCATTCTTCATACCTTAACACCCTTAATATTCATGAAGCTTACCTTCTTGATGATCCAGCACTTGAACCTTGATGAGAAACCATTGCTTAGAGCCCAAATTGGCATTACCCTTCATATTATCCATTAGCCTCACTAAATCCTCTTGTCCAATCTTTGATATATGAAAACCATTCAATTAATTGAATAGAGAATAGTTTTGTGAATCATGGCTCTGATATTCAGTACCTTGTTTCCCGTGTTTTGAGTTGATCTATAATTCCTTGATAAAATGTTTACTGTAAAAAGAGATTTTGATATAATTCAGCATCAGTTTTTGAACTAAATAAAATGTGGGTTTTCAGTCCCAAAGGGGGATAAAATTTTTCTTTGAATAGTGGATCTGGACTGAGACGCGAGTCCTTTCCACACTTATTTTAGGCTTAAAAGTTTCCTAGGGATTCCCATTAATGTTTTAGAACCCAGCGAGGTTCGGGATTACTTCGCGGCTGATCACCGGCTGTAATCCGTAGCGTCATAAAATGATTTTGATTAAGATATGATTTTGAAATTGTTTTGATACAAGCAAATGATGCCATCACTCATAGTTTTATCCCTCGTTATCATTAGTTATGTCTTTCTATTCATTCTTTAATGAATATCTCGATTTATGTTTTGTATCGTACTGTCAGCACTTGTTGAGCATTTGGCTCACTCCTTGCTTTACCCTGATATTACAGCTAGCAGCTATGGTTAGATTCAAGCAGACTGCCCGTAAGACTTGTGATGCTGATGCGTATGTTCGAGCTCAGGTAGAATAAGTGATAGTAGTTTGTGTGAGGACTCGCTATTTAAAATCAGATGTAATAGTTGGTAGTGTTGGGCTGTTCCAAACCCTAAACTGTAAGATCTTGGAGTTGGTTGTGTATTCTTCTTTTAAAATGTTGTAATAGTTATATTTAATTTGTTGTTTAAGTTGGGGGCGTGACAGGTTTTGGTATCAGAGCTACGGTTTAGAGTCCCTGGACAGCCCAAATAGGTTATAGGATATGTGTGTAGGTTATAGATAATATGCGAGAGAGTGGGATAAGTAAATTTATTATTAATACTCCTCTTATTGGTTTTTAGCAAAGGGCGCATTCCTCGTCATCCTCTGGGTCGAACGACACTATTGCTTTCACAGTGTATCCTGAGTTGAGGCGCGAGTTCGACATGCTTCAGGGCAAGTACGACCAATTGATAGACCGACTGAAGAACGTGTATCCGGACAGCTGAAACTACGAAGGGAAGCCCAAGGAGCAGATGATTGCGAGACTTGAGACCTTGGTTCAGTATGTCAACACTAAGCTTTAGGAGATGCCAGCGCACCGGGACCGTACCAGCCAGTATGTCATTCAGATGGTGGCGGATGAGCTCTAGAGCATTGTGAAGACGCTTCGAGAGGAAAAGACTACCAAGCCCCGTTCAGATGGAGTGGAGCCTTAGTTCTTTCCATTTACCTTTCATGTTGTTGTACTATCAGACTCTGTGGAATCCCCAGTTGTTTCCGTTGTTTCCTTTAAATAAGCCTGTTATTCCTAGAATCAGACCTTGTCCTAATCCTATGTATTGTGACCTTTAAAATTTTAGTAATTATGTGCTATTGTTCCATTTGCTCTCAACTGTTATTTTACATTTTTATCACCATATCTGCTTAATTTGGAAACTTGACCCCATATGTAAATGAGAATGCCATGTGATACCCTCGAATCATTTTATCATTCATATCTGTTTTGACACAACTCTAATCTCAGGATCATGCCTCCCAAAAAGAAGAACCCAACAACCACATCCACCACAGACCCAAACATTCTTCAACTACTGGAAACCTTGCAACAGCAGACCAATGCTATAGCTCAACAACAACTAACTCTTCAGCAACGAATTGAAAACCAAGATAACCGTGAGCCACAACAACCACCTGAACCACCAGTACCACCTAGACAAATTGTCACTTTCAAGGCTTTTCAGAATGTGAATCCACCTGCATTTCATGATACCACTGATCCAGTGATAGCTAACACATGGATCAAGGAGATGGAAAGGGCTTTTGAGTTGGTACAGTTAGGAGACGATCAGAAGATGCCGTATGCTACTTACTTCTTGAAGGGAGAAGTCATCTATTGGTGGGAATCAGTAAAAGCTATGGAAGTCACTCAGCAGGTTTCTTGGGAGAGATTTAAGAAGTTATTTCTGGACAAGTATTACCCTAAGTACATGTAGAATCAGATGGAGCTAAAATTTCTTGAGTTGAAGCAAGGGAACATGACTGTACTGGAGTATGAGAAGAAGTTCACTGAGTTGTCAAGGTTTGTGACAAAGTATACCAGCATTGAGGAGGGAAAAGCAAAGAAATTTCAGCAAGGATTGGAGCCTTGGATCAGAGATAGACTGGCTATGTTTGAGCTTGAAACTTATGCGGGAGTAGTTCAGAAAGCTGCTCTGATTGAGAATAATGGTATGCAGTCAAGGAAAGAGAAGGATTACAAGAAGAGGAAGGTTCCATTTTATGGAGAAAAGTCTGAAGCAGGAAGTTCACAAGATCGGAATGTAAAGAGGATTGGTTTCCAGAAGGGCGGAAATTTTCAAAAGAAAGGAAATTTGGGCAAAAGGCAAGAATCGAAGGGGAACAATCAGGCAAGCCAAGGGCAAGTTGGAGAAAACAGGTTCCAGAGGCCAGAATGCAAGCACTGCGGAAGAAGGCACCCCAGAGTGTGTAATAAGCTGAGCATGACATGCTACAGGTGCAATCAGAAGGGACATTTGGCGAATGAGTGCAAGATGGCGAAGCCAGGAGTTACGTGTTACAAGTATGGGAAGACTGGACACATAGCTAGGGAGTGCAAGGCAACCGGACCAATCAAAGCTCTGATGAACGTGGCAAGTACCAGTGCAAGCGTGCCAGCTGAGGTATTGGCATTACCTCCACCACCCGCACCAACCCCGCAAGCAACATCAAGGACTTTTGATCTGAAGATGAAGGATGCTGTTTAGAATTCTGAGGTGATAGCAGGTACACTTTTACTCAATAATGTCAAAGCTAAAGTATTGATTGATTCGGGAGCAACAAGATCTTTCATATCAAAATCTTTTGTTGATAAGCTTCAATGTGAGAAAATGATTATGAGTGAGGTAGTAAATGTGGTAATTACGAACCCAGAGAAGATTTCTTTGAATCAATTTTGTCCAAAGTATGAGATTGATATTTCGGGGTATAAGTTTTCAGCCGACTTGATACTCTTCAAGTTGGGAGAGTTTGATATAATTCTAGGAATGGATTGGTTAGGAGAAAATAGCGCTCAGATTAATTGTAAGACCAAAAAGGTGTATTTAAAGACGAAGAGTGGAGAGAAGGTAGTATTTAAGGGGCAGAGGCAAGAGCAACTATTTCTTTCAATTGTTCAGGCTAAGAAGCTACTTAGAAAAGGTTGTGAGTCGTTCCTATCTTATGTAGTGGATTCGGAAAATGGCAGCCCCAGCATGGAAGATATCCCTGTAGTTAACGAGTTCCCAGATGTGTTTCCCGACGAACAACCAGACTTACCACCAGATCGACAAATCGAGTTCGAGATCAACCTTGCTCCAGGCACGGAACCAGTTTCAAAGGCCCCATATAGAATGGCACCAGCAGAAATGAAAGAGTTGGCAAGCCAGCTACAAGAATTGTTGGATAAGGGAGTGATACGGCCAAGTACGTCGCCATGGGGAGCACCTGTTCTGTTTGTAAAGAAGAAAGATGGGAGTATGCGACTATGCATAGACTAACGGGAGTTGAATAAGGTAACGATCAAGAACCGCTACCCGCTACCAAGGATAGATGACCTTTTTGATCAGTTGAAGGGAGCAAAATGCTTTTCGAAGATTGATTTGAAATCGGGATACCATCAATTAAAGATCAAGGAAGAAGATATTCCCAAGACCGCATTTAGGACCAGATATGGGCATTATGAATTCCTAGTAATGCCGTTTGGATTGACCAACGCTCCGGCCGCATTTATGGATCTGATAAATCGGGTATTTAAGAAGTATTTGGACAAATTTGTCGTGGTATTCATTGATGACATCCTTATTTATTCTAAGTCGGAAGAAGAACATAAGCAGCACCTCTGGATAGCATTGGAAATACTTCGTCAAGAGAAGTTGCATGCCAAGTTTACAAAATGTGAGTTTTGGTTAAAGGAAGTTCAATTTTTGGGGCATGTCATTGGAAATGAGGGAGTTAAAGTGGATCCGGCAAAGATTGAGGCAGTTATGAGTTGGGAGAGGCCAAAGACTCCTACGGAAGTGCGAAGTTTTCTAGGATTGGCCGGATACTATAGAAGATTCGTCAAGGATTTCTCGAAGATCGCCACGCCATTGACCAAGTTAACCAGAAAGAATCAAAAGTTTGAATGGAGTGCAGAATGTGAGGATAGCTTTCAAGAGTTGAAGTAGAAATTGGTAACAGCTCCGGTGTTAGTACTTCCAGACGATCAAGGGAACTTTGTAATATTCAGCGACGCTTCACATAAGGGATTGGGCTGTGTGTTAATTCAACACAGTAAGGTGATCGCATATGCGTCAAGACAGTTAAAATCGCATGAGTTAAAGTACCCGACGTATGACTTGGAACTAGCCGCCATAGTGTTCGCACTTAAGATTTGGAGAAATTACCTCTACGGAGAGAAGTGTGAAATCTACACGGATTACAAGAGTTTAAAGTACATTTTTACTCAGAAAGAGCTCAATATGAGGCAGAGAAGATGGCTGGAATTGATCAAGGACTATGACTGTTCGATAAATTACCATCCTGGAAAGGCGAATGTTGTGGCCGATGCTCTAAGTAGGAAGGAGAGACTGAATATGATGATAACATCAAAAGAGTTATCTGAAGAAATCGAGAGATTGGAATTGGAACTTTGTGCTTGCGGAAAAGTCGAGGAAGTTTGTCGTGCAATGACCTTTCAGCCAACACTAGTGGAAAAGAAAAAGAAGTGTCAAGAAGAAGTAATGGAGAAAGAGAAGAATCAGTTATCTGGAGAGGAGATTAATACTCGAAGGGATGAGCAAGGGATACTAAGGTTTTCATCCAGAATATGGATTCCTCATGTACCTGAATTAAAGAATGAGATCCTCCATGAAGCCCACAATTCGAAATTTTCAATCCACCCGGGAAGCACCAAGATGTATCGAGACTTAAAGAAGAACTTTTGGTGGCCAAATATGAAGCGAGACTTGGCAGAATGGGTTGCGAAGTGTTATACTTGTCAGAAAGTGAAGGCAGAACATCAACGACCAAACGGATTAATTGAGCCCTTGAATATTCCAGAATGGAAATGGGAAAATATCTCTATGGACTTTATAGTAGGACTACCGCGAACGAAATCCGGGCATGACACAATATGGGTTATATTTGATCGTCTTACGAAGTTGGCGCATTTCCTTCCAATAAATGAGAAGTCGTCATTGGACAAGTTGGTTCATCTGTATGTGCGTGAAATCGTACTAAGGCATGGAGTACCTGTATCAATAGTTTCAGACAGAGATCCCTGATTTAACTCGAGATTTTGGAAGCAATTTCAGGAATGTCTTGGCACAAAGTTGAATATGAGAACGGCATATCACCCGCAGACTGATGGCCAGAGTGAAAGGACAATTCAAACAATCGAAGACATGTTGCGCAGTTGTGCAATCGATTTTGCAGGTAGTTGGGACGATCACTTGCCGTTGATTGAATTCTCTTACAACAACAGCTATCATTCCAGTATCGGCATGCCACCATACGAAGCTTTGTACGGCGAAAATGTAGATCACCAACAAGTTGGGATGAAGTAGGAGAAGGAAGAATTCTCGGCTCAGAATTGGTACAACAGTTGCATGACACAGTCAAGTAAATTCAGAAAAGGTTGCTTGCTGCTCAAGATAGATAGAGGAAGTATGCGGATCCAGCGCGTAAGGATGTTCGATACCAAGTTGGTGAAGCTGTGTTGCTGAAGGTGTCACCTAGAAAAGGGTTGTTTAGATTTGGCAAGAAAGGGAAGTTAGCACCTAGATACATAGGTCCTTTTGAAATATTGAGTCAAGTGGGAAAGGTGGCCTATGAGTTGGCCTTACCACCTCAGTATCAGCATGTGCATAATGTGTTCCATGTGTCGTTGCTTAAGAAGTACAATCCTGACGCTAGCCATGTGATAGAATATGAACCTGTAGAAATTTAGGAAGACATGTCATTCGTGGAGCAACCAGTTAAAATACTCGACTGACAAGTAAAGAGTCTTAGGAATAAGTCGGTAAAGTTAGTAAAAGTGCTTTGGAGGAACCCTAAGTTCGAAGAATCGACTTGGGAGTTAGAGTCTGTTATGCGTTCCCGGTATTCTCATCTGTTCTCTTAGATTCTGGGGACAGAATCCCTTAAGGGGGAGAGGATGTTACGACCGGTATTTTATGTAATATTATTTGTGGATTTGGTATAATATTAAAGCCGAATGAAAATATATTCAATGATTTTACGTTTGTGTGAGTGAAAATTTCTGCATTATAAATTTGCTCTATGTAGTATATGCTTTTTCAAAGTAAGAGTTTATTTAATTGCTTTATTTTTTGATTTATAAGGAATATTCTAAGCCTTGGAAAAATTTTCTTTTAAAAGGTATTTTGTTCACAAATTTTGAAAATGATTTTATAAAGTCTCTAAAAATCCAAGTTATTTTATGGTATAAATTTTATAATTTTTGAACTTGTGTTTTATTTTATAAAAATAAATCTTTATAAATATAATTAGCAAATTACATAGTTATCCTTGCATGAAAATTCCTTCCATACATTCCAAAAGGGCTAAAGAGTCAATAACCACCCCACTAACTCTTATTTCCTAGCCAAATACCTTCTTTACACTTGCACGCAAATTGAACCAAGTTCAAGTGGAAGGCTAATCATGTCAATTCCTAATTCCACTCACTTTTGCCAATACAAAAACCATAAAACAAGCAAAGACATGATCATTTTTATCATCACCCACACCACACTCATTCTTCTCTCCCTCCTCCTCCCTCACTCTCGGCCCTCCCTCTCTCACTCTCGGGTTTAGCCGAGAACCACCCCCCTCCCCATTTTTCTTCATTCCTCAACCAAGCTTCCACTCTTTACACAAGTAAATGTTACTTCCCATACCATGATCACTCATATTTCAAAGAGTTTTGAGTAGAAAGTTTAAGTTTAAAGGTTGCATGTAAAGGTTCTAGTGAAACTCAAAATACAACCTTGATTCTTGTGAGTTTAGGATTGTTTTTGAGAGGACTACAAGGAATGGAGAAGTGCCAAGTCTTGAGAGGGAAACTCTTGATGATTAAATGGCCATTCCCATCCATTTCATTCGGCCATGACCATATGGGAGCCGAATGAATGGTCCTTAAGACTATTCTTGTTGCTTAACTCAATTTTTGCATGTTTATGTGATAATGACTTGAATTTTGTGGTGAAAATTTGATAAAACGCTTTGCATGCTAAGTGATCATCTAGGTATAGCTTATGCTAGGCTTGCATGTCAATTTTATGATAGAATATATGTAGAAAATGTGTTGTTTTGGTTTACCCGAAGACATGCATGCATGTGGATTTCTCTTAGAATGTTATAAGATTTTGATCATTTGGAAAGATTTTGTTAGTGAGCCTTAATTTCAGTAGGAATAATGTGTTAATATTAATTTATGTTTCTTGTTGCATGGTAATAATTCGTGGTTATCTTTTATAAAAATGCATATCTTGTTGTTTCAAAAACTTAATGATTGGTGAGTTGAGAAATGTGATCTCTTTTGTTTTTCCATAATTGTACCTTAGGTAAGGATGATCTCACCCAAGGTTATTTTGAGAATAAGGGAGTTAGTTCAGTAGATTACCATGTTTAAGTCTTGGTTTGAGTATTGGGTTGTTGGTAGTTGAGTTTGTCAAGTCAAAACCTTGGAGAAATGAGAGTTATAGTGTCTGCAGAAAATCAGTTTAGTACCCTGACGTTTAGAGTGAGTTTTGACCATGTCATTGATGTGCACTTTGAGGCCCAAGCCACCAGAAGTTAGTATTGGGAGTATAAAAAAGGTTTTAGGTGTTGGTTGGAGGTTTGCATGTCATTTGGTTAGGTGCACAAGTAGAATAACAAAATCTGTCCAGCAGGGAACAGTTTTGTTGCAACTTAGAAATAGGGAGATTTGACCATGTCATGGGTAGACCCTTATTAGGCCCTGTTGGGCCTTAGTTAGAGGGAGTGTCAGAGAAGTTTTTCCAACCATAGTTCATAGGATATGAGTTAGAACCATGTGTCACGAGTTAATTCAAGTCAGGGCGTTTTCTGCCCAGAAAAACAGGGGAACCTTGGACTTTTAGCTTAGGCCCAAGAAGGCCCAAGCCAGGCCCTTGAGCCACATCAAGTTTGAGAGATGCCCTTAGGTCAGGAGAGTCTTGTGTAAAAGTTTTGAAGGAAAACTTGTAGTTTAAGAGTGTCTAATGCACTCAAGAAACTATAATTGTCATTCTGAAATTTGCACCAGTGAGCACTTTCACTTATCACATAGTATTAGAACACTTAGAAGTGAGTATTAGGTCGACCACCATAGTTTTAAGATACTATAAGGTCAGTAGAACAAAAGGAACAAGTGAGGGTCAATAGGTCTTGGATAGTTTAGAAAAGGCACGTCAAGTTAGGAAGCCAAAATTAGAAGACTTTGTCTAGTTTAGCGACCAAGTGATTTAAGTTGTGAGTCGAGATCATCCAAGCCTAGTGTTGCATTAGGTGTATATGGAGTTATTTTGGTATTAATATATGATATATGATTATGTGGTTATGTGTGTACAATTGTAATTTAAAAGTGAATATAAAATTAAGTGCATATAGGCCTAAGTGCCATCCGTGTTTAATTTCGGGTTGTAAATAGGTTAAGTTGGTAAGAATATATTATAATGAGGATTATTATTATTTATGTAGGATCTCGAGACGAGGGAAAACTTGTCATAAAGGTCGAGTGAAGCTCCAGTTGCTCCTACCAGTCAGACCAGACCAGCCTTTCTCAAGGCAAGTGATTCAACTTGACCTTCGTATTTACTGCTAATCATTCATACATTGCTACAACTATCCTGTGTCATTTGATATACTAAATCAAGTGTATCTTATGTTTATCTTTGAATCATATAGAAATGCCATGAACCCTCGAGTACGTATTACAAGTAGTTCAAAAGTCTTTTCATGATAGTTGAAGGCCATGATAAAATAAAGAGTTGTTATAATACTTGATTGATCCTCTTGATTAACATGCTAATGATTCCTAAGTATTAATATCTCATCCTGATACTTGAACCCCTATAGAACCTTACTTTGAATTCTGATAGTCAGATACTTACCAGCTTGATTCCTCATTGATTGATACCCTCTTTCTTATCCTAAAGCTTGACAATTCTGATATGTCTTGAGTTAAAGATCATTCTTCATACCTTAACACCCTTAGTATTCATGAAGCTTACCTTCTTGATGATCCAGCACTTGAACCTTGATGAGAAACCATTGCTTTGAGCCCAAATTGGCATTACCCTTCATATTATCCATTAGCCTCACTAAATCCTCTTATCCAATCTTTGATATATGAAAACCATTCAATTACTTGAATAGAGAATAGTTTTGTGAATCATGGCTCTGATATTCAGTACCTTGTTTCCCGTGTTTCGAGTTGATCTATAATTCCTTGATAAAAATGTTTACTGTAAAAAGAGATTTTGATATAATTATCTTTCTAGAGACTCTGAAATCATAACATTCCGACCTGTTATGAATTTTATACGAATTTAGCAAGAAAACAGAACCTAATACTTTGAAATCAAACCTTATATCTTTATAACTATATTAAAAATCAATTTCACACAGAAAAGCCATTTAAACACATGTTTCTCTTAGCAACAACAAAACAATGACATGCATATATCAAAACTAATATACATCAAGATATCTTAGCATGCATTACTAATTTATTGCCATAATTATGTTTAGAACTTAAATTCATAAAAGAACACTACATGCAAAGGAGATTAATTACATACAACACTTTTTAAACAATTTGATTCACTTAAACACTCTTATCACCATCAACTACATCACATAAGTCAAGAAATACATTCTCTCGTATTTACATATACACAAGCCGCATATATATATACTTTCATGATACAAAACTTTAGTACTTTAAACCACTAAATTAACAACTATTTTCACCAAGAAACACTATATACATACTCATTCTTCACATATACATACACCCGCATGTATACAACACACATAAGACACCAATTTCCAATATGCAACTATAATCCATGACATGCAATTCGAATTAACTAACACTAAATTAAACTCAAGTGAAATCACATGAAACTCTAGTTTCTCCCTCAATAACACCAAACTCAAATATACACACACCTATACATACACACGGATACCAGCATGCAAAGTACAAGTTTAATGTAAAAGAAGAGAAAAGATTAGATCCTTACCTAACAACAAAGGAAGAAGAAAAAGGTGTGTGCTTGTGTGTGTGGTTTTTGGCCGGGGAAAAGAAAACCGAGAGGAAGAGATGGGGGAGGATGATGTCTCGAGTAAAATGAGGAAAGAAAGAGGGAGGCTAATGTTTTATTTAATAAAACAAGGGTATTTTGGTAATTTCAGGTATAAAAGTTTTTGTTTAAATAGTTTTCTTTTGATAAATAAATGCAAAAATGTTTCTTTAATAAAATACAAACTGTCCTGAAAGTTCTGAAATTATAATATTTTTAGAGTGTAGAGCACGAAATTAGCTTCGCGTGCATATTTTTAAATTATTTTTCTGATGCACGGTTATTTTTGTATGAATTTTACAAGTTTGACTACGAAAAGTGCAAAAACAGTTCTTAATTCGAATTAAAAATAGGAAATAGCCCAAAATACTCACTTTCACATTATTATAAAGTTTTTAATACCAAAATAATGATTGTAGAACAATAATAAAAATTTTATTATTTTCCAACTATTTTTCAGAAATTTAAATAAACATTTATTCACACTTTATTTTTCAATATTCACTTAAAATTTCATAAATAAATTTCCAAGCACTCTAATAATCACATAAATAAATTTCAAACATACTAATAATCACTTAAACCATACTTTAGCATATAAATATCACATATTTTATTTTTCTAACTAATTTCTCATATTTCCATAATTCCCACTTTTCCACTTTTCAATTTCCACTTTCACATTTCACTTTCACATTTAAATTTCCATCTTTAAATTTTATAATGCTATTATAGTATCAATAAATCCACAATTCACTTTATCACAATTCCTCTGAAATACATCAGACTGGAATAAATATATTATTCTATATATTTATTCTCTACTTTCACATAAATAGCACATAAACAAATAATCATTATATTAAAATTTTACGGTCGTTACAGATAACACAAGAGTGTGTGTAACTGAAGGAGATTCTAGAAAAAATTCATTCTAATCTTCAGTTTCCAGATCCAAAATTGGTGTAGATGGTATCTCAGTCTGTAAGATTGGAGAAGTAACAGTAGATGGCTGAGCTAGAGAACAGAAGGCATATTCAAATTGTGAATATCTATTTTAGGACTTGTGTCTTGTTCTTCAACATTATCTATAGCTTTGATTGGAGAGATAGGAGGTGTGATCACTGTGTCATGAACAGTGTCTTTAGATGCTGGAAGGACTTGATAATTGGTTCTTGTGAGATCAGAGATTCCTGATCCCCTTCATCAGCTTCTTCATATTGAGCTTGTGTAATCTTCACACCTGCTCTCTTCTTCTTTGATCTTGATTTTCTTGATGGAGGAGACACATTATCTGTATCAGAGTTTGATAACCTTTTTATTTTCTAAAGACTAGAACCCTCAGCTTCAGTCTTTTTCTGAGGGGTTACCTCTTCAGCTTCTCCCTCCTTCTGAAAAATAACATTTTCAGCTTCTAACTCTACAGGTTCTGATGTGGGAACCTGTATATGTTCATCTTAATCATCAGATTCATCCCTCAGAATGATCCTTATCCTTCTCCTTGGTGGAGATTTAGGCACAGAAATAGTCCTTTTAGGCCTAGATGATTTGTCAGTTTTTACAACTGGCGCCTTTTGAGAAGTACCAGAGGTTGGGTTGGTTTTTAGAGGTGAGGTTCTGATGGTAGGTACTGATGGTTGAGCTGGTTGAAATTATGTTCTGATGGTAGGTTGTGGTTGAGAAGTTTGAGCTGGTTGTGTATTGGTTGTAGGTGCTGATGGAGGTTGAGATGGTGCTACATCAGGATATATGGTTCTGTATTTGTTAGGGTCAGAATTTACTAAGATTTGTTTATCAGATATGGGAATTTGGAGTGGTCTTAGTACATTCTTCTTATTATCAGTATGTAATAAGTCAGTAAAAGCCCTTTTAGCAAGTTTGAAAGGTGGAATTGACTCATTAAAATTCTGGGGCTAATCAGAGCAACAAAAACTGTAAATGAGTTGACAAAATCTAGCAAAATAAACAGTATTTTGGTCCTCTTGCATCCTATCCCCAATAAATCCTAGCACATCACTAGCATAATCAAAATAAGTTTGACTAATGAGAGCATACCTGATTTGCTGACTCAGGATAGGGATGGCATCAAAATTTGAGCATTTGTTGGAAAAAGCTCTGGTGATGTAGTCAAAGAAGAAACTCCACTCCTTTCTTATGTATAGCCTTTTCAGTTGTCCCAGCTTGGACAAACCTTTCTCATAGCCAAGATTGGCCATCATACTTTGCAGAAGTAGGTCCTCAATCTGAGAATTAAAAGTACAATATTCTGGCAGATGTAAAGCTTGGCAAACTGTAGCTAAAGTAACCAGGTGCTCATCTTCCCTTGTTGTAAAGATAATACTTGGGGATCCAGCTTCATCACCATCATCATAAACTTCTGACCTCCAAAACTTCAGTATCTGTGTTTCTGAGAGTGTTTGAGGTTGGGTCAATGCATACCCAATCTCACTGTTAGCAAGAAAGTCCTGAACGAAGTGAAGATCTAATGAAGCTTCGTCCTTGCTAAGAATAGCCATGTAGTTGTTAGGAACAAACTTGCCTCCATTAAAAATGATGTCCTTTGGTGCCATTTCGGTGAAAAATCAAGTGAGAATAGTGTGTACACAAGGTGTTTGATAAAATGCATGTAAGAAAATAGCTTCAGAGAATGTTAGAGAGTGAGAGAGAATGAGAGAGATTAGAGAATAAGAAAAGTGGGTAAAATATTATAAAATCTTTTAACTCTCTTATTTATACACCAACTAATTACAACGGTTAAATTTTGAAGCAGAACCGACATTAGACACCTGTCACGCAGTAAATAGTCAAAACAGTGGTTAGTGGGCACGGGAAATGTGCAGTAATTATTGCTCACATGCTGTTTTTCAAAACAAACACGCACCCCATAAACCAAATGACTGTCACTTTTTATCTCACCTAATTTTTTTCTGATAAATATGACCGTTACAGTAAATACCATAAATAAGTCAATTAAATAAATAATGTCACGTAAGCTTTAGAGTTTCCAACAGGAATTACATCAGAACTTGACTATTATCAGAATTTAACGGTCATCAGAACATGGCTTCTATACTCAAAATGTGAATGTCCGTTTCTGTGATTCTTCACACAAATACTGATTGGTTTCTTCAGAATTTAATCATCAGAACTTTCATCAGAACTTGTCCTCGAAATTTATGCAAATAATACTTAACTGTTTGTCAAAAATAACTTATTCACCACAATAATTTTTATCATTCATATGGTGATTGTGTGCATTTGCAAATGATCGGAAAATGACTAAAGTCTGATAAACTTCAGTATATCTTAGAAACAAGGCATAACTAAGAAAAGTGCTTAAAATCTATCTTTAATTATGAAGTCTACTATAGAATAAATTTATGCAAGAGTCCACCTCAACTGTTTGTGCTCATTTTATGTATCTTTTGACATTCTTTTTACAGTGGCTTCTCAGTGTAAATGAGTCACAACTGCAATCAGAATTTATGCTATTATCAGTGTATTTCTCCAGTAATCAGAGAATGTGAAAAGTCACCAAGAAAAATTTATTTGCTTTTCTAATGCATATAACTTAATACCAGCAATGCACTTGGGTCTTCCCTTTCACATATTTACTCTAGATCTCAAAGGAGTACCTGACTTCAATATATCTTTTCTTTTCTTTTGTTTTCTTCAGATAAGTGAGGCTTATCAAGCATGTAGTTCATCCTTAAGATTTACTGACATCATAATTTCATAGATAAGAAGCAAAAATCTAGTTTGTGACTTAGTAATAAGATACACAAAGTAAATTTGACTAAGATCAAAATCAGAGTTTGCTTGTATTATTGATTTCCACATAAATAACTAATTCAAACATGGGATACATAGTTTGTTAAAGACTACTAAGTCAGCATCTAGCAAATAATCCTCATTGGAGGGAATAGTCACAGAATATTCAAAACACTATCAGAGTATATAGAATCACATCAGATAACAATCAATATTTAATATATAACAATTTAAGCACATTTTACATGGAGATAAGACTATCTGCAAACACTGATCATAAAGCCTGATGCATAAGAACAAAAACTACACAGATTTTGAGAAAGAACCTGAAACCATTCCAAGTTCATTTACCAGTCTTGTAAAAGTAGCTTCACATAGTGGTTATGTGAAGAAATCTGGTAGTTGTTGATCTGTTGGAACAAAATTTAATTCCACTATACCTTCCATCACATGTTCCCTTATGAAATGGTACCTAATGCTGATGTGCTTTGTCATTGAGTGTTGAACTGGATTACCTATCATAGCAATAGCATTTTGATTATCACAGTAAATGGGTATTTTAGAAAATTCTAACCCATAGTCCAGTAACTGATTCTTCATCCAAAGAATCTGTGCACAACAGCTTCCCGCAGCAATATATTCTGCTTCTACAGTTGATGTGGAGATTGATTTCTATTTCTTGCTAAACCAAGAAACCAATCTGCCTCTAAGAAATTGGCAGCTTACACTAGTTCTTTTCCTGTCTATTTTGTATCCTGCAAAATCTGCATCTGAGTAACATATTAGCTTAAAATCTGATTCCCTAGGATACCACAATCCTAGATCAGCTGTACCCTTGAGGTACTTGAAAATTCTTTTCATAGCTATTAGATGAGGTTCTCTTGGATCAGCCTGAAATCTTGCACAAAGATAGGTAGCATACATGATATCAGGTCTACTTACAGTTAAATAGAGTAAAGAGCCAATCATACCTCTGTAGTTAGTAATATCTACTAATGCTCCAGTATCTTTATCTAACTTGGTTGCAGTGGCCATGGGAGTTGTTGTAGTTGAACTGTCTTGTATTCCAAACTTCTTGAGTAAATTTCTGGTGTACTTTGATTGATTTATGAAAGTACCTTCTTCATTTTGCTTGACTTGAAGCCCCAGAAAATAGCTAAGTTCTCCCATCATACTCATTTGATATCTTGACTGCATTAGCTTTGCAAACCTTTCACAGATTTTGGTATTTGTAGAACCAAAGATGATATCATCAACATATATCTGTACCAAAAGTAAGTCCTTTCCATGGTTGAGGTAGAACAATGTTTTATCAATTTTGCCTCTGGTAAATCCACTTTCCAGATGGAATTGAGCCAAAGTCTCATACCATGCTCTTGGAGCTTGCTTAAGGCCTTAAAGTGCTTTGTCAAGTCTGTAGACATGATTAGGAAATTTTGGATCTACAAATCCTGGAGGATATACCTCTTCTTCCAATTCTCCATTGAGAAAAGCACTTTTCATATTCATTTGAAAGACTTTAAACTTCTTGGGAGCTGCATAAGCCAAAAAGATTCTTATGGCTTCCAATCTAGCAACTGAAGCAAATATTTCATCATAATCAATACCCTCATATTGAGAGTAACCTTTAGCAACCAGCCTTGCTTTATTTCTTGTAATTATGCCATCACTATCAGTTTTGTTTCTGAACACCCATTTCATGCCAACAATGGATCTGTTCTTTGGTCTTGCCACTAGGTTCCAGACTTTATTTCTTTCAAATTCATTTAACTCCTCATGTATTGCATGCACCCAATCAGCATCTTGAAGAGCTTCATCCACTTTCTTTGGTTCAATATGAGATAGAAAGGAATGATAGAGACATTCATTTGATATTGTTATTCTAGGTCTGACACCTGCTTCAGGATCTCCAATTATTAAGTCAGATGTGTGTGATTTAGTCCACTTCCTTGCAGATGGAAGTTGATTTCTAGAACTGGATTCTCCCCCATAATCCATGCTGTCTCCATCAGCATTTTCTGATGCTCCCCCTGAAGTTATGCTTTCTGAAATTTCAGAATTTGAGTTGGATCCTTCAAGAATTGAAGAATTAGAGTTTCCAGAATTATCAGAATTTGGCTCATCAGAACTTAATGAATCAGAACTTGAAGAACCATTGACAGGTTCTGATGCTTCTTAAGAGTCTTGAGATGTGGTAGGATCATTAGCTTGCCCCCCCTGAACAGGTGCATTTTCCGTTGGAGTAGTTACCACAGTTTCAATGACATCAGAATTTAACCTGTCAGAACTTACAGGATCGGGATTTAGGTCATCAGAATTTACAGAATCGGAATTTAAATCTTCATTTTCAAATCTCAGCTGATCATGATCATTAAAATTTTCAAGTCCAGTAATCTTTTTATCATCAAAAGAGACATTGATAGATTCCATGACAACCCTTGTTCTTAAATTGTAGACTCTGAAGGCTTTTGTGGAAAGTGGATATCCAACAAAAATTCCTTCATCAGCTTTTAGATCAAACTTTGACAGCTGTTCAGGATGATTCCTAAGAACAAAACACTTGCATCCAAATGCATGAAAGTATTTCAGATTTGGCTTCTTTTTCTTCACCATCTCATATGGTGTTTTTCCATACTTGTTTATGAGTATAACATTCTGTGTAAAACAAGCAGTCTACACAACTTCATCCAAAAAGTAGGTTGTAGCTTTGCTTCATCAAGCATAGTTCGTGCAGCTTCAATGAGAGTCATGTTCTTTCTTTCTACAACTCCATTTTCCTGTGGAGTTCCATGTGCAGAAAATTCCTGCATTATTCCATGCTCTTTGCAGAACTCTTCCATGATTGAATTCTTGAACTCAGTGCCATTATCACTTCTTATGTTTTTAACAGAATTTTTGACCAACTTATCCAGCTGTCTGACAAGTTAGAGTAGATGCAGTTTCATTCTTCTTGTGCAAGAAATACACCTAAGTGTATCTTGTGAACTCATCCACTATAACCATAGCATATTTCTTCTTTGCAATAGACATGACATTGACTGGACCAAATAGATCAACATGCAGTAAGTGATAAGGCTCAAAAAATTGAGGATTCAGTTTTGCTCTTGAATGAAGATTTTCTTTGTTTTTCCTTTTGATATGAATCACAAAGGCCATCAGGAGCAAATACTGATTTTGGCAATCCTCTCACAAGATCTTTCTTTACTAACTCATTTATGTTGTTGAAATTTAAATGAGAGAGTCTCTTGTGCCAATTCCAGCTTTCTTCAATTGATGCTCTGCTTAACAGACAGATTACAGTCCCATCAAAGTTTGTTGAAAGTTTGGCTTCATATATATTACCATATATGTAACCTTTCAGAACCACTATTCCTGTAGAATTATTTATAACTTCAGAGTGTTCTTCAAAGAAATCCACATGATAACCTTTGTCACAGATTTGACTCACACTTAGCAGATTGTGTTTAAGTCCTGAGACAAGAGCTACTGATTTAATGATGACATTCCCAAGATTGATATTTCTATATCCCAGAGTCTTTCCCATGTTGTCATCTCCATAAGAAACTCCTGGGCCATCTTTCTCCATAAAGTCTGATATAAGCTCTTTATTTCCAGTCATATGTCCTGAACATCCACTGTCCAGAACTAGGATGTTTTTCCTGTTGCCCTGTAATCACAAAGACCACTATTGGTTAGTTTTAAGGACCCATAATTGCTTGGATCTTTTGGCCTTTTTAAGTTTGTTAGCATTTGCAGCGGATTTAATTTCAGAGTTTATGCTAACTTGCTTCTTATCAGACTTTGCATTACACTAGAAGGAATTACACTAACTTTCTTCAAAGAAGGTTTTATTTGATAATAATCATAGTATAAACTATGATATTCCTTACAAGTATAAATAGAATTCCATAAACTACCACAATGAAAACAAGGATTTTGTGGTTTAAACCTAACAGACTGACTCTTAACTCCTGATCTAGGAGGTAAAGAGTTTATTTTTTATTTTTCCTGCAAAAAAAAGCAAGATGGTTAGAGTTTCCACAATTATAACATTTCTTTCTAGGAGCATTAGGAACAGACATATAATTATTGCTTTTATTCGCACCTTCCTTTCCATTTCTATTTTTCCTAGCTTTCTTTACCTTGTTCACATTTCTAATCTCTTTCAGCTTATGCTTAAGCTGCTTCTTTGTCATTAAACTTATATTTACTGAAGCTGGTTTGTCATGTTTTAATTTGTCAAAAGTTGACTTTTCTTTGACTTCTGTTCTAGAATCTTTCATCTTTTCAGAAACAGACATTACAGTTTTTGCGACAAACTTAACAGGATTAACCTTAGGCTTTTCAGCTTTCTTGGTAAAGTTTGGTTTAGATGACACATTTTCCTTTTCTACTTTATCATCTTCATAACCTAAGCCCTCTTTCCAGTTTCCACTACTTAGTATATTCTGAGTTGTTCTTCCATAGTTAGTCCAAGTTTTGATGATTTCTCTTTCCTTTTCTAATTCAGATTTAAGAGATTTATTCAGTTTTAGCACTTCATCTCTAACATACAAAGCATCATCTCTTTTTTTTCTGAGTTTAATGGAACATAACTAACTCTTTTTCTAAATAGTCATTTCTGTTTCTAAGAGCAAGACTTTCAGATGTTAATCTTTCATTTGTTAAAGTCTGATCTCTAAAACTAATGAACATGGTTTTAAGATATAATCTCAACTCAGTAATATCATCAATATGAAAAGCAAAAGTTGTTTGAGGTACCTTCATTTCAGCAGTTTCAGGACTGCTATCAGCATTTGCTATCAAGGCATAGTTCACTTCATCTTCATAATCTGAAGTGTCTGTCCAGCTTTTCTTCTTTGTGACAAGTGCATTTCCTTTATCACTTTTTTCTTTCTTGCAGTCAGGAGATATGTGGCCTCTTTCACCATAATTGTAGCATTTGACATTTGAGTTGTCTCCTCTGTCAGACTTTCCTCCTTTGCCTTCAGACTTTATGAATCCTTTCTTTCCAGAACTTCCAACTTTCTTGGAAAACTTTTTGCCCTTTCTGAATTTCTTGTAGGCTATCTTTGTGATACCTTTCACCATAAGAGCACACAGTTGCATCACCTTTTCATCAACATTCACTTCAGATAAACTTTCAGTATCTGAATCATCATCATTAAAATCTGATGATTCTGAATCAAACTTTATGATGAGAGCCTTTCCTTTGCCCCTCTCTGAGACAACCACTTTAGGAGATTCCTCCTCAGCTTTAAGAGCAACTGTCCTTGACTTTCTTCCATGCCTCTTGTTCCTTTGATCCACCTCAAGTTCATGAGTCTTGAGCATACCATTAATTTCATCAAGAGGAGTTTCAGTTGGGTCATAGTTGTCTCTTATGGTAGTTGACTTCAAATCCTAATTTTCAGGAAGAGCTAAAAGGAATTTTAGATTTAAATTTTTAAGATCATATTCCTTGTCCACCAGTGACAGATCATTCAAGAGTTTGGCAAACCTGTCATATAAATCAGTTAATGACTCATCAGCTTTTGAGTCAAAGTGCTCATATTCTTGAGTGAGTATAGTCTTCCTGTTCTTTTTGATTGCATCAATTCCCTGGCATCTTATTTCGGAAGCATCCCATATCTCCTTTGTATTCTTGCATCCAATTACCCTGTTTGACATGACATTATCAATTGCACTATGCAGCAAATGCCTTACCCTTGCATTCTTGGCAATAGATGATATATCTTCAGGTGTGTATTCACCTTTCTCCTTTGGTATGGTCTTTTTGGGTTGATCAACAACTGCAACAGAGAGCTTGGTAGGCTTATATGGCCCTTCATTAATTCTATCAAGGTATCTGGATCTGTAGCTTCCAGAAATATAGCCATCTTCACTTTCCATATGGTATACTCAAATGGTCTCAGTATGGGAACCCTAATAGTCTCATATCGACTGTGGGTTTGAGTGTTTTGAGTATCTTGAGTTTTGGTGGGCTTAGTTGGAGTTTATATTTCTTCAGACATGATTGTTTATTTGGATCTTATTGTATGTGTGTTAACAGAAAGGCTCTGATACTACTTGTTAGGTCACACAACACTATAGAAGGGGGTTGAATATAGTGTTTACACAATCAAATTGATTTCGAACACAAGTATGTAACAGTACTCAAGTATATTCAATATAATAAACTCTATTATAATAGAACAGTTATTATCTCTCAGTGATGAACAATATTACTAAGAGCTGGTAGGTTACAATGTATAATCTTTCTCATGAATAATAACACCTATAGTGTAAACCCTAAGCTGTGTTTATATAGTACACAGTTACAAGTTACCTCCTAATTGATATGGAATATAATTCTTTCTCCTAAAATATATCAATCAGATATTATCTTCTACAAGTCTTCTAGTCTTCTAACTCTCCATGCATATCTTCTATTGTTTTAGTCACGATCCTTTCCTGTAAATCAGCTGCTTTCCTTATCTGAAGTATCCGCACTTAAGTCCTGATATAAATCCTGACGGCCTTAAGTTCTGATATAAGTTCTGACTTCAGTAAGTTCTGATTTCCAGCAAATCCTGATATTAAGTTCTGAAACTACACACAACAGATTAGACATGACATCACAAATATATCTAACAACCCCCATTCTATCTTAATATAGCCCTCTTACGGGACCTTAGAATTGGTATCAGAGCAGTGCTTTTTAACGTATTTGCTAAGTGATTTGCAGATTTACAGGCACAACAAAATGTGATCCAGAATGGCGTATATTAATCCCGTTGGTTGTGCTAAAGGTCTATCAAGCTCACGACCTCCTCTATTCGATGGCACCAACTTTATAACATGAAAAACAAGGTTTCACATTTATGCTAGATCTCAAGGAGTCAAAATTTGGATGGCCATCAAATATGGTGTTCACATTCCTACCAAAACTGTCGATGACATCATCATCGAAAAGAAGGTTACTGAATACAATTTAGAGGAAGAAGCCACAATGAAATAGCCGCCAAGGAGGAAATGGTTCTCATAAGTTCACTTGTAGAAAAAGAATATAAAAGAGTAAATAATTGCAAGTCGGCATAAGAAATATGGAAGAAATTAGTGGTAACCTATGAAAGAACTGATAAATGGCATTTATATCAACTTAGAACGCATTGTAAAGGCTCGAATTGGTGTTTTTGTACTCAAGTTGTTTATTTTTTTAAAGTGTTTTTGTAGTGTTTTGCATTTCAGGGTATATTTGGAAGAAGGAATGGTTATTGCATTGATTTTCTATTAAAAGAGTGTTAGGATGGAGCCTCGGTCGAATGCATGAAAGAAACCAGCAGGTGAAGTCAAGAAACAGAAAAAACCAGTTTTTCCAGAAGCTCAGGGCGGCCACGCTGCACTTGGGAGAGGCCGCGCTCATTTAACAGAAACCCAGGGCGGCCGTGTAAGGTCGATTTTTCAGAATCCTGATTCTAATAGAAGACTGATTTTCTGGACTTCTGCTCTAATTGTGCTGGTATTTAAAGACTCTTAAGAAGACATTTTTCATATACGGGAGCAAGGAGAGAGCAGCAAGAAGACCTAATAACACAACACAATGAAGGAGAAGAAGATCTTGTTTCTACATGTGATTCTTTGCTTAAGTTGTAATCTTGGATGTTTATTTTCTTTATTATTTGAACCTAATACTCTTGTTAACGTACTTTGCAAGTATTATTCAGTTTATAGATATTTAGTTTATTTACCATGCTTTTAATGGAACCCATGGTGACGATGAGTTTGGTTATGAACTAATCATTATTGTGGGGTTGTAACAGATTTACTTATGGATTTCTATAGTTAATTTATTTCGATACCTAAGTGTGTGGTGATTATATGACATTCTAGTATTGGTTGTGCTTATTCCTCTTATATGTGTCGCGAACATATAAGATAGTGTGTTAATCTCTATTGAAGCGACAGTAAATATAGAGGTTTAAATCTTGCCATGCTAGCATAGGTTCATATATTTGTTATGCATGATTCGTAGGTAATTTTAACCATATTACTTGCCCTATGTAATCATGATAGATAACTTGCGCATTAAATTTTTATGTTGTCAAATTCTATAGACATATAGGGTCTCAACATAATTGGTCTCTATTCAGCTTCTATCTCTTTTGTAGATGCCTAGTAGTAGGGTATTCATACAATGACAGTTGGTGTTTACTAGTTTCGTGTTATCTGAATAGTTGTCATCACCATTGCATGTTAAGGTTAAGAACAATGACTTTGAATGAAGTATTTAATGAAGTTAGAATCCTATATTTATCTCATATAATTAATTCAATCACTTTTAATCTCTTAGCTAATTGCATGTTAGTTCAATCTTAGTTATAAACAACTCAACTTATTATTGTCTTAGCATTGAACGATAAACATACATTATTGCATAAGAGCATAATCTGGATTTAACCTAAACCAGTCTCTGTGGGTATAAATCTGATTTATATCTTATACTACTTGCAAACGTGTATACTTGCGTGTAATTTTAGCGCGTGTTTTCGCCCTAACAAGTTTTTGGCGCCGCTTCCGGGGACTCGGTGTTAATTTTTATTTTATGTGCTTGACATCAGTGGTCGTTAAAGTTCACTGACTCGGATATTTTACTTACTTGTTTGCTTGTTTGTGTTTCAGGTACTCTAGAGAGCGTTTATGCTAACGTATTCTCAATCTCGCAAGAGAACACTGGATAAAGCAGAGGAAGAAGTTGAAGTAGTTGAAGAAGTTTTTACAGAAGTTTAGAAAGATGAAGAAGAAGCGATCGTTGCAATGGGAGAACCAATAGCAAATCCGAAAGCTTTGATGGACTACTCTCAACCGAAGATCAATGACATTCAGTCTAGTATTGTCAAACCAGCCATCGTGGCTAATACTTTTGAAATCAAGGCTAGCACGATTCAGATGGTGCAGAACTCAGTCCAGTTTGGGGGTTCTCCAACGGAAGATCCCAACATGCATATTAGAGATTTCATCGAGATTTGCGACACTTTCAAATTCAATAATGTTTCTGAAGATGTTTTTAAGCTGAGGCTTTTCCCATTCTCTCTGAGGGATAAAGCTAAGTGTTGGCTGCATTCTCTACCACCAGGCTCTATTACTACTTGGGAAGATCTTGCTCAGAAGTTTCTTACTAAATTTTTCCATATGGCAAAGACAGCTGCAATCAGGAACGCTCATACTCAATTTGCGCAGCAATCGGGAGAATCTTTATGTGAAGCATGGGAGTGCTATAAGGAGATGCTTAGGAAGTGTCCTCATCATGGAATGCCTGACTGGATGATCATCAATTGCTTTTATAATGGTTTGGGGGCACAATCTAGACCCATGCTCGATGCAACATTAGGAGGAGCCTTATGGGCCAAAAGCTACGATGAAGCTTATGAGTTGATTGAAATGATGGCTGATAATGAATACCAGAACCCTTCTCAGAGATTACATCAAGGCGAGGTAGCAAGAATTATGGAGGTGGATGCAACTACTGCTATAGCTGCTTAGCTTAAGGCTTTAATGATGAAGGTGGATTCTTTGGTTAATTATGGAGTTAATCATATCATAAGTGTTTGTGAGCTTTGTGCAGGTACGCATGAAACTGAGCAGTATGCTAATTTTAGTGAATCAGATCAATTTATGAGCAACTTTTAGAGGTCGCAACAACCAGTTCCAGCCACTTATCATCCCAACAATCGTAATCATCCTAACTTCAGCTGGAGCAACAATCTGAATGTAGTGCAACAGCCTTATCAGCAGTATGCGGCAAAGCAATTCAACCCTGGTTTTCAACAACCGCAATATGCATCAAAACAACAAATCCAACTCCAACAACTACCGCATCGAAGTACAAGTCAATCTATTGAAAAATATGAATTCAAGGAGTTGAGGCTTATATGCAAGAGCCAAGCGGTTTCTATCAAGATTCTTGAGAACTAAATTTGTCACACCCCAACTTTACCAATAATTTAGATATAACTATTACAATATTTTAAAAGAAGTAAACATAACCAAATCCAAGATCTTACAGTTTAGGGTTTGGAACAGCCCAACACTACCATCTATTACAACTGATTTTAATATCGAGTCCTCACACAAACTACTATCTCTTATTCTACTTAAGCTCGAACATAAGCTTCAGCATCACAGGTCTTACGGGCGGTCTGCTTGAATCTAACCATAGCTGCTAGCTGTAATATCAGGGTAAAGCAAGGAATGAGCCAAATGCTCAACAAGTGCTAAACAGTACGATACAAAACATAAATCGAGATATACATTAAAGAATGACAATGGGAAGACATAACCAATGATAACGAGAGATAAAACTTTGGGTGATGGCATCATTTTGCTTGTATCAAAACAATTTCAAAATCATATCTTAATCAAAATCATTTTATGACGCTACGGATTACAGCCGGTGATCAGCCGCGAAGTAATCCCGAACCTCGCTGGGTTCTAAAACATTAATGGGATCCCTAGGCAACTTTTAAGCCTAATATAAGTGTGGAAAGGACTCGCGTCTCAGTCCAGATCCACTATTCAGAGAAAACATGTATCCCCCTTTGGGACTGAAAATCCACATTTTAATCATTTTAAAAATCGATGCCAATTTATGACAAAATCTCTTTTGACCGTAAACATTTTTATCAAGGGATTATAGATCAACTCGAAACACGGGAAATATGGTACTAAATCTCAGGGCCATGATCCACTAAACTTTACTCTATTAGGGTAACTGAAAGGTTTTCATATATCAAAACTTGGACAAGGAAATTTAGTGAGGCTATTGGATATTATGAAGGGGTAATGTCAAACTGGGCTTAAAGCAATGGTTTCTCGTCAAGGTGCAAGTGCTAGATCATCAAGAAGATAAGCATCATGAATACTAAGGGTGTTAAGGTATGGAGAAATGATCTTTAACTCAGGATATATCAGAATTGTCAAGCTTTAGGATAAGAAAGAGGGGTATCAATCAATGAGAAACAACTTTGATAAATATCTCGCTTTCAGGTATCAAGGTAAGGTTCTATAGGGGTTTAAGTATCAGGATGAGATATCAATACTTAGGAATCATTAGCATGGTAATCAAGAGGATCAACCAAGTGCTATAACAACTCTTTATTTTATCATGGCATTCAAATTACTTTAATATACTATCATGATAAGACTTTTGAACTACTTTCAATACGTACTCGAGGGTTCATGGCATTTCTATATGATTCAAAGATAAACTTAAAATACGCTTGATTTAAATATATCAAAATGACTCAGGATAGTTGTATCAATATATATGAGCTATTTGCAGAGAATACGAAAGACAAGTTGAATCACTTGCCTTGAGGAAGGCTGGTCTGGTCTGACTGGTAAGAGCAACTGGAAGCTTCACTCGACCTTTATGGCAAGTTTACCCTCATCTCGAGATCCTACATAAATAATAATCCCCATTATAATATATTCTCACCAACTTAACCTATTTACAACCCGAATTTAAACACGGATGGCACTTAGGCCTATATGCACTTAATTTATATTCACCTTAAAAATATAATTGCACACATAGCCACATATACTCACATATCATATTTTAATACCAAATAATACCACATACACCATAATGCAACACTAGTCTTGGATGATCTCGACTCACAACTTAAGTCACTTGGTCGCTAAACTAGACAAAGTCTTTAAATTTTGGCTTCCTAACACGATGTGCCTTTACTAAACTATCCAAGATCTATTGACCCTCACTTGGGCATTTTGCTCTACTGACCTTACTCTATCTTACAACTATGGTGGTCAACCTAGATCTCACTCCTAAGTGTTCTAAAACTATGTGATAAGTGAAAGTGCTCACTGGTGTAAATTTTAGAATGACATCTATGGTTTCTTGAGTACATTAGACACCCTTAAACTACAAGTTTTCCTTCAAAACTTTCACACAAGACTCTCCTGACCTTAGGGCATCTCCCAAACTTGATGTGGCTCAAGGGCCTGGCTTGGGCCTTCTTGGGCCTAAGCTTAAAGTCCAAGGTTCCCCTGTTTTCCTGGACAGAAAACGCCCTGACTTGAATTAACTTGTGACACATGGTTCTAACTCATATCCTATGAAATATGGTTGAAAAAACTTCTCTGACACTCCCTCTAACTAAGGCCCAACAGGGCCTAATGAGGGCCTACCCATGACATGGTCAAATCTCCCTATTTCTAAGTTGCAACAAAATTGTCCCCTGGTGGACAGATTTTGTTATTCTACTTGTGCACCTAACCAAACGACATGCAAACCTCCAACCAACTCCTAAAACCATTTATATACTCCTAATACTAACTTCTTGTGGCTTGGGCCTCAAAGTGCACATCAATGATATGGTCAAAACTCACTCTAAACCTCAGGGTACTAAACTGATTTTCTGCAGAAACTAAGACTCTTCTTTCTCCAAGGTTTTTGCTTGACAAACTCAACCACCAACAACCCAATGCCCAAACCAAGACTTAAACATGGTGATCTACTGAATTAACTCCCTTACACTCAAAATAATCTTGGTGGAGATCATCCTTACCTAAGATGCAATCATGGCAAAACAAAGGAAATCACATTGCACAATTTACAAGTCATCAAGTTTTTGAAACAACAAGTTATGTATTTTTATAATATATACACGAATTATTACCATACATCAAGGAGCACTAATCAATATTAACACCTAATTCCTACTGAAATTAAAGCTTACTAACAAAATCTTTCCAAATGATCAAAATCTTCCAACATTCCAAGAGAAATTTACATGCATGCATGTCTTTGAGTTTTACCAATCAAAGCAACATGTTTTCTAAATATATTTTACCATGAAATTGACATGCAAGCCTAGAATAAGCTATATCTAGATGATCACTTAGCATGCAAAGGGTTTTATCAAGACTTCACTAAGATTTTCATGTTATCATCACAAAAACACACAAAGTGGAATATGACAACCAAAACACCATCCATTCGGCTCCTATCAAGTCATGGCCGAATGGATTAGGGTGAAAACAACAATTGCATGAGTGTAGCATACTCATGTCTAGCCATTCTCAACCCTTTGCTACTATAAATCATGGTGAAATCCTTGAATTCACAAGAATCAAGAATATTCACTTGGAGTTTTAACAAAACACCACCATGCAAGGTCAACACATAAGTTTTTCTACTCTAAACTCTTAAGATATACAAGAACAACATGTAGGGAGTAGGATTACTTGATAATAGGATGATTGTTTGAGTGAAAAATGAAGAAAGAAGGGGATGGGGGCTCGGTTTTTTGGAATTGCCGAGAGGGGAGGGGGAAAAGCCGAGAGGGAGGGGGGGAAGGAGATGAGAGTGAAGTGGTGGGGTGAAGTGAAGTGGTGATCACTTCTTTGAGTTGTTTTTATGTCTTGATTTGACTATATTGTGAGTGGGTTTGAGAAATGACAAGGGTATCCTTAGCTAGAATTAAGCTAACTTGCATGCAAGGTCAAGGAGGTAATTTGGCTACTAGTTCATGAGTTAGTGGGTTTGGAATTGTCCTCTTTGTCCTTGAAAAGAATGAAAGGGTTGTTTGCATGCAAGGGCTTCCTTGTAATTTGCTAATTATGACAACTAAAATTTATAAAGATTTATTTTTATAAAATAAAATACAAGTTCAAAAATTATAAAATTTATACCATAAAATAACTTGGATTTTTAGAAATTTTATAAAACCACTTTTGGAATTTGTGAACAAAATAAATTTTAAAAAGAAATTTATTCAAGGTTTAAAATATTTCTTATAAATCAAAAATAAAAGAAATAAATAAACTTTTGCTTTTAAAAATCATATACCACATAAAGTAATTTTAGGACGCAGAAATTTTCATTCACACAAGCACACAATAGTTGAATATATTGGCATTCGGCTTTAAAATTGCACCAAATTTACAAATAATATTACACGAAAATGCCGGTTATAACATCCTCTCCCCCTTAAGGGATTCTATCCCCAGAATCTAAGAGATCAGATGAGGATACCGGGAACGCATATCAGACTCTAACTTCCAAGTCGATTCTTCGACCTTAGGGTTCCTCCAAAGTACTTTTACTAACTTTACTGACTTATTTCTAAGACTCTTCTCTTGCCAGTCGAGTATTTTGACCGGTTGCTCCACAAATGACAGGTCTGCCTGAATTTCTACAGGTTCATATTCTATCACATGGCTAACGTCGGGATTGTACTTCTTAAGCAACGACACATGGAACACATTATGCACATGTTGATACTGAGGTGGTAAGGCCAACTCGTAGGCCACCTTCCCCACTTGACTCAAAATTTCAAAAGGACCTATATATCTAGGTGCTAACTTCCCTTTCTTGCCAAATCTAGACAACCCTTTTCTAGGCGACACCTTCAACAAAACAGCTTCGCCAATTTGGAATCGAACATCCTTACGCGTTAGATCCGCATACTTCCTCTGTCTATCTTGAGCAGCAAGTAACCTTCTCTGAATTAGCTTGACTGTGTCATGCAACTATTGCACCAATTCCGAGCCGAGAATCCTTCCTTCTCCTACTTCATCCCAACTTGTTGGTGATCTACATTTTCGCCCGTACAAAGCTTTGTATGGTGGCATGCCAATACTGGAATGATAGCTATTGTTGTAAGAGAATTCAATCAACGGCAAGTGGTCATCCCAACTTCCTGCAAATTCGATTGCACAACTGCGCAACATGTCTTCGATTGTTTGAATTGTCCTTTCGCTCTGACCATCAGTCTGCGGGTGGTACACCGTGCTCATATTCAACTTCGTGCCAAGACATTCTTGAAATTGCTTCCAGAATCTCGAGTTAAATCAGGGATCTCTGTCTGAAACTATTGATACGGGTACTCCATGCCTTAGTACAATTTCGCGCACATACAGATGAACCAATTTGTCCAATGATGACTGCTCGTTAATTGGAAGGAAATGCGCTGACTTCGTAAGACGATCAACTATAACCCATATAGCGTCATGTCCGGATTTCGTTCGCGGTAGTCCCACTATAAAATCCATAGCAATATTTTCCCATTTCCATTCTAGAATCTTTAGGGGCTGAATTAATCCGCTTGGTCGTTGATGTTCTGCCTTCACCTTCTGACAAGTATAATACTTCGCAACCCATTCTGCCACGTCTCGCTTCATATTTGGCCACCAAAAGTTCTTCTTTAAGTCTCGATACATCTTGGTGCTTCCCGGGTGGATTGAAAATTTCAAATTGTGGGCTTCGTGTAGGATCTCATTCTTTAATTCAGGTACATGAGGAATCCAAATTCTGGAGGAAAACCTTAGTATCCCTTGCTCATCCCTTTGAGTATTAATCTCCTCTCCAGTTAATTGATTCTTCTCTTTCTCCATTACTTCTTCTTGACATTTCTTTATCTTTTCCACTAGGGTTGGCTGAAAAGTCATTGCACGACAAACTTCTTCAACTTTTCCACAATCACAGAGTTCCAGTTCAAATCTATTGATTTCTTCAGTCAATTCCTTTGGTGTTGCCATCATATTCAATCTCTCCTTTCTGCTTAGTGCATCGGCCACAACATTCGCTTTTCCAGGATGGTAATTTATCGAGCAGTCGTAGTCCTTGATCAATTCCAGCCATCTCCTCTGCCTCATATTGAGCTCCTTCTGAGTGAAAATGTACTTTAAACTCTTATGATCTGTGTAGATTTCACACTTCTCTCCGTAGAGGTAATATCTCCAAATATTAAGTGCGAACACTATGCCGGCTAGCTCCAAGTCATGCGTCGGGTACTTCAACTCATGCGGTTTCAACTGTCTTGACGCATACACGATCACCGTACTGTGTTGCATTAACACACAGCCCAATCCTTTATGTGAAATGTCGCTGAATATCACAAAGTTTCCTTGGTCATCTGGTAGCACTAACACCGGAGCTATTACCAATCTCTGTTTCAACTCTTGAAAGCTATCCTCACATTCTACACTCCATTCAAAATTTTGATTCTTCCTGGTTAACTTGGTCAATGGCGTGGCGATTTTCGAAAAATCCTTGACAAACCTTCTATAGTATCCTGCCAATCCTAGAAAACTTCGCACTTCCGTAGGAGTCCTTGGCCTCTCCCAACTCATAATTGCCTCAATCTTTGCCGGATCCACTTTAACTCCTTCATTTCCAATGACGTGTCCCAAGAATTGAACTTCCTTTAACCAAAACTCACATTTGGAAAACTTGGCATACAAATTCTCTTGCCGAAGTATCTCCAATGCTATCCAGAGGTGCTGTTTATGTTCTTCTTCCGACTTAGAATAAATAAGGATGTCATCAATGAATACCATAACAAACTTGTCCAGATACTTCTTAAATACTCGATTCATCAGATCCATGAATGCGGCTGGGGCGTTGGTCAATCCAAACGGCATTACTAGGAATTCAAGATGCCCATATCTGGTCCTAAATGCTGTCTTGGGAATATCTTCTTCTTTGATCTTTAATTGATGGTTTCCCAATCTCAAGTCAATCTTTGAAAAGCATTTTGCTCCCTTCGGCTGGTCAAAAAGGTCATCTATTCTTGGTAGCGGGTATCGGTTCTTGATCTTTAAATTATTCAACTCCCGATAATCTATGCATAGTCGCATACTCCCATCTTTCTTCTTTACAAACAGAACAGGTGCTCCCCATGGCGACGTACTTGGTCGTATCACTCCCTTATCCAACAATTCTTGTAGCTGGTGTGATATCCCGTATTTTCAGAATTATTATTATTAATATTTGAATATGTTTATGTGATTTTCTGATTTAGAAGGAATAAAATGGTGGATATTTTATTCCTATTTGACGAGTTTGTGTTATTAATTGGTAATGTGCTAATTGTTGAGTGTTATATCGGTCCTTGTTAATATCTGAAAATATTTCCTTAAATGTATTAATTTCAAAAGTTTATTTGAAACCCGATCATTTATTGATATCGGTAAATTGAGTTCGTTTAGTAATATTAGGGATTGGATGGATATTATGTCTGCTATGTGTTGTATGTAATATTAATTGTGTGTGACTTAGTTGTGATTGAGGATTATTTGTATTATTAATTACTGAGTCGTATCATTTTGTTTTTGTCTTTAAAAGTGATTTTATTGAAAATCTAATTTCATAAATATTTAAATTATCTTTCAAAAATATTTTTATGACTTTATAATTACAATAATTATTTTTGGGATTTTATAAAATTTAGAAATCATTATTTCATCAATTATTTAGCCCTGTGTGATTTTCTGATTTCATTTATTTGTAAAATTCGTATTTAATTCCAAAATTCATCAAAAATTATGAAACTCATATTTATTTAAGTTTGGAATATTCTGAGAATTTTAAAATTATTTTGGAAATTTTTGGGATTAATTTCACTGGCGCATTGATTCGTTTAATTGCTAAAAGCGGGTATAAATTGCGTTTCAAAAATTATTTTAAAATTTCAAAATTTATGTTTTTATAAACTTCGGGATATTTGTAATATTTTAAGACTATTTTTGTAATTTTCTGAATTTGTTTCAAGTGCAGCTCGGTTCATTAAATTGTGTAATGCGGGTATAACGCGCAAGTCAAAAATGTTTTAAAAATTATAAAAATTTTATTTTATTAATTTTTAATTATTCTGAGAATTTTAGAATTTGTTTGGTAATTTTCTGATTTTATTTACCTGCGCGTTTATTCGATAAGTTGAGAAATGCGGGGCAAAACAAAATTTTCAGATATAAATAAGGATATGTTGCTGTGATCTATTGAAAAAAAAAACAAAAAAAAAACAAAAAAAAACAAAAAAAACAAAAAAAAAACAAAAGAGAAAACGTGGCAGGAGGCCACCACCCCACCTGCCACCCGTGAACAAAACAACCCCCCAATTTCCTTTTACCAAAAAGTTTCTCCCCCTCTGTCTCTCTGTCTCTCTCCCTGTTTATATACTTTTAATTTTCAAAAATTCATATCTTCTCAACCGTATATCCAAATTTCAATTGGTATATATATAAACGATCAGCGCTTCGATACCTACGCATAGGTATATATATTGCAAGGTTTTGAGAAGAAAAATTGCGGGGCATATTTCCGTTATATTTCCGTTTTAATTTATTTTCGGGGCGTAGAAAAAGAGTTTGGAGGTGGTGATTACTCCACATGGCATCTCAGCGTGTATATATCTATCGCTATTAATTTCGGATTTTTCTGGAGATATTTTCCGGACATCAGATTTTCTCTTCGGGGTGATCAGAATTTATTTTGGGTAACGATTCCGAAATTCCGCCTTCGTACTTGTGTATATTATAGCATGTTAATGTTTATATATTTATTTCATAATTTTTAGAAATTGTTGGAGAAGTCACTTTTGGTCCGAGTTTTGGTTCAGGTGGCCGTGTTATTCATTTCTGGAGTGTTTATACGCGTAAATATAAATTATTGTGTTGATTGTTGTTGGTTGTGTCGATATGATATCGACTGGAAGTCCGAGAAATAGAGGAGGTGTTGTCCAATTTCCAAGAAAATATTATTTTAAATTATTTTACAGGCTCAATAATTCTTATAAAATTATTTCGATTATAAATGATTCGGAGACTTGTTTTAATTCCGAAAAATATTCAAAAATTCATATTAAATAAACCGTTCGTCCGTTTAATACGAAACGAACGCGTACAGACTCAGAAAAATATTCCGCTTTCATTAAAAATACTTTTGAGACCCAAATCCTTTTTTTTTCGAAAGGTCGTTTGTTTTAAGTGTTATTCTGAGTCGATTATTGATCGAAAAATCATATTTTTGACCTGATTTCAGTTTTAAACATATCGAGTCGACCCTTTTGACGAACTGAGTCATATGTGATATGAATTAAGTGATACATGAGTTATGTGCTTATGTGCTATGTGAATTATGTGTGTGTGTGGATTAAGAGTCCTGTGTTTGTCTGTTATATTTATATGTGGGCTATCGTATGGGTAGACGATAGGGTTTTGACGCGCCGTTCGTCAAGTAATTATCATTTAGACAATTAAAGTTGTATCTTTTAATTATAGATGCGGATCATTCGAGTTGATCAGGACAAGACGTTGGATAAAGAATGAGATGGAATGGTATTGGGCATCTGGCTTCTAGCAATCGCAGGAGCAGCATATCAGTCAAGTGTTGAAAAGAAGGACGGTGATGTTTTAAGACAGAATTTCAGAATAGATGCGTGTTTGCGAGTGTGACTAACTGCTAAAAACCCAAAGGCAAGTACCCCTGATTTCACTTATTATTCAAGTGATGTTTATTTCGAATCACTGTATGCAAGTATCCCTATCATCACTTATTGTTCAAGTGATATTTATTTTAAATCTTTTGATGCAAGTATTGCTTTCCCTATTCTCAGTTTAGAATCGATAAATGTTTTACATATCGTTGAATTAAATAATTCTGTTTATGCAAGTATTCTTCCGTTATTCTATATTCAGAGTAGCTAAGTGATTTTACTTATCCAATTATCGGATTTACAAATATTTTGGATTTTGAGAAAAGTGATTTGGTTGCGAATATTCCTACCCAAGAATTGGGGGAATAAAATTATTTCGGGTGTCGTGTATCATGACCCCATTTCAATAAAAGGTTTTAAGATTGGATCATAATTGCGTAAGTGACCGGGACGGACGGTCCAGCGGAGGGCTATTTCTAAGTGCCATATGAATATTATGACACCATTTTGCCACAGGCTAGTTATGCCTTTTTGTTTGAGTACTCGTGTTTTTGGGGTCACGTTTCTATGAATCATGACCTTGTGCTATCACACGGGCTGATCAGCATGTGATAGTACGTCCGTCGGAGAATGATCCTAATCTAAATTGTCATATCATTTTTGATATTCATAGAATAAATGATTTATTGACTGATTCTGTTTTGGATTAAAAGTACTGATTCTGTTTTGGATTAAAAGTGAACTGTGGCTTTGATTCAGTTTCTGATTTTGTGGATACTTACGTTGTTGTTAAATATCAAAGGTGGTATTAGTATAGATGATTTATGTTGACTTCAGTATGGGTGTTGTGAGCATCAAAGTTTGTATTGATATCTAATTTGATATGACAACAAAATAAGTATTAATATCAAGAGTTGAGTTTTGGGTAAAGTTTATGATTCATTCGATGATCATTGTTTCATGTTATTGTGGTTTACGATATTTCCGTAAACACTATTTTTACGAGTTTTATTCTCGTCAAGATTCAATGTATTGCTGAAGCATGACGCTCAAGAATATCAAAATGGTTTTGAATACAATTAAGGAATCAATTCTGGGGTTCCTCAACTAAAATTTTATGATTCAGCAACTATGATTTTTAAAAATGTTCTGCTCTAATGCAGATGTCGGTTTTATATCAAACGACCCTATATTTACTATAATGATCTTGCTGAGCATTTCTTCCGCTCATACTTGCCTGTTTTTAAATTTAACCTCCAGTGAGGATTAGCTTGCGCTGTTTAGCTGCGTAATTCGAGGAAGCAAAGAAGAAGCTTTTGGAAGGTGGTTGATCCAGGGTTTGCGGGCTAGTGTAAGTTTTATTGTGTAAAGTTGTTTATATTATATTATATTATAGTTTTGTATTTTATTTGGGCCTAGTATACTTCATTTCGAAGTTATACTAGTGGGTTTAGTTTTGAGTTGGAATTTATTGAAAAGAGATTT
Source organism: Apium graveolens (assembly GCF_009905375.1). NCBI lineage: Eukaryota > Viridiplantae > Streptophyta > Magnoliopsida > Apiales > Apiaceae > Apium > Apium graveolens. Next base: position 299,652,937 of record NC_133648.1, on the reverse strand, counting down.
AAAAGAAAGTGAAAAATTATTTGTGGAATTTGGATTTCTTGTTTCTAGAACTGTAACCTTAAAAAGATCTTGGATTAGTTTGGGGTCATTTATGATAAATATCTTCCGCTGGCATTTATTATTTGATTTAACAGGTTATTTTGGATTGAGGTTTCATCGTGACGACCAAATCCCCTGACCCCGGATTTGGGGGCGTTACAGGTTGGTATCAGAGCTGAGGTTATAGTAAACTAGAAACGAGAGTGTGTAGGAGTGTGTATAGCTATGTGAGGACGTTTGAGCTCATATCGAGTTCCTGTTGGACTATTGAATATAGTACCAACGAATAAGTTAAGATAAGGCGTATTTGTTTGAGATGATTGTGCTGAACTGGATGGAACTCCGGGAAGCTGCAAATTTCTATTGTGGAATCTTCCGAGACTATGATTCGATGACGATGGATATTATCGATATCCTTAGAATATGAAGAAGTATCTAGAATCGGATGACGAGTCAACAGAAGAGTTCAAATTCAAGATAAATATTAAGACTTTGGCAATACCTTCTCTTTCTATAATTTCTTTTGGCTTCTCTCAAAAAGGGATATCTGTTAGAGGATATATTCCCTACCACTCATTTTCAATCATAACTATGTTTTAAATGTGCCAGAGGTTGTCATGAAGCCTATTTTTCAGGTTTTGATAGCTCTGCTAAGTTATGAATATTTAACTTCCACTTTTCTTATTTGGTGGATAGTTTCTTGGTGATGTGACACCACTTGCTCATTTTGGTGCCAGAATTTTGTTCTCTGGATTTCATTTCCTTCAGAAATATCAGTTTTGAAATCTTTTCAGTTTTATTCATTTGATTTTGAATTCTTTGATATTTTTATTCCGACTGAGATGAACAACCCTAATTATAGGGGAAACAAGGTATACCTGTCTGTGTGATAGGAGTTGGATGGGACGCCATCACTTGTGTGTATTGTGAATACATGAAGGTTAACAACCTTTAGTAGTGTCTTAATTTGGACACGCAATACCAAGTTCGTTTGATCATATTGATCTCTCAATTATTCTTTTATTTCAACAATACTTTTTCTCAAATTCAGATTTTGGTTCCGTTATGGTATCAAATTCTTTTCTTTCTGAAATTCCATGATTTTGTCATCCCAAACATTCGAAGGTATGCCAATCAAGTTAAGCTGAGTTATCCTGGTCAAGTCAAAGCAGGGTTATGTGATGGGATTATCAAGAGCAACACTGGATTGCAATGCGATTAAAATATCAGGGGTGTATAGCAAAGTCAATCTGTTTCTTTATTTCTCTATCACTCTCTTTCTTTTCTTCCCTCTATCTTTCTCTCTATTCTTCTTTCTCGCAATCAGTAAAGCGATTCTATTGAGGAATTGGTCAAAAGAGGTGAATGGAACAGTGGTGCACGGTGAAGCTCCTATAAAAGTTTTATTATACAAAGAATACAAGATTTATTTGAGATTATGAAAAATTGAGGTTATTTGGAAATGGAAAGTTGGTTAGAAAACCCTAAGTGCTGTCTTCTGCTGATTCCGAGGACGGAATCCTTATAAGGAGGGTAGATTGTGATATCCCGTATTTTCAGAATTATTATTATTAATATTTGAATATGTTTATGTGATTTTCTGATTTAGAAGGAATAAAATGGTGGATATTTTATTCCTATTTGACGAGTTTGTGTTATTAATTGGTAATGTGCTAATTGTTGAGTGTTATATCGGTCCTTGTTAATATCTGAAAATATTTCCTTAAATGTATTAATTTCAAAAGTTTATTTGAAACCCGATCATTTATTGATATCGGTAAATTGAGTTCGTTTAGTAATATTAGGGATTGGATGGATATTATGTCTGCTATGTGTTGTATGTAATATTAATTGTGTGTGACTTAGTTGTGATTGAGAATTATTTGTATTATTAATTACTGAGTCGTATCATTTTGTTTTTGTCTTTAAAAGTGATTTTATTGAAAATCTAATTTTATAAATATTTAAATTATCTTTCAAAAATATTTTTATGACTTTATAATTACAATAATTATTTTTGGGATTTTATAAAATTTAGAAATCATTATTTCATCAATTATTTAGCCCTGTGTGATTTTCTGATTTCATTTATTTGTAAAATTCGTATTTAATTCCAAAATTCATCAAAAATTATGAAACTCATATTTATTTAAGTTTGGAATATTCTGAGAATTTTAAAATTATTTTGGAAATTTTTGGGATTAATTTCACTGGCGCATTGATTCGTTTAATTGCTAAAAGCGGGTATAAATTGCGTTTCAAAAATTATTTTAAAATTTCAAAATTTATGTTTTTATAAACTTCGGGATATTTGTAATATTTTAAGACTATTTTTGTAATTTTCTGAATTTGTTTCAAGTGCAGCTCGGTTCATTAAATTGTGTAATGCGGGTATAACGCGCAAGTCAAAAATGTTTTAAAAATTATAAAAATTTTATTTTATTAATTTTTAATTATTCTGAGAATTTTAGAATTTGTTTGGTAATTTTCTGATTTTATTTACCTGCGCGTTTATTCGATAAGTTGAGAAATGCGGGGCAAAACAAAATTTTCAGATATAAATAAGGATATGTTGCTGTGATCTGTTGAAAAAAAAACAAAAAAAAACAAAAAAAAAACAGAAAAAACAAAAAAAAAAACAAAAGAGAAAACGTGGCAGGAGGCCACCACCCCACCTGCCACCCGTGAACAAAACAAACCCCCCCCCCAATTTCCTTTTACCAAAAAGTTTCTCCCCCTCTGTCTCTCTGTCTCTCTCCCTGTTTATATACTTTTAATTTTCAAAAATTCATAACTTCTCAACCGTATATCCAAATTTCAATTGGTATATATATAAACGATCAGCGCTTCGATACCTACGCATAGGTATATATATTGCAAGGTTTTGAGAAGAAAAATTGCGGGGCATATTTCCGTTATATTTCCGTTTTAATTTATTTTCGGGGCGTAGAAAAAGAGTTTGGAGGTGGTGATTACTCCACATGGCATCTCAGCGTGTATATATCTATCGCTATTAATTTCGGATTTTTCTGGAGATATTTTCCGGACATCAGATTTTCTCTTCGGGGTGATCAGAATTTATTTTGGGTAACGATTCCGAAATTCCGCCTTCGTACTTGTGTATATTATAGCATGTTAATGTTTATATATTTATTTCATAATTTTTAGAAATTGTTGGAGAAGTCACTTTTGGTCCGAGTTTTGGTTCAGGTGGCCGTGTTATTCATTTCTGGAGTGTTTATACGCGTAAATATAAATTATTGTGTTGATTGTTGTTGGTTGTGTCGATATGATATCGACTGGAAGTCCGAGAAATAGAGGAGGTGTTGTCCAATTTCCAAGAAAATATTATTTTAAATTATTTTACAGGCTCAATAATTCTTATAAAATTATTTCGATTATAAATGATTCGGAGACTTGTTTTAATTCCGAAAAATATTCAAAAATTCATATTAAATAAACCGTTCGTTCGTTTAATACGAAACGAACGCGTACAGACTCAGAAAAATATTCCGCTTTCATTAAAAATACTTTCGAGACCCAAATCCTTTTTGTTTCGAAAGGTCGTTTGTTTTACAAGTTATTCTGAGTCGATTATTGATCGAAAAATCATATTTTTGACCTGATTTCAGTTTTAAACATATCGAGTCGACCCTTTTGACGAACTGAGTCATATGTTATATGAATTAAGTGATACATGAGTTATGTGCTTATGTGCTATGTGAATTATGTGTGTGTGTGGATTAAGAGTCCTGTGTTTGTCTGTTATATTTATATGTGGGCTATCGTATGGGTAGACGATAGGGTTTTGACGCGCCGTTCGTCAAGTAATTATCATTTAGACAATTAAAGTTGTATCTTTTAATTATAGATGCGGATCATTCGAGTTGATCAGGACAAGACGTTGGATAAAGAATGAGATGGAATGGTATTGGGCATCTGGCTTCTAGCAATCGCAGGAGCAGCATATCAGTCAAGTGTTGAAAAGAAGGACGGTGATGTTTTAAGACAGAATTTCAGAATAGATGCGTGTTTGCGAGTGTGACTAACTGCTAAAAACCCAAAGGCAAGTACCCCTGATTTCACTTATTGTTCAAGTGATGTTTATTTCGAATCACAGTATGCAAGTATCCCTATCATCACTTATTGTTCAAGTGATATTTATTTTAAATCTTTTGATGCAAGTATTGCTTTCCCTATTCTCAGTTTAGAATCGATAAATGTTTTACATATCGTTGAATTAAATAATTCTGTTTATGCAAGTATTCTTCCGTTATTCTATATTCAGAGTAGCTAAGTGATTTTACTTATCCAATTATCGGATTTACAAATATTTTGGATTTTGAGAAAAGTGATTTGGTTGCGAATATTCCTACCCAAGAATTGGGGGAATAAAATTATTTCGGGTGTCGTGTATCATGACCCCATTTCAATAAAAGGTTTTAAGATTGGATCATAATTACGTAAGTGACCGGGACGGACGGTCCAGCGGAGGGCTATTTCTAAGTGCCATATGAATATTATGACACCATTTTGCCACAGGCTAGTTATGCCTTTTTGTTTGAGTACTCGTGTTTTTGGGGTCACGTTTCTATGGATCATGACCTTGTGCTATCACACGGGCTGATCAGCATGTGATAGTACGTCCGTCGGAGAATGATCCTAATCTAAATTGTCATATCATTTTTGATATTCATAGAATAAATGATTTATTGACTGATTCTGTTTTGGATTAAAAGTACTGATTCTGTTTTGGATTAAAAGTGAACTGTGGCTTTGATTCAGTTTCTGATTTTGTGGATACTTACGTTGTTGTTAAATATCAAAGGTGGTATTAGTATAGATGATTGATGTTGACTTCAGTATGGGTGTTGTGAGCATCAAAGTTCGTATTGATATCTAATTTGATATGACAACAAAATAAGTATTAATATCAAGAGTTGAGTTTTGGGTAAAGTTTATGATTCATTCGATGATCATTGTTTCATGTTATTGTGGTTTACGATATTTCCGTAAACACTATTTTTACGAGTTTTATTCTCGTCAAGATTCAAAGTATTGCTGAAGCATGTCGCTCAAGAATATCAAAATGGTTTTGAATACAATTAAGGAATCAATTCTGGGGTTCCTCAACTAAAATTTTATGATTCAGCAACTATGATTTTTAAAAATGTTCTGCTCTAATGCAGATGTCGGTTTTATATCAAACGACCCTATATTTACTATAATGATCTTGCTGAGCATTTCTTCCGCTCATACTTGCCTGTTTTTAAATTTAACCTCCAGTGAGGATTAGCTTGCGCTGTTTAGCTGCGTAATTCGAGGAAGCAAAGAAGAAGCTTTTGGAAGGTGGTTGATCCAGGGTTTGCGGGCTAGTGTAAGTTTTATTGTGTAAAGTTGTTTATATTATATTATATTATAGTTTTGTATTTTATTTGGGCCTAGTATACTTCATTTCGAAGTTATACTAGTGGGTTTAGTTTTGAGTTGGAATTTATTGAAAAGAGATTTAAAAGAAAGTGAAAAATTATTTGTGGAATTTGGATTTCTTGTTTCTAGAACTGTAACCTTAAAAAGATCTTGGATTAGTTTGGGGTCATTTATGATAAATATCTTCCGCTGGCATTTATTATTTGATTTAACAGGTTATTTTGGATTGAGGTTTCATCGTGACGACCAAATCCCCTGACCCCGGATTTGGGGGCGTTACAGCTGGCTCGCCAACTCTTTCATTTCTGCTGGTGTCATCCTATATGGGGCCTTTGAAACTGGTTCCGTGCCTGGAGCAAGGTTGATCTCGAACTCGATTTGTCGATCTGGTGGTAAGCCTGGTAGTTCATCTGGAAACACATCGGGAAACTCGTTAACTACAGGTATATCTTCTATGCTGGGACTCCCTTTTTCTAAATCCACTACATAAGCTAGGAACGACTCACAACCTTTTCTAAGTAGCTTCTTAGCTTGAACGATTGTAAGAAATAGTTGTTCTTGCCTCTGCCCCTTAAATACTACCATCTCTCCACTCTTCGACTTTAAATGCACTTTCTTGGTCTTACAATTAATCTGAGCGTTATTCTCTCCTAACCAATCCATTTCTAAAATTATATCAAACTCCCCCAACTTGAAGAGTATCAAATCGGCTGAAAACTTATACCCCGAAATATCAATCTCACACTTCGGACAGAATTGATTCACAGAAATCTTCTCTTGGTTCGCAATTACCACATTTACTACCTCACGCAAAATCATTTTATCAAATTGAAGCTTATCAACAAAAGTTTCTGATATGAAAGATCTTGTTGCTCCCGAATCAATCAATACTTTAGCTTTGACATTATTGAGTAAAAGTGTACTTGCTATCACCTCAGAATTCTGAACAGCATCCTTCATCTTCAGATCAAATGTCCTTGCTGTTGCTTGTGGGGTTGGTGTAGGTGGTGGAGGTAATGCCAATACCTCAGCTGGCACGCTCGCACTGGTACTTGCCACATTCATTAGAGCTCTGACTGGTCCGGTTGCCTTGCACTCCCTAGCTATGTGTCCAGTCTTCCCACACTTGTAACACGTAACTCCTGGCTTCGGCATCTTGCACTCATTCGCCAAATGCCCCTTCTGGTTACACCTATAGCAGGTCATGCTCAGTTTATTGCACACTCCAGGGTGCCTTCTTCCACAGTGCTTGCATTCTGGTCTCTGGAACCTGTTTTCTCCAACTTGGCCTTGGCTTGCCTGGTTGTTCCCCTTTGATTCTTGCCTTTTGCCCAAATTTCCCTTCTTTTGAAAATTTCCGCCCTTATGGAATCCGATCCTCTTTACATTCCGATCTTGTGAACTTCCGGCTTCAGACTTTTCTCCATAAAATGGAACCTTCCTCTTCTTGTTATCCCTTTACTTCCTTGACTGCGTCCCATTATTCTCAATCAGAGCAGCTTTCTGTACTACTCCCGCATAGGTTTCAAGTTCAAACATAGCCACTCTATCTCTGATCTAAGGCTCCAATCCTTGCTGAAATTTCTTTGCTTTTTCCTCCTCAGTGCTGGTATAATTTGTCACAAACCTTGACAACTCAGTGAACTTCTTCTCATACTCCAGTACAGTCATGTTCCCTTGCTTCAACTCCAAAAATGTAAGCTCCATCTGATTCTGCATGTACTTAGGGTAATACTTTTCCAGAAATAACTTCTTAAATCTCTCCCAAGAAACCTGCTGAGTTGCTTCCATAGCTTTTACTGATTCCCACCAATAGATGACTTCGCCCTTCAAGAAGTAAGTAGCATATGGCGTCTTCTGATCGTCTCCTAACTGTACCAACTTAAAAGCCCTTTCCATTTCCTTAATCCATGTGTTAGCTATTACTGGATCAGTGGTATCATGAAATGCAGGTAGATTCACATTCTGAAATGCCTTGAAAGTGACAGCTTGTCTAGGTGGTACTGGTGGTTCAGGCGGTTGGTGTGGTTCACGGTTATCTTGGTTTTCAATTCGTTGTTGAAGAGTTAGTTGTTGTTGAGCTATAGCATTGGTTTGTTGTTGCAAAGTTTCCAGTAATCGAAGAATATTTGGGTATGTGGTAGATGTGGTTGTTGGGTTCTTCTTTTTGGGAGGCATGATCCTGAAATAAGAGTTATGTCAAAACAGATATGAATGATAAAATAATTTGAGGGTATCGCATGGCATTCTTGTTTACTTATGAGGTCAAGTTTCAAATTAAGCAGATATGGCGATGCATATAAAAGCGTAAAATAACAGTTGAGAGCAAATGGAACAATAGTGCATGATTATTGAAATTTAAAGGTCACAATACATCAGGATTAGGACAAAGTCTGATTCTAGGAACAACAGGCTTATTTAAAGGAAATAACGGAAACAACTGGGAATTCTACGGAGTCTGATAGTACAACAACATGAAAAGGTAAGTGGAAAGAACTAAGGCTCCACTCCATCTGAACGGGGCTTGGTAGTCTTTTCCTCTCGAAGCATCTTCACAATGCTCTGGAGCTCATCCGCCACCATCTGAATGACATACTGGCTGGTGCGGTCCCGGTGCGCTGGCATCTCCTCAAGCTTAGTGTTGACGTACTGAACCAAGGTCTCAAGTCTCGCAGTCATCTGCTCCTTGGGCTTCCCTTCATAGTTTCGGCTGTCCGGGTACACGTTCTTCAGTCGGTCTATCAGTCGGTCGTACTTGCCCTGAAGCATGTCAAACTCGCGCCTCAACTCAGCATACACGGAGAAAGCAATAGTGTCGTCCAACCCAGAGGGTGTCGAGGAATGCGCCCTTTGCTGACAACCAATAAGAGGAGTATTAATAATAAATTTACTTAACCTACTCTCTCGCATATTATCTATAACCTATACATATACCCTATAACCTATTTGGGCTGTCCAGGGACTCTAAACCGTAGCTCTGATACCAAAACCTGTCACACCCCAACTTTACCAACAATTTAAATATAACTATTACAACCTTTTAAAAGAAGTAAACATAACCAAATCCAAGATCTTACAGTTTAGGGTTTGGAACAGCCCAACACTACCATCTATTACAACTGATTTTAATATCGAGTCCTCACATAAACTACTATCTTTTATTCCACCTGAGCTCGAATATAAGCATCAGCATCACAGGTCTTACGGGCGGTCTGCTTGAATCTAACCATAGCTGCTAGCTGTAATATCAGGGTAAAGCAAGGAGTGAGCCAAATACTCAACAAGTGCTAAACAGTACGATACAAAACATAAATCGAGATATACATTAAAGAATGACAATGGGAAGACATAACCAATGATAACGAGAGATAAAACTTTGGGTGATGGCATCATTTTGCTTGTATCAAAACAATTTCAAAATCATATCTTAATCAAAATCATTTTATGACGCTAAGGATTACAGCCGGTGATCAGCCGCGAAGTAATCCCGAACCTCACTGGGTTCTAAAACATTAATGGGATCCCTAGGCAACTTTTAAGCCTAATATAAGTGTGGAAAGGACTCGCGTCTCAGTCCAGATCCACTATTCAAAGAAAACATTTATCCCCTTTTGGGACTGAAAATCCACATTTTAATCATTTTAAAAATCGATGTCGATTTATGACAAAATCTCTTTTGACCGTAAACATTTTTATCAAGGGATTATAGATCAACTCGAAACACGGGAAATATGGTACTAAATCTCAGGGCCATGATCCACTAAACTTTACTCTATTAGGGTAACTGAAAGGTTTTCATATATCAAAACTTGGACAAGGAAATTTAGTGAGGCTATTGGATATTATGAAGGGGTAATGTCAAACTGGGCTTAAAGCAATGGTTTCTCGTCAAGGTGCAAGTGCTAGATCATCAAGAAGATAAGCATCATGAATACTAAGGGTGTTAAGGTATAAAGAAATGATCTTTAACTCAGGATATATCAGAATTGTCAAGCTTTAGGATAAGAAAGAGGGGTATCAATCAATGAGGAACAACTTTAATAAATATCTGGCTTTCAAGTATCAAGGTAAGGTTCTATAGGGGTTCAAGTATCAGGATGAGATATCAATACTTAGAAATCATTAGCATGGTAATCAAGAGGATCAACCAAGTGATATAACAACTCTTTATTTTATCATGGCATTCAAATTACTTTAATATACTATCATGATAAGACTTTTGAACTACTTGCAATACGTACTCGAGGGTTCATGGCATTTTTATATGATTCAAAGATAAACTTAAGATACGCTTGATTTAAATATATCAAAATGACTCAGGATAGTTGCATCAATATATATGAGCTATTTGCAGTGAATACGAAAGACAAGTTGAATCACTTGGCTTGAGGAAGGCTGGTCTGGTCTGACTGGTAGGAGCAACTGGAAGCTTCACTCGACCTTTATGCCAAGTTTACCCTCGTCTCGAGATCCTACATAAATAATAATCCCCATTATAATATATTCTCACCAACTTAACCTATTTACAACCCGAATTTAAACACGGATGGCACTTAGGCCTATATGCACTTAATTTATATTCACCTTAAAAATATAATTGCACACATAGCCACATATACTCACATATCATATTTTAATACCAAATAATACCACATACACCATAATACAACACTAGGCTTGGATGATCTCGACTCACAACTTAAGTCACTTGGTCGCTAAACTAGACAAAGTCTTCAAATTTTGGCTTTCTAACTCGATGTGCCTTTACTAAACTATCCAAGACCTATTGACCCTCACTTGGTCCTTTTGCTCTACTGACCTTCCACTATCTTACAACTATGGTGGTCAACCTAGATCTCACTCCTAAGTGTTCTAAAACTATGCGATAAGTAAAAGTGCTCACTGGTGTAAATTTCAGAATGACATCTATGATTTCTTTAGTGCATTAGACACCCTTAAACTACAAGTTTTCCTTCAAAACTTTCACACAAGACTCTCCTGGCCTTAGGGCATCTCCCAAACTTGATATGGCTCAAGGGCATGGCTTGGGCATTCTTGGGCCTAAGCTTAAAGTCCAAGGTTCCCCTGTTTTCCTGGGCAGAAAACGCCCTGACTTGAATTAACTTGTGACACATGGTTCTAACTCATATCCTATGAACTATGGTTGGAAAAACTTCTCTGACACTCCCTCTAACTAATTCCCAACAGGTACTAATGAGGGCCTACCCATGACATGGTCAAATCTCCCTATTTCTAAGTTGCAACAAAACTGTCCCCTGCTGGACAGATTTTGTTATTCTACTTGTGTACCTAACCAAAAGACATGCAAACCTCCAATAAACTCCTAAAACCTTTTATATGCTCCTAATACTAACTTCTTGTGACTTGGGTCTCAAAGTGCACATCAATGACATGGTCAAAACTCACTCTAAACCTCAGGGTACTAAACTGATTTTCTGCAGAAACTAAAACTCTTCTTTCTCCAAGGTTTTTACTTGACAAACTCAACCACCAACAACCCAATTCCCAAACCAAGACTTAAACATGGTGATCTACTGAATTAACTCCCTTAAACTCAAAATAATCTTGGTGGAGATCATCCTTACCTAAGATGCAATCATGGCAAAATAAAGGAAATCACATTACACAATTTACAAGTCATCAAGTTTTTGAAACAACAAGTTATGTATTTTTATAATATATACACGAATTATTACCATACATCAAGGAGAACTAATCAATATTAACATCTTATTCCTACTGAAATTAAAGCTTACTAACAAAATCTTTCCAAATGATCAAAATCTTCCAACATTCCAAGAGAAATTTACATGCATCTATGTCTTCGAGTTTTACCAATCAAAGCAACATGTTTTCTAAATATATTTTACCATGAAATTGACATGCAAGCCTAGCATAAGCTATATCTAGATGATCACTTAGCATGCAAAGGGTTTTATCAAGACTTCACTAAGATTTTCATGTTATCATCACAAAAACACACAAAGTGGAACATGACAACCAAAACACCATCCATTCGGCTCCTATCAAGTCATGGCCGAATGGATTAGGGTGAAAACAACAATTGCATGAGTGTAGCATACTCATGTCTATCCATCCTCAACCCTTTGCTACTATAACTCATGGTGAAATCCTTGAATTCATAAGAATCAAGAATATTCACTTGGAGTTTTAACAAAACACCACCATGCAAGGTCAACACATAAGTTTTTCTACTCTAAACTCTTAAGATATACAAGAACAACATGTAGGGAGTAGGATTACTTGATAATAGGATGATTTTTTGAGTGAGAAATGAAGAAAGAAGGGGATGGAGGCTCGGTTTTTGGGAATTGCCGAGAGGGGAGGGGGAAAAGCCGAGAGGGAGGGGGAGGAAGGAAATGAGAGTGAAGTGGTGGGGTGAAGTGAAGTGGTGATCACTTCTTTGAGTTGTTTTTATGTTTTGATCTGACTATATTGTGAGTGGGTTTGAGAAATAACAAGGGTATCCTTCTAGCTAGAATTAAGCTAACTTGCATGCAAGGTCAAGGAGGTAATTTGGCTACTAGTTCATGAGTTAGTGGGTTTGGAATTGTCCTCTTTGTCCTTGAAAAGAAAGAAAGGGTGGTTTGCATGCAAGGGATTCCTTGTAATTTGCTAATTATGACAACTAAAATTTTATAAAGATTTATTTTTATAAAATAAAATACAAGTTCAAAAATTATAAAATTTATACCATAAAATAACTTGGATTTTTAGAAATTTTATAAAACCACTTTTGGAATTTGTGAACAAAATGACTTTTAGAAAGAAATTTATTCAAGGTTTAAAATATTTCTTATAAATCAAAAATAAAAGAAATAAATAAACTTTTGCTTTGAAAAATCATATACCACATAAAGGAATTTTAGGACGCAGAAATTTTCATTCACACAAGCACACAATAGTTGAATATATTGACATTCGGCTTTAAAATTGCACCAAATTTACAAATAATATTACACGAAAATGCCGGTTGTAACAAAATTGGGCAGATTGCCAATGCTTTATTGAATCGTCAACCTGGTAAACTCCCTAGTGACACAGAAGTTCCAGGAAAGAGGGAAGCAAAAGAGCAGGTTAAGGCAATTACATTGAGGTCTGGGAAGGTTGCGAACCCCGAAAAATATCATGTTCCAGAATCTGAAGTTGTGGCTGAAGAAGATGTGTAGAAGGAAGCAGAAGTGGAATCAAGGAAGAAAACTGTGGAACACACTCCTCCTAAGGGTAATATAGGGAGAAACGGGTCTATCCTCCACCTCCTTTTCCTAAGAGGCTGTAAAAGCAAAAGTTTGATAAGCAATTTACTAAGTTTCTGGAGGTGTTCAAGAAACTTCATATCAATAAACCTTTCGTTGAAGCTCTTGAACAGATGCCTAGCTATGCGAAGTTTGTGAAAGGTATTCTCTCTCGAAAAGTGAAGCTCGATTACTTAGATACCATTGCTCTTACGGAGGAATGCAGTGCTGTGCTGTAACAGAAGTTGCCTCCGAAGCTTAAAGATCCTGGAAGCTTCACTATTCCTTGCACCATCGGAAACTTGTCGTTCGACAAGTATTTATGTGATTTGGGAGCTAGCATCAATCTGATGCCTTTTTCTATCTTCAATAAGTTGGGTTTACCTGATCCAAAGCCTACATATATGTCCTTGTAGTTGGCCGATCGTTCTATTACATATCCAGGCATTGTGGAGGATGTCTTGGTCAAGGTGGACAAACTCATCTTTCCTGCTGACTTTGTAATTCTTGATTTTGAGGAGGGTAAAAAGATTCCCATAATCTTGGGAAGACCATTCTTGGCTACAGGCCAAACCTTGATTGATGTGCAGAAGGGTGAGCTCACTATGCGAGTGCTGGATCAGGATGCGACATTTAATGTTTTCAATGCCATGAAAATCCCTACTGATAAAGAGGAGTGCTTAAAAGTGGAATTGATCGATTCTATGGTTACTTCAGAACTTGATCAAATGCTAAGGTCTGATGCCTTAGAAAAAGCCTTAATGTTGAATTCAAGTAGTAAAGATGATGAAGGTGATGAGCAGTTGCAATATTTGAATGCTTCTCCTTGGAAGCGAATGCTGGATATGCCTTTTGAATCTCTTAGATTTCAGAACTCAAAAATGCTGAGGGGCGTCTCAAACCATCTATTGAGGAAGCTCCTACACTCGACCTTAAACCATTGCATGAACACTTGAGGTATGCATTTTTAGGTGATGCATCTACTTTTCCTGTTATTATTACATTGACCTTTCAGGTAGTGATGAGGTAAAACTCTTGAGAATTCTGAGAGAGTTCAAGTCGGTAATTGGATGGACTATAGCAGATATGAAGGGAATCAACCATTCTTATTGCATGCATAAAATTCTGCTAGAGGAAGGAAGCAAGCCGATTGTTGAGCAACAGAGAAGGCTAAATCTGATTATGAAGGAGGTTGTGAAGAAGGAAATTCTTAAGTGGCTAGATGCATGCATTATTTATCTTATTTCTGACAGTTCTTCGGTGAGCCCAGTTCAGTGTGTGCCGAAGAAAGGAGGCATCACTGTGGTTGCTAATAAAAAGAATGAGCTCATTCCTACTCGAACAGTCACGGGGTGGAGAGTTTACATGGATTACAGGAAGCTGGACAAGGCCACGAGGAAAGATCACTTCCCTCTTCCTTTTATTGATCAGATGCATGACAGGTTGGCTGGGCATGAGTACTACTGTCTTCTGGATGGCTATTCGGGCTATAATCAGATTTGCATTACTCCAGAAGACCAAGAAAAGACTACCTTCACTTGTCTGTTTGGTACTTTTGCCTTTAGAAGAATTTCTTTTGAGTTATGTGGTGTACCTGCCACATTTTAGAGATGCATGATGGCCATCTTCTCGGACATGATTGGTCAGAATGTGGAGGTGTTCATGGATGATTTTTCCTGTGTTCGGGGATTCTTTCGATGAGTGCTTGCAAAATCTTGGCGCAGTTCTTAAAAGGTGTGTTGAGACCAATCTTATTCTCAACTTGGAGAAATATCACTTTATGGTGCAACAGGGCATCATTCTTGGGCACAAGGTCTCTAGTAAAGGTCTTGAGGTGGACAAAGCCAAGGTGGGGGTCATTGAAAACCTTCCTCCACCAATTTTTGTTAAGGGAATCCACAGTTTTCTTGGTCATGCGGGTATCTATTGGCGGTTCATCAAGGATTTCTCTAAAATCTCTAAACTATTGTGCAATTTATTATAGAAAGATGTCCCTTTCAAGTTTGATGATGAGTGTCGAGCTGCTTTTGAGAGCTTAAAGAAGAGCTTGATCACGGTACCTGTCATAACTGCACCTGATTGGAATGAGCCTTTTGAAATGATGTGCGATGCGAGTGATTATGCAATTGGAGCAGTTCTTGGGCAAAGGAAGAACAATATATTTCATGTGGTCTATTATGCCAGTAAAATCCTTAATGGTGCTCAACTAATCTACACCATAATTGAGAAAGAGCTATTGGCCATTGTCTATGGTTTTGAGAAGTTTAGATCTTATTTTCTTGGGACGAAGGTGACAGTTTTCACTGGTCACGCTGCGATTCACTATCTCGTCTCGAAAATGGACTTGAAGCGTAGATTGATTCAATGGGTTCTTTTACTTCAGGAATTTGAACAGGAGATCAAGGATAGAAAATGTACTGAGAATCAAGTCGTTGATCATCTCTCTCGGTTAGAAGATCCAAATATAGCTTCACAGGATAAGACATTGATAAACGAGTCTTTTCCCAATGAGCAGTTGTTTGGGGTGCAAGAAGAAGAACCGTGGTTAGCAGACATTGTGAACTATCTTGTGAGAAAAATTATGCCTCCAGACTTGACTTCTGCTCAAAGGAAGAAGTTTCTTCATGTGGTGAAGTGGTACATGTGGGATGAGCTGTTTTTGTTTTGGCAAGGAGCTGACCAAATCATCAGGAGATGTATTACGTATAGCGAGACGGAGGGTATCTTGTGAGACTGTCATTCGACTGTTTATGGAGGCCACTATGATGGAGAAAAGACAACAACTCGTATCCTTCAAGCAGGATTCTTCTAGCCTACATTGTTTAAGGATGCGCATCAGTTCATTTTGAAGTGTGATCGCTGCCAGCGTGTTGGTAATATGTCAAAGAAGGATGAAATGCCTTTTAATATGCTTCTCGAGGTTGAGGTCTTCGATGTTTGGGGAATTGACTTCATAGGGCCATTTATCTCATCTTGCAACAATCAGTATATCTTGTTGGTTGTAGATTATGTCTCAAAATGGGTGGAAATCAAGGCTTTGCTAACGAATGATGCGAAGGTAGTGCTTAATTTTCTTCAAAAGCAGATATTCACAAGATTTAGGACTCCAAGAGTCATAATTAGTCACGAGGGATCGCATTTCTGCAATCTCAAGTTAACTGCTATGGAGCTAGAGCACAAGGCGTATTGGGTTTTGAAGAAACCAAACCTTGATCTGGAAGCAGTTGGTAAGAAAAGGATGCTCCAATTGAATGAACTTGATGAGTTTTGACTTCAAGCGTATGAGAACAACAAAATATAAAAGGAGAAAGTCAAGAGGTGGCACGATAGGGGTCTAGTGCTCAAATTATTTATGCCAGGGCAACAAGTTCTTTTGTTCAACTCTCATCTCCATCTTTTTCCTGGAAAATTGAAGTTGAGATGGTCAGAGCCGTTTGTTGTTAAAACTGTGTTTCCACATGGAGTAGTGGAAATTTTTAGGAATGATCTAGGCCAGGCATTCAAGATGAATGGACATCGTTTGAAGCATTACTATGGAGATACATCAAACCGTGAGGTGGTTAGTGCCATTTTATTGTCAACTTGATCTCAGAATTCTACATCAAGCTAGTGATGTAAACCAAGCGCTTCTTGGGAGGCAACCTATGTTTGTTGTACATTAGTAGTTGAGAAAAGAAGATTGAAGGAAGAAAAACAGAAGAAAATATTAAAAAAATGTCATAAAATCAGAAAAAAAAAATAGGGGACTTTTCCAGGAGCACGGCGCACCCGCGCTCCCAAGCGGGGCGGCCGTACTGACCCCCTGAGAAAAAAAATATAAAATTCAAAATTCAAAAAAAAAACAAGACACCAGCCAAATTTTACTCCTTCCACAACCCTAATTCCTACTCCTAATCAATTCTAAACTCTACCCATTATCCCTACTAACCCATAATCATATCCCACTTTTATTCTATACCTAATTCTAATTCTCTATATACATACAATTACATACATCCATCTCCACCTTACTGTTATTCTCTCAAACCCAAAATTTCTCTACACACCTCTCTTATCTCACTTTATCAATTCCAATGGCACCAAAGAGAGCCCGCACTCAAGTTAGCAGTAGTACTAACCCCACCACTACCGATTCTTCAATTTTTGGGGGTACGAGGCCACGATTTGTTACTCCGGAGGGTAAAACGGAGTACACAAGGCTGTTGACTAAGCAGATTGCAAAGAAGAGGGGTTTCCTACCTTCGGGTAAAGATGGTAAGCTTCTTGGGATGATCTTGGAGATGGGATGGGTTTCATTTTGTGAGGCACCCGCAGCTGTGCCTATGAGTATTGTTCGCGAGTTCTATGCAAACGCGAAAGCTGATAAGAATGGGTATTCGGTGGTGCATGGGTTGACGGTGGATTATAGCCCGGAGGATATTCGCTGGGTTATCAACCAACCGGAGTGACAGCCTACTCAGGAGGAGTGGGTTAATAATACTGGGGAGGACTTTGATTTGGATTTGAATGTGGCCACTCTGTGTATCCCGAATACACATTGAAAGTTTAAGAGGGGATCGAATGAGTATCTCAAATTCCCCACTTCATGCATGAACAGGTTTGCCCGTGCTTGAAATGCTTTTATTTGTGCGAATATCATGTCTTCTTCTCATGTGCATGATGTGACTGTGGATCATGCAAAGTTATTAGAGGGGATTTTGTAGGGAGATTATGTGGATCTCGGTTCTGTTATTCATCAAGGTATTTTGTGATTTTTGCGTGGAAGCACTATGAGGTTTATCCCTTATGCCTCGATTATGACCAAGCTTTATGTTACGTTGGGAGTTCATTGGCCCGCACACAAGTAGCTTCAGTTACCGAGTGCCCCTATCGACAGTTCTACGATCTTGAGCATGCATGAGTGATTTGGTGGGAAGACTGACGAGAAAGGACTTGGGTACACTTATGATCATTTTTCGGGTGGCTAGCCATCCGATCAGACGTATGCTGGTGGTTCAACTCAGGCACGCAAAGTAGCATGGAGACATCAGATGGGTGAGGCTATTTCTTCGCAGCAGCAGCAGCGGCAGCAGGAGGCAGAGGATAGTGCAGGTTTAGGATCGATGCAGTATAGGCGTTTGATGAGGTGGATGGATGCGATGTATGACATCCAGAGCAGGTTTGCGTAGGATCTTACTCAGGCATTGGGTACAGCTTTTCGAGTTACGGGGGTTGACATAAAATGGCCAGTTTTTGGAGAGTATTCAGTGTACCCGCCTCCTGACACTCCACCCGCGAAGGGTGATGATCATTCTGCTTCCGAGTAGGTATGCATTGATTCCTTGCTATTACCTTCACTGAGGACAGCGAAATTTTTATGTTTGATGGTGGTAGTTAAGGAATATTTGTGTGTGGGTCCATATAGTTTGCATATTCATGATAGTTAGTTCATATAGTTTGCATATTTATCATGTAGTTATTTGTTTGTATTTTTTTTG
Source organism: Apium graveolens (assembly GCF_009905375.1). Lineage (NCBI taxonomy): Eukaryota > Viridiplantae > Streptophyta > Magnoliopsida > Apiales > Apiaceae > Apium > Apium graveolens. The sequence continues at coordinate 299,634,714 of NC_133648.1, read as the reverse complement.
CGTATTTGTTATCATGTTAATATGTTGCATATAGTTATATTTACATTATATCATGATCCCTTAGGTTGCTTTTCCGATTAATTTGTGATGTTGATTCGAGTGTAGTGATATCGTATAGGGGAATATTAAGTTCTAACGAATTGTTTTGCATGCTAGAAACAAGAAAATTTTCACTAAGTCTTATAGGTTGCTTGAGTGCTAGATCTTGATCATGGCTTGTTTGTTTGTCGAGGTTTAATCACTTGTTTATGTCTAGAATTTATGTTATTCTCTTAGCGACAAAATAACATGAATTTTTAAAATTGGAGAAAAACATTGGATATCAATGCTAGTTTTGGCTAGGATTCAAATGGCTAGTAGCCGGCTCATATTTATATGAGTAGTCTAGGGTTGAGCGAGATGGAGCGAAACGCACTCGTTCAGAAATTGTTGAAAAAAGAGAAAAAAAGAAAAAAAGAAAGGAGAAAAGAAAAAGAAACAGAAAATGTGTTATGCATAATTGGTCAAGATTGGGCTCTTTAATACTCGAGTTATTACGTTTATAGTCTGGGATCCGCTAACTTAACGCTCGCTACATGAGTATTATTGCATAAGTCTTTTGTGGACCTCACTCATTGCACGATCAAATAAGCATATATGTATTTTGTTATGTGTTATCAATAAAAGCAAGAATCCTTGGATAACTCTAATAAAATGAAGTGTTGTCAGTCATTTTGAGTTTATCGTTTATTCTGTTTATAACCTTGTGATTGTCTTGGTGAGAGGTGAGTTATGATTATTGATCTAGTTTCGAGAGTATATTTGTTAAGCAATTGCACACACGCACATTTTTGGCTTGTGAGTTGGTTTGTGGGGTTTGATTGACCTTTGTGCGAATAATTGCATTCTTTGAGATGTTGCTTATTAATTGGTTTAGTTTTTCTGAGGGGATCATTGCATTCATGATAGTTGCATTAATGCATTTTTTATTTCCTATTTTTGATTCTGTTTATGCTTGAGGACAAACATCGATTCAAGTTTGGGGGTGTGATAAGTGGCATTTATATCCACTTAGAATGCTTCGTAAAGGCTCGAATTTGTGTTTTGTACTCAAGTTTTTTTGTGTTTTTGATGTGTTTTTGATGTGTTTTTGTAGTATTTTGCATTTCAGGGTATATTTGGAAGAAGGAATGGTTATTGACACACCCCATATTTAACAAAAGAAACTATACGAATAATCATAATAGATATCAAAAGGAAATAAATACATCTGAAACCAAGATCTTTACAGTTTAGGGTTTGGAACAACCCAACACTATTTACTATTACAACCTGATTTCAATATTGAGTCCTCACACAAAACGATCACTATACTACCTGAGCTCGAACATACAACTCGGTATCACAAGTCTTACGGGCGGTCTGCTTGAATCTAACTATATCTACTAGCTGAAATATCAGGGCGAAAGCAAGTAGTGAGCCAAATGCTCAACAAGTGCTATATAATATATAAACAAGAATGAAAGAATAACAATGGAAGTGAATGATTCAACAACATAGTAACATGAGATAAACTTTCAGGGTGATGGCATCATTTATTTGTAACAAAACAATTAAAAACCATTTTTTTTATCAAAATCCATTTTATGATGCTACGGATTACAGCCGGTGATCAGCCACGAAGTAATCCCGAACCTCGATGGGTTCTAGAACATTAATGGGATCCCTAGAAAACTATTTAAAAGCGGAAAGGACTTGCGTCTCAGCCCAGATCCACTATTTAAAGAAAACATTTGTCCCCCTTTGGGACTGAAAATCCATTTTTTAACTTTTTATTTTAATAATTGATGCCAAGTGATGGTTAAATTCTTATATAGTGAACAACTTTATCAAGGGTCCTAGATCAACTTCGAGGCACATGGAATAGGTTCATATAATTTTTAGGCCGTGATCAACTAGACTGATATCTTATCAAATGGGATTACAAAGTTTCTATTCACAAGGGATCTGATCACTAAACATAAGGGTATTAACCAAATAATCAGGGTTACATTGAGTTCATGTCATTAACTCAGGGTACAAGAACTAAAGTTGTTAGTTGTAACTACATAGGGTTGAGCTTTAGATAGAACAACAATTTAATGTTTAAAGAGATTACAATATTAAACAGGATTTTTAAGGATTTGGTAATGAAGTTTAACAGGGTTATTGAATAGTATAAAAAAACTAGGTCAAAATTAGTCCAATGTAGTGATTCCAGATAAGACATAGGTATAAAAATATAAAGAAGGTAAGCATCAGTTCAAAGTATAACAGGGTATCATGGTTTAGGGGTAAGAATAGAGTTACAAGCAATCATGAACAACTTTAAGGAATAACTGACTTTTATGTGTTAAGATAAGGTTACTGAGTATAACTTATACAGGTTTCAGCATCACAATTACTTTGGTATATTAGCACGGTATGAGTTTTGAGTTACTTGCATAGCAATTTTCAAGTAAAGTTAAACTACTTGCAATAGATACTTGAGGGTTCATGGCACTTGCATATAATACGAAAGATAAATTTGAAAACACTTGGATCATGTATATATGTATATCAAAATGAATTAGAATACATGCATCTATATAAAAGCTGGGTTAGCACACACTTGCAGTGTAAACAAAAAAAGGTAGGTTGAAATACTTGCCTTGAGAAAGGCTTGACTTGACTGGCAGGTGGGAGCAACTGGGAGCTTTACTCGACTTTAATGGCAAGTTTACCCTCGTCTCGCGAGCCTACACAAAAAATAATAATAACCTCATTGGCACTTAGGCCTATATACACATACATGCTTACAATTACCTTATAAGCATAATAGTTCACATAGCCACATATGCTCACATTACACATTTAAGTACATAATAATATATCAACACATTATCTTGCATCACTAAGCTTGGATGATCTCACTCCACTTACTCAAGTCACTTAGTTATGTTAAACTAGTCAAAACTCCTAATATTGACCTCATTACTCGAAGTGCCTTTCCTAAACCATCAAGTTCCTTTTGACCCTGACCTAGGCCTACACTCTACTGACCTCATACTATCTTAAAACTATGATGGTCAACCTAGGTCTCACTCATAAGTGCTCTAAAACTAAATGTTAAGTGAATGTGCTCATTATAGTGATTTCAGGATGACATAAATGGGTTCTTGAGTACAGTTGACACCCTTACACCTCAAGTTACCTCCCAAACTTCTACACTAGACTCTTCTGATCATAAGGTAACTCCCAAACTTGGTATGACTCAAAGGCCTATCTTGGGCTTCCCTAGGCCTAAGCTTAAAGTCCACGGTTCCCCTGTTTTCTAGACAGAAAAGTGTCATGTCTTGCACTAACTTGTGACACATTATTCTAACTCAATTCCTATGAACTATGGCTGGAAAAACACCTCTAACACTCCCTCTAACTAGGGCCAACAAAGTCCTAGTGAGGACCTACCCATGACATGGTTAAAACTCCTCATTTCTAAGTTGCAGTCATACCGTCCCTTGCTGGATAGATTTAGCGTTTTCACTCGTGCACCTAACCAAACAACCTAAAAACTTCTAACTATCATCTAAAATCTGAAATATACTCCTAGAACTAGCTTCCGGTGGCTTGGGCTTAAAAATGCATTACAATGACAAGGTCAAATCTCACCCTAAACCACATGTTACCAAACTGAAAATCTGCAGAATTTAGATACTCCCTACCACCATGATTTTCATTGACCAACTAAACCAACCATCAACCACAACCAATCCTAATCATAGACCAAGGTTACTACTGAACTAATAATCCTAAACACACTCTCAATCAGTGGAGATCATCCTTACCTAGGTGCATTATAACCATGAAATACCAAAACACAACCCTTAGTAATTCATGTCAAACTTTGGAATATAACCTTGATAATTACTCAAAAATTCGAAAGATAAATGCATAAAACCTCATTAGTTCATCAAATATATCCATTGCACTCATCATATCAAATCAAATAACGAAATACTAACTCATCACAAGCATTATAATTCGAATAAACCAAAGTTAACACATAAATGTGTAGTTTCAACTATATAAAATCATGACAACCTTTATAGTAGCAAAATCCAGCGATAAAACTAACATGCATTAATGAAACCTTACTATTCAAGTTCATAAGTTAACATGCAATGACTCATACAAAATGTTTCTTCTAGATTTCAAGTAACAAGCATTTAACAAGTAAAATACAACCAAGTCACCATTAAGAACCATTCATCCAGCTCCCTTATGGTCATGGCCGAATGAAATGGAAGGCAAATGACCATATAAAGATTTTCACTCTCATGACTTAGCATTTGACCATTCCTTGTAGTTCCCTCAATAATAAAACCTTAGATCCATAAGAATCAAGATTATACTTTGAGTTCTAGTTAAAACTATGATGCAAGTAGAAACATTAATCGGCTTATGAAAACAACTATATGTAGGTGTTTGTCTTGAGGTGGGGAGTGTATTTACTTAGTAAAACAATGGAATTGATGGAGGAAAAGTGGGGGTATGGTGGTGGTGCTAGGGCAGCCGAGAGAGAGAGAGATAGGAGGGTGGAAGAGAGAGAAAACTTGGAGTGATGTGTTGGTGGTAGGAAGAGTGTGGAAGTAAGTCAAAAATTGGATTTTATTTATGCTATTTTAGTTAGTGGATGATGAAATGACAAGCTTATCCTTCCATTATTAACTTGGCAAATTTGCATGCAAGGCTATTTGGGTCATTTGCTTATAAAAAAATGAGTTAGTGGGGTTGGAATTTCCAAATTTGCCCTTATCTTGTGTTGGGAGTAAAATGCATGCATGGGCAACTAAGTAAATTGCAAATTAAAATTAACTAATCAATATAAAACAATTTCTATAAATATAAATATACTTCCATAAATCACAAAATATAAATCCTAAAATAGCTTATGATTTTAGAAATTCAATGATATATAATTTGAAATTTTTTGTTTAAATATTTTTAAAAAATCGATTTTTCATATAGAATGAAATACTTTTGATTATCATTTAAAAATACTAAATAATAAGATTTTCCTTTCAAAATTTTTTATATAAACTAATACATTAAACAATTAGTTTATAGGCACTCAACATATAGATCACTCACAATTATAATTCCACATAATTTAAATCTCAATTATAAACACACAATTATAGATAAGATTTAGAAATACCGGTCGTAACATCCTCTCCCCCTTAAAGGATTATGTCCTCAGTATCTAGGAGAATAAGTGAGGATACCGGCTACGTATATCTGACTCTAGTTCCCACGTTGACTCTTTAACCTTGTGATTTATCCAAAGTACTCTTACCAACTTGACCAACTTGTTTCTAAGACTCTTTTCTTGCCAGTCGAGTTTTTGACAGGTTGCTCCACAAATGACCGGTCTGCCTGAATCTCTATAGGTTCATACTCTATCACATAGTTGACATCAGGATTATACTCCTTAAGCAATGACACATGAAACACATTACACATGTTGATACTGAGGCGGCAAAGCTAATTCATAGGCCACCTTCCCTACTTGACTCAGAATTTCAAAAGGACCAATATATCTAGGCGCTAACTTCCCTTTCTTGCCAAATCTAGACAATCCTTTCCATGGTGATACCTTCAGCAATACGGCTTCACCTACTTGGAATCTGATATCCTTATGTACCGGGTCCGCATACTTTCTTTGCCTATCTTGAGAAGCAAGTAATCTCTTCTGAATCAATTTGACTGCCTCATGCATTTGTTGTACCAGTTCCGGGCCTAGAATCTTTCCTTCTCCCACTTCATCCCAGCTGGTTGGTGATCTGCACTTCCGTCCGTATAAAGCTTCATATGGTGACATGCCAATACTGGAGTGATAGCTGTTGTTATAGGATAATTCAACCAATGGCAATTGGTCATCCCAACTTCCCGTAACATCAATCGCACAACTACGTAACATGTCTTCAATTGTTTGAATTATCATTTCGCTTTGACCATCAGTCTGCGGATGATACGTCGTACTCATGTTTAACTTTGTGCCAAGACTTTCTTGAAATTGCTTCCAGAATCTCGAGTTAAATCGTGGATTTATATCCGAAACTATCGATACAGGCACGCCATGTCGTAATAGAATTTCACGCACATACAGATGGACTAATCTGTCCAATGAAGACTTCTCATTAATTGGAAGAAAATGTTTTGACTTCGTAAGGCGATCAACTATAACCCATATAGCGGCATGTCCGGATTTCGTTTGTGGTAATCCTACTATAAAGTCCATGGCAATGTTTTCCCACTTCCATTCTGGAAGCTTTAAGGGCTGAATTAATCCTCTTGGTTTGTGATGTTCGGCCTTCACTTTCTGACGAGTATAACACTTCACAACCCATTATGCGACTTCTCGCTTCATATTTGGCCACCAAAAGTTCTGCTTCAAGTCCTGGTACATCTTGGTGCTTCCCGGATGGATTGAAAATCTAGAATTGTGAGCTTCTTGCAATATCTCATTCTTCAATTCAGTCACATGAGGAATCCAAATTCTTGATGAAAACCTTAGTATACCTTGCTCATCCCTTTTAGTACAAATCTCTTCTCCGGTCAGTTGATTATTCTCCTATTTCATCACTTCTTCCTGACATTTCTTTATGTTTTCCAACAATATTGGTTGAAAAGTCATAGTATGATAAATCTCTTCAACTTTTCCGCAAACACAAAGTTCTAATTCAAATCTCTTAATTTCTTCAGATAATTCCTTTGGTATTGCTACCATATTCAACCTCTCTTTCCTACTCAAAGTATCAGCTACCACATTCGCCTTTCCCGGATGATAATTTATCGAGCAATCATAGTCCTTAATCAACTCCAACCATCTCCTTTGCCTCATGTTGAGCTCCTTCTGAGTGAAAATATACTTTAAACTTTTGTGATCCGTGTAAATCTCACACCTTTCTCCGTAAATGCGATGTCTCCAAATCTTAAGTGCAATTACTATAGCTGCTAATTCCAAGTCATGTGTAGGATACTTCAATTCATGTAATTTTAGCTGTCTTGATGCATACACAATCACCTTGTTGTGTTGCATTAGCACACAACCCAAACCTTTATGTGAAGCATCACTGAAAATCACAAAGTCTCCTTGATTGTCTGGTAATACTAACACCGGAGCTGTAACCAACCTCTGTTTTAATTCTTTAAAACTATCTTCACATTCTGCATTCCATTCAAATTTCTGATTCTTCCTAGTCAACTTAGTCAATGGCATGGCGATTTTTGAGAAATCTTTAACAAATCTTCTATAATATCCTGCCAATCCTAGAAAACTTCGCACTTCCATAGGTGTCTTTGGTCTCTCTCAACTCATAATTGCTTCAATTTTTGCCGAATCCACTTTAACTCCTTCACTTCCAATAACGTCCCAAAAATTGAACTTCCTTTAACTAGAACTCACATTTAGAAAACTTGGCATATAACTTCTTTTATCGGAGTATCTCCAATGTTATCCATAGATGCTGCATATGTTCTTGTTCTGACTTTGAATTTATAAGAATATCATCAATGAATACCACTACAAACTTATCCAAATACTTTTTAAATACCCGATTCATCAGATCCATAAATGCTGCAGGGGCATTAGTCAACCCAAAAGGCATCACGAAGAATTCATAATGTCCGTATCTCACTACGCCATAAGTGGGCTATTGTAATGTCTAAATGGTGTTACAATAAGCCCCAAAAGCGTTATAATAGGTCTATTGTAACACCAGGGGGCGTTACGTATACTAGCATTACAATAAACACCATATTGTAACACTTTACTGATCTATTGTAACAGAGAGGAAAACGTTACGATAGGCACCTACTGTAACACTACCAGGCCCAAATGTAACACAAAATGAGTGATACAATAGTTTGATCAAGATTGCATAAGTGGGATCCACCCGTGGGCCCATATAACATATTGTAACAATATATTTTATCTATTGTAACACGATTTTTTTGGAATTAAGCAATACTAGCATTTATAATGTAATACTATTTTTAAACATACAATACAGTACGATAGACAAATTTAAATATTTTAAAATACATGTTATTTTTAAACAACATTCCCAACAGCAACGTAACATCAAAAAATCAATACATAATAGTCTCATCTCTAAACTTAAGTGTAAATGATAGATTACTACAAGTACATTGACAACCATAACTTTGAGCGATGTACCAATATAAAACAATATACAATATCTAAGAAGTTGGTCGCCTTGAGTGACACTGGTGTTATCACTTGAATTGGATAAAGAGTAATCCCTAAGAGGTGCGATTTTTGAGGTACCTACAAGATGGGATAAACGATTAAAACAAATATATACATCTCGTATCAAAACTTACGGACACTAGGAGATTACACAGTTCTCGACCAAGTGGAGAATAATATTAAAGTAAATGCAAAAGAATAAAAGAATTATATAAATTGGGCTACTATCATTTTCAATCATAACATACTATTAATACTAGTTGGTAGTTGCAGTTTAAAATTATTGGAATATTTAAAATCTCCTTACCATAAGCTAAACTTCAATTTCCAACAGCAAGTAACAACTTACCATAAGCCTAGTACATGTTCCAAAATGAAACAAAAATGTGATTGGAGAATGTGATATTCAGCAGCGGTAAGAAAGTTGGTTCTGAACAGGAGCAAGATTCATTGGGTGGTCCAATCACATAAAATATAACAGAGGAAATAGACAAGAGTAGCAATCACCTTATTCTCTTTCTCTAGAGCATCATTTATATCAGGTTTCTCACCAAAACCATCACTTTTGGAATCAAGCTCTGCTACCTCTGGCTTAGTCTCACCTGTGTTTGATTCATCCTCAGCGTCAACCTCCTCGGCAGATTCATTTTTTGGTTCTTCCAGTGCAGCAGTCTGATGTCAACCATCCGAACCATAAAATCATTTACAATTTGAAATAAAATATTTCTAGACCATATAACAGTTTAAAAAAACAAATAATAAAAAAATAGAACGAATTAAGTGAAGGGCGCAGAAAAGAATCTTGGCACATGGATGTATCTTAAAAATCAACAATTTACATATAGCAAATATTGTTTGGTGTCTCATTCTTATTAAAGCATGCCCAATGCTAGCGCTAAAATACTTACAGCTATTGTTATGTCTATAAAACCAAAATTGATTTTTGGTGCTAGAAGAAAATTTGTCCTCCAACACATAGTTTGAAAATGGCCACAAATAGCTATAGATAGAATCAAACTGCATCTGATCTATACTTTAAAATTTGGACTTAATTCTCCTAAGTACGTACTAACGTAACTTAGGTGAGTACAAGGAGATTTTTAATGTGAATGCAGGGGATATTAATACCAAATAGTCAAAAAAGGGGGAATCAGATTGAGGAATATGAAACTTTATTTTTAAAGGTGCATACCAAACAATCCCTTCTCTTTCAGACCTTCATAATCAAGAATCTTTGTACAATTCCAAACATAAGAAAGTTCAAAAAGATAAGGACGGACTCATATATGGCATTCAAAATCATTTCCACACTGTAGTACAAACAGTCTATATCTAACATTGAACACATTAAATTCAAAGCTAAAAAAACAAGATCTTGATATGACACAAAGAATGGAAATGAAAATCCACATATCTGCCACCTGAAGGAAAAACACATCATGTAGTAGCAAGAGCTGTACACAAAAATTAACAAGAAAAACAGAAATATGCTCACAATCTCGAAAAAGGATGTAAATTTACATATCAAAACTAGAAACAAGACATGGAAAACTCATCTGGTGGATTAGAAGTAGGAGTTGCAGTGCCTGAGAAATCACAGGTTCCAGGAGCTTGACCTTTCTTCTGAAAAAAACTATTAACAACATAATTACAGTGATCTTTCAATGTATTGGGATTAAAACTATAACCACTTTGACTAATAGCTGAACAATCAGCTCCGGCTCCATAAGAATAATCTATATCTAACATTGAACACATTAAATTCAAAGATGAAAAACAATATATTGATATGACACAAAGAATGGAAATGAAAATTCACATACCTGCCACTTGAAGAAAAACACATCCAGTAGTAGCAAGAGCTGTACACTAAAATTAACAAGAAAGCCGAAATATACTCACAATCTCAATACATATCAAAACTAGAAAAAAGACATAGAAAACTCACTTGGTGGATTAATAGTAGGAGTTGCAGTGCCTCATAAATCACAGGTTTAGGAGCTTGACCTTTCTTCTGAAAAAAACTATTAACAACATAATTACAGTGATCTTTCAATGTATTGGGATTAAAACAAGAACCACCTTGACTAATTGCTGAACAATCAGCTCCAGCTCCACAAGTATAATCGATATCTATCTGCCACACTGAGTCACTCAACCCATCTTTGCATACACAATATGTAGCTCCATCTATCAAAAAAACCACAAAAATCTCATCAAAATTCAAACTTTTTTCATAATTCTACTAAATGCAAAAAACCCCAACTCAAATTTGAATATACAATAAATAGCTTCATCAATCAGGAAAATTCAAGAAATATACAAAAACCTCAAAAAAAATTCAGTCTTTTTTCATAATTTCACTAAATGCAAAACCCCAACTCAAATTTGCATATGCAGTAGCTTCCGTCAGTCAAGAAAATTCAATAAAATTACAAAAACCTCATAAAAATCCAATCTTTTTGTCACAATTTCACTAAATGCAAAAAAAACCCAACCTAAATTTGCATATCTTGTAGCTCATTCCTGCAAGATAGTGTAAAAGAGGGCAGTTGTGTGTTGTGTAAAACAAAGAACCCCCAATTTTGAAGCCCTAACCACCCGCAAGTCTTAAACTCCAATTGGTCAAACCAAAATCTGCAATTAATCAGAACGAAACTCAAAATAAACAATTAAAAGTTAGTATTTTTCTTTAAATCGGAGCCATACTTGTTCATCTCAGATTACAAGATATTTGTTCTTTGATTTTGGTTGTGAGAGAGAGAGGGATAGAGGATGGAGGGAAGGTGAAGAGAGCGGCTGAGAAAGAAGTACAATAAAGTAAAAATTTCATTTTGGGGGGAAATTACTGCCCAATATTTTATAATAATATGTATAATTTTAATTTTTTTATATAAATTATCTACTTAACTATTAAAACTATTATGTATGATATTTGAAACGAAAATATTCTAAAGTATTTATATATATTAAATAAAAAATTTATATTATATTATTATATTTTTCATTTAATATTAAATTAGAATAAAATATTAATACTTATTTATGATAGTATTTTCATTTTAATATTTCTAAAGAAAAAAAATTCTAATATAACACCAGGTGCTGGTGTTACATGTCGTGCAACACCATCATTTGACTGCAACACTAGCTTTCTAACTATTGTAACACTAAATTAGACAAAAATTTCTTAGCTAATGTAACACTACGTGTAACACTTGCATTACAGTAGCCCACTTATGGCGTAGTGTCTTGTCCTGAATGCTGTCTTCGGGATATCGTCTGCTTTGATTTTCAATTGATGGTATCCTGATCTTAAATCAATTTTAAAAAAGCACTTAACTCCTTTCAGCTGATCAAATAAATCATCTATCCTTGGTAGCGGGTAACGGTTCTTAATCGTCATCTAATTCAACTCCCGATAGTCTATATAAAACCTCATGCTTCCATCTTTCTTCTTTACAAATAGAACGGGTGCTCCCTATGGCGACGTACTTGGCCATATCACTCCTTTGTCCAACAATTCTTGTAGCTGGTTCGCCAACTCTTTCATTTCTGCTGGTGCCATCCTATAAGGTGCCTTCGAAACTGGTTCCGTTCCTGGAGCAATGTTTATCTCAAACTCAATTTGTCGATCTGGCGGTAAACCTGGTAGTTCCTCTGGAAACACATCTGGAAATTCGTTGACTACAGAAATATCTTCTATGTTAGGGTTCTCTCTTTCTGAATCTACTACATAGGCTATGAACGATTCGCAACCTTTCCTAACATATTTCTTAGCCTGGACGATTGTAAGAAACAGTCGTTCTTGCCTTTGACCCTTAAATACCACTTTTTCTCCATTCTCCATCTTTAAATACACTTTCTTAGATTTACAATTTATCTGAGCATTATTCTCTCCTAAGCAATCCATGCCTAAGATTATATCAAACTCCCCTAACTTAAAAAGTATCAAGTCTGCTGAAAATTTATGTCCCAAAATATCAATCTCACACTTGAGGACAGAATTGACTCACAGGAATCTTCTCTTGATTCGCAATTACTACATTTATTACCTCGTTCAAAGTCATTTTATCACATTGAATTTTATCAACAAAAGTTTCTGATATAAACGATCTCGTAGCTCCAGAATCAATTAATACCTTAGCTTCAACATTATTCATTAAAAGTTTACCTGCTATCACCTCAGAATTCTGAACAGCGTCCTTCATCTTTAAATCAAATTTCCTTGTTGTTGCTTGTGGAGTTGTTGTAGATGGTGGAGGTAATGCCAATACTTCAGTTGGCATGTTTGCACTAGTACTTGCCACATTCATCAAAGTCTTGACTAGTCCAGTTGACTTGCATTCCCTAGCTATATGTCCAGTCTTTCCACATTTATAGCATGTAACTCCCGGCTTCGGTACCTTACACCCATTAGCCAAGTGTCCCTTCTGGTTGCATCTATAGCATGTCATGTTCAGCTTATTACACACTCCTGGGTGTCTTTTTCCACAATGCTTGCACTCTGATCTCTGAAATCTATTTTCTCCAACTTGTCCTTGGCTTGACTAGTTGTTCCCCTTAAGATCTTGTCTCTTATTCAAATTTCCCTTCTTTTGAAAATTTCCACCTTTGTGGAATCCAATCCTTTTCACCCTCGATTCTTATGAGCTTCCAGCTTCAGACTTCTCTCCATGAAATGGAACCTTTCTCTTCTTGTTATCCTTTTCTTTTCTTGACTGCATCCCATCACTCTCAATCAGTGCAGCTTTCTGTACTACTCCAACATAAATATCAATCTCAAATATAGCCACTCTATCTCTGATCCAAGGCTCTAATCCTTGTTAGAATCTCTTTGTTTTCTCCTCATCAGTGTTCACATACTTCATCACAAACCTTGACAGCTCTGTAAAATTCTTCTCGTATTCCAATACAGACATACTTCCTTGCTTCAATTTAAGAAATTTAAGCTCCATCTGATTCTGCATGTACTTAGGGTAATACTTTTCCAGAAATAACCTCTTAAACCTTTCCCAAGAAACCGGCTGATTTTCCTCCATAGCTTTCACTGAATCCCACCAATAGATGACTTCACCTTTCAAAAAATAAGTAGCATAAGGCGTCTTCTGATCTTCTCCTAGCTGAACCAATTCAAAAGCTCTTTCCATTTCCTTAATCCATGTATTAGCTATTACTGGATCAGTGGTATCATGAAATACAGGTGGATTCACATTCTGAAAAGCTTTGAAAGTGACAACTTGTCGAGGTGATACTGGTGGATCAGGTGGTTGGTGTGGTTCACGGTTATCTTGGTTTTCAAATTATTGTTGAAGAGTTATTTGTTGTTGAGCTGTAACATTTGTTTGATATTGTAAGGTTTCCAGCAACCGAAGAATATTAGGATCTGTGTTAGAAGTTGTTGCTGGGTTCTTCCTTTTCGGTGGCATGATTCTGAAATAAAAGTTATATAAAAAAAGGTATGAACAATACAAATAATTCAAGGTTAGAGTGTCACAAATCATTATATTCACATATATGATCGGGTTTCAAATTAAACAATAAGGGTGATGCATATAAAGGCGTAAGAACAATTGAAAGCAAATAGAATGATAGTACATAATTATCGAAATCAAGGTCAAGGTACATCAAGATCAAAATAGAGTCTGAATCTAGGGATAACATGCTTAATTAAAGGAAAACAACAGGGTATTCTATAAAGTCCAACAACACAACAACATGAAAAGTAGATAATGGAAAGAACTAAGGCTCCACTTCATCAAGACGGGGTTTGGTAGTCTCCTCCTCATGAAGCTTCTTCACAATACACTGTAGCTCATTCGCAATCATCTGGATAGTATACTGGATGGTACGGTCTCGGTGCGGTGGCATCTCATCAAGCTTAGTGTTAACGTACTGAACCAAAGTCGCAAGCCTCGCAGTCATCTGCTCCTTAGGCTTTCCTCCAAAACTTTGGCTGTCCGGATACACGTTCTTCAATCGCTCTAACAATCGATCGTACTTGCCCTGAAGCCTATCGAACTCACGCCTCAACTCGGCATACACGGAAAAATAAATTGTGTCAGACGGTTCAGAGGATGATGAGGAATGCGCCCTTTGTTGTCAAACATTTCATAAATAGAAGAGGATTATTAACGATGGATTCGTTTAACCTATACTCACACTCTCACATAATATTCTATAACCTATGTATATATCATATAACCTATTTGGGCTGTCCAGGGACTCTAAACCGTGGCTCTGATACTAAACTTGACACACCCCATATTTAACAAAAGAAACTATACGAATAATCATAATAGTTATCAAAAGGAAATAAATACATCTGAAACCAAGATCTTCACAGTTTAGGGTTTGGAACAGCCCAACACTATTACTATTACAACCTGATTTCAATATCGAGTCCTCACACAAAACGATCATTATACTACCTGAGCTCGAACATACGAATCGACATCACAAGTCTTACGGCCGGTTTGCTTGAATTTAACCATATCTGCTAGCTGAAATATCAGGGTAAAAACAAGTAGTGAGCCAAATGCTCAACAAGTTTTATATAATACATAAACAAGAATGAAAGAATAACAATGAAAGTGAATGATTCAACAACATAGTAACATGAGATAAACTTTCAGGGTGATGGCGTCATTTATTTGTAGCAAAATAATTAAAAATCATTTTTTTTATCAAAAACCATTTTATGACGCTATGGATTACAACCTGTGATCAGCCGCGAAGTAATCCCGAACCTCGCTGGGTTTTAGAACATTAATGGGATCCCTAGGCAACTTTTAAGCTTGTAAATTAAGAGTGAAAAGGACTTGCGTCTCAGCCCAAATCTACTATTTAAAGAAAACATTTGTCCCCCTTTGGGACTAAAAATCCACTTTTTAACTTTTTATTTTAATAACTGATGCCAAGTGACAGTTAAATTCTAAAATAGTGAACATCTTTATCAAGGGTTCTAGATCAACTTCGAGGCACATGGAATAGGTTCAATAAATTTTAAGGCCGTGATCAACTAGACTGATATCTTATCAAATGGGATTGTAAAGTTTCTATTCACAAGGGATCTGTGTTGGGAACCACGGACTTAGGGTGTTACTACGTTTTACGATAAAGATTACGAAAAGAGGATTACCTTGTTAATGGTTGATTCCACGATCTTCTATTGTATTCCCAAATTCCCTTGAGCGAAGTGTGCCCTCCGTCTTCTCAAGTTATCCTCTCTTCTTGCTCCTTGGTGGCTACAATATGTTTTCACCCAATCCCAAGCAAGAAGAGAATAAGAATATATATAAGCTACAATAGGGACCATGGATAATTAGGTTGGGCCTTCTAATTACATCTTGAGCCTAGCCCAATGTAATTAAATATTAATTCAATCCACTAAAGAATTAATATTTGCACTACCTTTCCTAATACCGTAATTTAATTAATTCGGTTCCAATATTATTTGCTTATTAAATTCCCCATGTTTAAAATATCATATGTCCATTAATTAAATAAATTAATGATAATTTATTTAATTAATATCTTTTATCCTTGATCATCCACTCAACCTTTATTTAATTATGCCAGAATAAATTCCACCTGCAGGGTTTCACATAATTAAATCTTTTTGAGCTTTCAAGGGGACATCATTAACCCGAATATTATCAGGACATGGATTCCTTCAATAAATAATATCCACCATGTATATAATTCCATCACCCAAAATATAATGATATAATTCAAAAGAATTATTTCATATATAAATCAAAGCATGTAAATAATATACACGTGTCAATTACTATTTCCGGATTAAGAACCTAAGCAATAATAATAACATAGAATCTTAGTTCTCCTTCTTAATCAGTATTAAGGGAACAATTCTAAATTTGATCATGTTCAATATACACAAAGTATACTAGTATTATTTATTAGTCAATATAAACTAATCTAAATAATACTACAGCCATACCAGTGGATTGTCCAACACCACCTGTGCTGTGAACCTTATTATATTATATAACCGTATTTAACAATCTAATATTCTGTATCCCATTTGATACTAGATTGTTTCACAATATATAATATTAGACAACATGTAAACATTCAAATGATTCTCAAATAAACTAGCCAGAAATAAATGTACATACTTCAAATAAATATTTTCAGTATACACTAACAGTCTCCCACTTATACTCAAAATATTCTATGTGTACATCAGAGTTTATTTAATCCACTATTACATAAAAATCTATGTGTCCATCCATCTGACTCCTATCACTTCCACATGCTTGTCAAAAACCTTGGTTGGCATGCTCTTTGTGAAAGGATCTGCTCGGTTGTCTTCTGATGATATGTGAGCCACAATTATATCCCCTCGCTTTACGATTCCTCGTATGAGATGACACTTACGTTCAATATGTTTAGCTGCTTTGTGGTCTCGCGGTTCCTTTGAATTTTCCACAGCACCAGTGTTATCATAATACACCGTCAAGCTCCTAGGCAAATTAGGTACCACATCTAAGTCCAAAAGGAAGTTCCTGAACCATACAGCCTCCTTGGCAGCCTCAGAGGCCGCCACGTACTCGGCCTCCATGGTGGAGTCTGCAATGTATTTCTGCTTTACACTCCTTCATATAACGGCTCCACCTCCCAAAGTAAAAACATATCCCGAGTTTGATTTCCTCTTATCCCTATCTGATTGGAAATCTGAATCAGTATATCCCAAAGGAAATAGATCTGAGGCCTTGTAAATTAACATATACTCCTTAGTCCTTCTCAGGTACTTGAGTATAGTTTTTACTGCACTCCAATGTTCCTGACCTGGGTTCGACTGATATCTACTAACCATGCCTACAGCAAAGCAGATGTCAGGCCTCGTACATAACATAGCATACATTAAGCTTCCACATGCTGAAGCATAAGGAACTGCTTTCATGCTCTTTATATCCTTAGGTGTCGAAGGACACTGCTTCTTAGATAGAGCAACTCCATGCTTAAAAGGTAAAAAACCTTTCTTGGAGTTCTGCATGTTAAAACGAGCTAATACTTCATCAATGTAGGGCTCTTGAGATAAAGCCAACATCCTTTTCTTGCGATCCCTTATAACTTTGATCCCAAGGATGTATGCCGCTTCACCTAAGTCCTTCATGTCAAATTGTTTGAACAACCATGCCTTTACTGATGACAACATTTCAACATTATTTCTAATGAGTAAAATATCATCTACATATAGTACTAGAAAAACCACTGCATTACCTTCACTTCTCTTATACACGCACGATTCGCTTGGACTTTGATCAAATCCATATGACTGGACTGCCTGATCAAAACGAATATTCCAGTCTCTAGAAGCTTGTTTAAGTCCATAAATAGACCTCTTAAGCTTACATACCAGATGCTCTTGGCCTTCCTTAATGAATCCTTTTGGTTGCTGCATATAGATGGTTTCTTCAAGACTTCCATTAAGAAAAGCTGTCTTGACATCCATTTGCCAAATCTCATAATCGAGATGAGCTGCTATAGATAAAAGAATACAGATTGACTTAAGCATGACTACCGGTGAAAAGGTTTCCTCATAATCGATACCTTCTTTCTGAGTATACCCTTTCGCAACAAGTCTTGCTTTCCAGGCTTTCACCTTTTTATCTAATCCCCTCTTTTTCTTGTAGATCCACTTACATCCAATAGGTTTTATACCTTTGGGTGGTTCCACGAGCTCCCAGACCTGATTAGAATACATTGATTCTATCTCAGATTCCATCGCCTTTTGCCAAAGATCTGCATCTTTGTCTTGTACTGCCTCTTCGTATGTACGGGGATCATCATCATGTTCACCAGGGACCAAGTCTGAAGACTCTCCAAAAAACATGAATCTATCAGGATGTTGAACAACCCTCCCACTACGACGAGGCACTGGTGCGGTATTAGTGACAGGTTGTACATTATGTTGTGGTTGTTCTACTTGTACTACAGCTTCATGGGTATTATTTGTCCCTCCCACTAGTTCCTCTAAAATGACACTACTCATGGGTTTGTGATTCATTATATAGTCCTCCTCCAAGAATCTTGCATTGGTGCTAACAATGACATCCCGATTCTTCGGACTATAAAATAAATATCCTTTCATTCCCATGGGGTAGCCTACAAACAACTTTACTTCTGTACGAGATTCTAACTTAGTCGCGTTCTTGTTCAGCACATGTGCTGGACAACCCCATATTCGAATATGTCTTAGACTCGGTTTATCCCCAGTCCACAATTCTAAGGGGGTTTTAGGAACCGACTTAGAAGGTACTAAGTTCAGAAGATAAGCTGTTGTCTCTAAGGCATGTCCCCAAAATGACTTGGGTAAATCTGAATAACTCATCATCGATCTAACACTCTCTAAAAGAGTCTGGTTCCTTCTCTCTGCTACACCACTCTCCTGGGGTGTGCCTGGTGCAGTTAACTGGGATTCTATCCCATTTTCTGATAAATATTCCCTAAATTCTCCAAGCAAGTATTCGCCACCACGATCTGATCGTAGTGACTTGATACTTTTATTAAGTCGCTTCTCCGTTTTAGCTTTGTACTCTTTAAACTTATCAAAGCACTCAGACTTACGGCGCAACAAATAAACGTACCCATATCTAGAATAATCATCAATGAAAGTGACGAAATATTCATAACCACCTCTTGCTTGGATATTCATGGGTCCGTATAAATCAGAGTGAACCAATTCTAATACTTGTTTGGCTCTATTCCCCTTTGCCTTGAAAGGCCTATTAGTCATTTTACCTTCCAAGCAGGACTCACAAACTGAAAATGGCTCCACTGCCAATGAGCTTAAAGGCCCGTCTACTACCAGTCTTTGAATCCTCCTCAAGTTAATATGACCTAATCTCAAGTGCCAAAGATATATTTGGTTCAAACTAGAAGGTTCCTTTCTTTTAGTAGAGTTAGAAGATGTGTTGTTCAATTCCCTAAATTGCAGTTGCAGTGCAGGTTGACTAGGATTAATTATATACAAATTATCTTGCAATGTACCAGAACATATAATTCGTTTATTCATCATAATAGAAACATTACGATCCAAACAAATATTATAACCATCCAAAGCAAGTTTAGAAACTGAAATTAAATTCCTTCTAAAAGAAGGTACATAAAGACAATTGTTCAAAACCAAAATCCTATCAGAACCAAAAGATAAATGAATAACTCCTACTGCAACTACTGCTACTTTCGTAGCATCTCCCATGAACACGTATATCTCACCATCTCTAAGCATTCTGGATAGTTGGAACCCCTGCATAGAATTACAAACATGATCAGTGGCTCCTGTATCTACACACCAAGTGCTCGTAGATATAGCCGCTATAAATGTTTCTGTAACTAGAGAAAGAGACATACTAGTATTGTTTGTCTTCTTAGGAAGAGGACAATCCTGTTTCCAGTGACCTGACTGTTTGCATCTGAAGCACTTTCCCTTAGGCTTTTTCACACCACCCTGAACTCCCACTGCCTTCACAGCTTTCTTTGTCTGAGCCTTTTTCTTCTTCTTAATACCTTTCGGCTTAGAGAAAGAACCTTTCTCAGCCACATTCACTTGAACACTCTGCCGAAATAATCCTTCAGCTGCCTGAAGTTCTGTCAGCAGTTCCGCGAGACTATACTGCCTCTTGTTCATATTGTAATTCAAGCGAAACTGCTCAAAACTCTTGGACAAGCTCATAAGGATAATGTCAATCTGGGTTTCCCTGTCAAGTTCAGCACCAAGGATCTC
Organism: Apium graveolens; assembly: GCF_009905375.1. Lineage (NCBI taxonomy): Eukaryota > Viridiplantae > Streptophyta > Magnoliopsida > Apiales > Apiaceae > Apium > Apium graveolens. The sequence continues at coordinate 299,614,687 of NC_133648.1, read as the reverse complement.
TATCTCATTCAGATGCGACATCATTTTGAGAACATGATCCCTTACAGGTGTGCCTTCAGCCATCTGAGTGTTCATTAAAGCCTTCATGGCTACTTGCCTAGCAGCCCTATTCTGATCTCCAAAAAGTTCCTTGAGGTTAAAGAGCATATCCGAAGCAGTGGCCATAGACTGATGTTGATGCTGCAAAACACCCGACATTGCTGCCAGAATGTAACATCGCGACATCTCATCAGCCTTAATCCACCGTTTATAATACTCTTTCTCATCTTTAGGAGCATCAGCAGCAGGCTGTTCAGGCTTGGGTTCATAAGTGCAAAACTTGTACTCCTCAGCAGTCAACACAATGTCCAAATTTTGTTTCCATTCAATATAGTTAGGTCTGGTAAGTTTGTTATCCTTAAGTATGGTGAATAGTGGATTAAAGCCCATTTTATCCTGAGAATCATGCATAAAAACATCACATAAATAAGGATGCATTAATTATTAAGATCTATTGATTCCTCTAACAATTATTAAAATTTAATGCACTAACATCTAAACACCATAAGCTTCTGGTACGCCACGATGTGTGACATGTATACCACCTAATTTTGTTTAAATGTTACTTCGGTCCTATTACTAAACAATATGCCACGTTAGGGTGGACTATATTATTTTTCATAGCTAAGTGTATACCATCATCAAATCTTAAATTATTTGAAATCTATGGAACTTGGTACGGCACGATGGGTGGCGTGTATACCTTCCAATTATTCGTAATTTTGTCTTGAATAGAATACTTCAATTTAATATTCATCAATGGTTTGATTTCCAAGTAGTGGAGGAGTCACATCGGTCTCGCTTAAAACCCACAGCCTTACAAGTTCGATGAACCTGTTTTTGACAAAATCGCCCCAAATCAGAAATAAAGAAAATCCGTATTTATTCCTTTCAAAATTTATTAATTTAAGAAGTTTGTTCTAGTAATTTCTATAACATTCTAGACACCACAAATTACATGCCACGATGGGTGACGTATATATAATTTATATTCGTCTTTATGTTAAATTACCTACAACCAATAATGGAGACCATGGGATTTAATTTCATATTAATTCCCTCTCCCACTTAGAATTTTTTTATTAAAATTGAGGAATTTTAAAATTAAATGGGGCCCTATATTGTTATAATTATGTCTAATCATGCATTCAAAATACACACATAATTTTAGCAACATATAACATTTAATTAAAGCAATAAATAAATTTTATATCCATGTCGTCCTAATTAAGTTAAACATGCAATTTTAAAATAATTACACACATAATTAACGACACACATAATCAATAAATTAAAGCAATAATTAAAATTTAATGGAAAAAATTAAATAAATTTTCCACTATTATGGCCCTTGAAAAAAAATCCAGCTCTAAAAAAAAATCTGCCCCAAGCGCGCCCCGACGCCCCCAGCAGCCGCAGCGACCCCAGCAGCCCCAGCTGCCGCAGCGGCCCCAGCAGCCCCAATTGCCGCAGCGGCCGCAGCACGCGCGCGCCTGTTGCTTTTCTGTGAGTTTTGTTTTGATTTTGTTCGATCCAAACATCAACAGCAGCCCCTTGTAATCGCACAGCGGAACAAAAAACTACCGGAATTGATTTTCGATCGCATATAACTATTACAAAATACCCGGAACAATTACAAAAAAATAGATCTAATACAAAACTAATTTTGTAAAATCTATTCTAACACGATCAACCCTCGTGTAAATTACAACCACGATTAAACCACGTGGAAACCAAAACAAAAATTAACCACGATTAAACCACGTGGGATCCAAACACATAATTAAAATATACATGGCCATAATAGTGGATTAACAACCTGCATCAAAAACAATACAAGCAAAACACTATATACACGCATATATAATTACGACATGGACATTATATCATAAAACGTAGAACCCATTACCAGGCTCTTGATACCAATTGTTGGGAACCACGGACTTAGGGTGTTACTATGTTTTATGATAAAGATTACGAAAAGAGGATTACCTTGTTAATGGTTGATTCCACGCTCTTCTATTGTATTCCCAAATTCCCTTGAGCGAAGTGTGGCCTCCGTCTTCTCAAGTTATCCTCTCTTCTTGCTCCTTGGTGGCTACAATATGTTTTCACCCAATCCCAAGCAAGAAGAGAATAAGAATGTATATAGGCTACAATAGGGACCATGGATAATTAGGTTGGGCCTTCTAATTACATCTTGAGCCTAGCCCAATGTAATTAAATATTAATTCAATCCACTAAAGAATTAATATTTGCACTACCTTTCCTAATACCGTAATTTAATTAATTCGGTTCCAATATTATTTGCTTATTAAATTTCCCATGTTTAAAATATCATATGTCCATTAATTAAATAAATTACTGATAATTTATTTAATTAATATCTTTTATCCTTGATCATCCACCCAACCTTTATTTAATTATGCCAGAATAAATTCCACCTGCAGGGTTTCACATAATTAAATCTTTTTAAGCTTTCAAGGGGACATCATTAACCCGAATATTATCAGGACATGGATTCCTTCAATAAATAATATCCACCATGTTTATAATTCTATCACCCAAAATATAATGATATAATTCAAAAGAATTATTTCATATATAAATCAAAGCATGTAAATAATATACACGTGTCAATTACTATTTCCGGATTAAGAACCTAAGCATTAATAATAACATAGAATCTTAGTTCTCCTTCTTAATCAGTATTAAGGGAACAATTCTAAATTTGATCATGTTCAATATACACAAAGTATACTAGTATTATTTATTAGTCAATATAAACTAATCTAAATAATACTATAGCCATACTAGTGGATTGTCCAACACCACCTGTGTTGTTAACCTTATTATATTATATAACCGTATTTAACAATCTAATATTATGTATCCCATTTGATACTAGATTGTTTTACAATATATAATATTAGACAACATGTAAACATTCAAATGATTCTCAAATAAACTGGCCAGAAATAAATGTACATACTTCAAATAAATATTTTCAGTATACACTAACAATCTGATCACTAAACATAAGGGTATTAACCAAATAATCAGGTTTACATTGAGTTCATGACATTAACTCAGGGTGCAAGAACTAAAGTTGTTAGTTGTAACTATATAGGGTTGGGCTTTAGATAGATCAGCAATTTAATGTTTAAGGAGATTACAATATTAAACAGGATTTTTAAGGATTTGGTAATGAAGTTTAACAGGGTTATTGAATAATATAAAAGAACTAGGTTAAAATAGGTTCAATGTAGTGATTCCAAATAAGACATAGGTATAAAAATATAAAGAAGGTAAGCATCAGTTCAAAGTATAACAGGGTATCATGGTTTAGGGGTAAGAATAGAGTTATCAAGAAATCATGAACAAATTTAAGGAATAAATGACTTTTATATGTTAAGATAAGGTTAATGAGTATAACTTATACAGGGTTCAGCATCACAATTACTTTGGTATATTAGCATGGTATGAGTTTTGAGTTACTTGCATAGCAATCTTCAAGTAAAGTTAAACTACTTGCAATAGATACTTGAGGGTTCATGGCACTTGCATATAATACGAAAGATAGATTTGAAAATAATTGAATCATGTATATATGTATATCAAAGTGAATTAGAATACTTGCATCATATATAAAAGTTGGGTTAGCACACACTTGCAGTATAAACAAAAAAGGTAGGTTGAAACATTTGCCTTGAGAAAGGCTTGACTTGATTGGTAGGTGGGAACAAATGGGAGCTTTACTCGACTTTAATGGCAAGTTTATCCTTGTCTCGTGAGCCTACAAAAAAAAATAATAACCTCATTATAATATATTCTCACCAACTCAACCTAATTATAAAAACCGAAATTAAGCACATTGGCACTTAGGCCTATATACACATACATGCTTACAATTACCTTATAAGCATAATATTTCACATAGCCACATATGCTCAAATAACACATTTAAGTACATAATAATATATCAACACATTATCTTGCATCACTAAGCTTGGATGATCTCACTCCACTTACTCAAGTCACTTAGTTATGCTAAACTAGTCAAAACTCCTAATATTGACCTCATTACTGGAAGTGCCTTTCCTGAACCATCAAGTTCCTATTGACCCTGACCTAGGCCCTACACTCTACTGACCTCATAATATCTTATAACTATGATGGTTAAACTAGGCCTCACTCATAAGTGCTCTAAAACTAAATGTTAAGTGAATGTGCTCATTATAGTGATTTCAGGATGACATCAATGGGTTCTTGAGTACAATTGATACCCTTAAACCTCAAGTTTACCTCCCAAACTTCTACACTAGACTCTTCTGATCATAAGTTTACTCCCAAACATGGTGTGACTCAAAGACCTAGCTTGGGCCTCCCTAGGCCTAAGCTTAAAGTCCATCTTCCCCTGTTTTCTTGACAGAAAAGTTTCATGTCTTACACTAACTTGTGACACATGATTCTAACTCAATTCCTATGAAATATGGCTGGAAAAACACCTCTGACACTCCCTCTAACTAGGGCCAACCAAGGCCTAGTGAGGGCCTACCCATGACATGGTCAAAACTCCTCATTTCTAAGTTACAGTCAAACTGTCCCCTGCTGGACAGATTTAGCGTTTTTACTCGTGCACCTAACCAAACAACCTACAAACTTCTAACTAGCATCTAAAATCTGAAATATACTCCTAGCACTAGCTTCTGGTGGCTTGGGCCTCAAAATTTATTACAATGACAAGGTCAAATCTCACCCTAAACCTCATGTTACCAAACTGAAAATCTACAGAATTTAGTTACTCCCTACCACCATGATTTTTATTGACCAACTAAACCAACCATCAACCACAACCAATCCTAATCTTAGACCAAGGTTACTACTGACCTAATACTCCTAAACACACTCTCAATCAATGGAGATCATCCTTACCTAGGTGCATTATAACCATGAAATATCAAAACACAACCCTTAGTAATTCATGTCAAACTTTCGAATATAACCTTGATAATTACTCAAAAATTTGAAATATAAATGCATAAAACCTTATTAGTTTATCAAATATATCCATTATACTCATCATATAAAATCAAATAATGAAATACTAACTCATCACAAGCGTTATAATTCGAATAAACCAAAGTTAGCACATAAATGTGTAGTTTCGAATATGTAAAATCATGACAACCTTTATAGTAGCAAAATACAGCCATAAAACTAACATGCGTTAATGAAACCTCAATATTCAAGTTCATAAGTTAACATGAAATGACTCATACAAAATGTTTCTTCTAGATTTCAAGTAACAAGCATTTAACAAGTAAAATACAACCAAGTCACCATTAAGAACCATTCATTCGGCTCCCTTATGGTCATGACCGAATGAAATGGAAGGGAAATGACCATATAAACAAGAGATTCACTCTCATAACTTGGCATTTCACCATTCCTTGTAGTTCCCTCAATAATACAACCTTAGATCCATAAAAATCAAGATTATACTTTGAGTTCTGGTTAAAACTATGACATGCAAGAAGATATTAATCGACTTATGAAAACAACTATATGTAGGTGTTTGTCTTGAGGTGGGGAGTGTATTTACTTCAATGGAATTGATGGAGGAAAAGTGGGGGTATGGTGGTGGTGCTAGGGCAGCCGAGAGATAGGAGGGTGGAAGAAAGAGAAAACTTGGAGTGATGTGTTGGTGGTAGGAAGAGTGTGGAAGTAAGTCAAAAATTGGATTTTGTTTATGCTATTTTAGTTAGTGGATGATGAAATGACAAGCTTATCCTTCCATTATTAACTTGGCAAATTTGCATGCAAGGCTATTTGGGTCATTTGCTTATAAAAATGAGTTAGTGGGGTTGAATTTCCAAATTTGCCCTTATCTTGTGTTGGGAGTAAAATGCATGCATGGGCAACTAAGTAAATTGCAAATTACAAATTAACTAATCTATATAAAACAATTTCTATAAATATGACTACACTTCCATAAATCATAAAATATATATCCTAAAATATCTTATGATTTTAGAAATTTAATGATATATAATTTGAAATTTTTTGTTAAAAGATTTTTAAAAAATTGATTTTTCATATATAATGAAATACTTTTTATTATCATTTAAAAATACTAAAAAATAAGATTTTCCTTTCAAAATTTTTTATATAAACTAATACATTAAACACTTAATTTATAGGCACTCAACATATAGATCACCCACATTTATAATTCCACACAATTTAAATCTCAATTATAAACACATAATTATAGATAATATTTAGAAATACCGGTCATATCAGTTATTGCATTAATTTTATGTTAAAAGAGTGTTAGGATGAAGTCTCGGTCGAATGCGCGAAAGAAACCAGTAAGTGAAGTCAAGAAACATAAAAAAAACTAGTTTTTCCAGAAGCTGAGGGCGGCCCCACTACACTTGGGAGCGGCCTCGCTCATTTAACAGAAACCCAGGGCGGCCGCGCAGGATCTCAAGGCGGCCGCGCTAGGTCGATTTTTCAGAATCCTGATTCTAATAGAAGACTAATTTTCTGGATTTCTGCTCTAATTGGGTTGGTATTTAAAGACTCTTAAAAAGGTGTTTTTCGTATATGAGAGCAAGGAGAGAGCAGGAAGAACACCTAATCGCACAACACAACGAAGGAGAAGAAGATCTTATTTTTACTTATGATTCTTTTCTTAAGTCGTAATCTTGGATGCTTGTTTTCTTTATTGTTTGAACCTAGTACTCTTTTTAACGTACTTTTCTAGTATTATTCAGTTTATAAAGATTTAGTTAATTTACCATGCTTTGATTGGAACCCATGGTGACGATGAGTTCGATTATGAACTAATCGTTATCATGGGGTTCTAACATATTTACTTAATGGATTTCTATAGTTAATTTATTTCGATACCTAAGTGTGTGGTGATTATATGACATCCTAGTATTGCTTGTGCTTATTCTTCTTATGTGCGTCGCGAATATATAAGATAGCGTGTTAATCTCTATTGAAGTGAAAGTGAATATAGAGGCTTAGAACTTGCCATGCTAGCATAGGTTCATGTATTTGTTATGCATGATTTGTAGGTAATTTTAACGATCTTACTTGCCGTATGTAATCACGATAGATAATTTGCGCATTAAACCTTTATGTTGTCAAATTCTATAGACATATAGGGTCTCAACACAATTGTTGTCTATTCAGCTTCTATCTTTTTTGTGGATGTCTGGTAGTAGGGTATTCATACAACGACAGTTGGCGTTTACTAGTTTCGTTTTATCTGATTAGTTGTCATCACCATTGCATGCTAAGGTTAAGAACAATGACTGTGAATGAAGTATTTAATGAAGTTAGAATCCCATGTTTGTCTCATATAGTTAATTCAATCACTTTTAATCTCTTAGTTAATTGCATGTTAGTTTAATCTTAGTTATAAACAAATCAACTTGTTATTGTCTTAGCATTGAACGATAACCCTACATTGTTACATAAGTGTATAATCTGAATTTAACCTAAACCAGTCTCTGTGGGTACGAATCTGATTTATATCTTATACTACTTGCGAACGCGTATACTTGCGTGTAATTTTAGCGCGCATTTTCGCCCTAACAGGAACTACTGATATAAAAGATTCTCGTATGGAAACATTGATCCAAGAATACGAGAACTTTAAACTCCAAGAAGGAGAAAATATCATCAATATGGAAACAAGATTTAATAGTATTATTGATGAGTTATCTCAACTTGGAAAGAATTATACTCAAAATTAAAAGAATAAAAAAGTGCTCAAATCTCTACCTCATAGTTGGAAGGTTAAAGTTACTACTATAAAAGAGATGCACAACTTTAATGAGTATAAGATTGATAACTTATTCAAAAATCTTCGTGCTTATGAAGAAGATAATATTCCGGAAAAGGTTGCTCCAAAAGTGGAGGATAAAAAGAAAAATATGGCTCTAAAGGCCATATTAATTGATGAAGATGAAAATGACAAGGAGTTAAACGAGGAACTCCAAAATCTCGATGAGAGTGAAATTACTCTAATCACAAGACAACTTTTTTGTGTGCTTCAAAGTAAAGCTCAAAGATACGGAAAAAGCTCACTTAAACCAAATAATTAACAAAGAGTTTTTAAATCTAACGAAAGGCCAAATTATTCTCAAAATTATTCTTCCAACTATAAGAGTAATTTTCCATCAACGAGCTACAATAAAGGAAAAGGTACTCAAAATATAAATACCTATATTAGTGCCAATGCCTCTACAAACCATCCTGTTTACACTCCTCCAAAATCCAAAGGTCCATCTCCGGAGGAAACACAAGATATGTGTTTCGAGTGTAAATAACTAGGTCACTATAAAAGAGAATGTCCTAAACTTACTAAAAGATGAAGTCTCGTGGCCGAAAATGGTTGGAATTTGAGTGAAGATGAAGAAGCTCCGCAAGCAAGTGAAGAAGTGGTCAATCTATGCTTGATGGATCTCGGAGATGAAACTACCTCGACGAAAGTCTCCACTACCAATTAAGAGGTAACATCTAACTATATCTCAATTAAGTCAATATTAGATGAATCTAACTTATCCCTTGTAGATATGAATAGGCATGATTTAATTGAACTTGTAGTAAGTTATAAAAATAAATATAAAGATGTTGAACAAAGGTTTCACTTACTATGGTTCGAGAAGATGAAAATTGAGGAAATACATCATACTCAAAATAGAGAATATATTCGAATGATGGACTTAAGAGTCCAAGATGAGGATGAGATTACATCTCTAAAAAATCAAAACCATCTCATCAAGAAAATATACTCAATCTTGAAATGGAGAATATATCACTAATTCTCAAAGACGAAGAGATGGAACGTGAAAAGACAATTGAATGACAATATTTTTAAACTTCACGTTGATCTATTGAACCTCAAGATTTTAAATGAATCAAATGTTCTTGATAAAGAGACATCTTATAAAAATAATCTTAATAAAGAAAAAGGGCTATGAGAAACCAGTGAGCTTGAGATTGAAGCTCTAAGATTAAAAGAAGAGAATCACAAATTCATACCTCAAGTTAAGGATCAAGAAAGAATCCTTAACAACAAGATTGATGTATTAAAGAAAGAAAAATGAAAATCTTGAAGTTGTTATTCAAAGATTTACAAAAGGCAATAAGATGTTAGATAAAATGGTACATACAAAAACCTCATATAATCGTGAAGGTTTGGGATATGTAAAGAAATCTCCTCCTAAGAGAGATGTTCAGAAATTTATACCACCAATAAAGACTTTACACGAATCACCATCTTATAAATGTTCTTACTGCAATAAAATTAGACATACCGTTCAATATTGCAAATTCAAGAATGGTGAAATTAAGGGGAAGCATGTGTGGATTCGAAAGGAATCATACAAGAAAATTGATAAATGTAAGCCTTACAAAAATATAGAATATAAAGATCAAATGAAACAAAGGTCTCATCAACCTACTGTGTTTCAAAATAAAAACTTGCAATATCATGTCAACGGTAATGATTATGCATTTAAAAGAAAACAAACTCCTAGTAGACATTCATACTATCATACTAATAATATACATGTTATTTATCATGCTCAATCAAGATTTCATGATGCATCTAGGAATTATCAAAGTAGGCATTATGCACCTAGAAATATTTATATACCTAATGATAATTATACCATGCCTAGATTCTTTCATGAAAACTAAAATGTTATTTATGATGTACTAACCATGGGACCCTCAAGACAAAGGGGTACCTATAAATTTAATTAATCATTATTATAGGTTTGTCTTGCGGTGAAACAAGACATATGGTACCTTGATAGTGGATGTTCAAGACATATGACCGGTAACAAGTCACTCTTGAATGTAACTCCCCCAAATCCAGGGTCAGAGGATTTGGTCGTCACGATAAAATCTCAATCCAAATTAACATGTTAAATCAATAAATAAATGCCAACAGTTGAAATATAGCATCTGCGACCCCAACACTACACCAAGATCTTTTCAGGTTACAGTTCTAGAAAAATGATATTCAAATTCCATAAATAAATTTTTCCTTTCTTTTGAAAACTCTTTATCAACAATTTACAAACCTAAAACTTAACCCGCTAGTATAACTTTGAAAAGAAGTATACTAGGCCGAATTATGCAATAACACAACTATAATATATATACACACAACTTTACATAATAGAACTTACTCTAATTCCGCAAACCCTGGACCGACCATCTTTATAATAGTCATCTTCTTTGCTTTCTCGAATTTTATGACTAAACAGCGCAAATTAATCCTCACCGGATGGTTAAATTTAAAAACAGGCAAGTATGAGCGAAAAAAATGCTAAGCAAGTTCATTGTAACATATGTATGATCTTTTTGATATAAAACCGACCTCTGCAATAGAGCAGAACATTTAAGATCATAATTGTTGAATCATAAAATTTAGTTAAGGAATCCCAGAATTGGTTCCTCATCTGTATTCAAAACCCTTATGATATTTTTGAGCAAAATGCTTTAGCAATACTTTGAATCTTGACTAAAATAGAACTTGTAAAACAGTGTTTACGGAAATATCGTAAACAATAATATGAAATAGTGATTATGGATTGAATCATAAACTTTATTCAAAACTGAACTCTTGATATTAATACTCATTTTGATGTCATATCAAATTAGATATCAATACTAACTTTGATGCTCACCACATCCCATACTGAAGTCAACATCAATCATATTTATTAATACCACCTTTGATATTTAACATCAAATTAAGTATCAACATCAATCAGAAACTAAATTTCATATTTTATCCAAAACAAAAACACTTGATCAATCATTTATTTTATGATTATCAAAAACAATATAATAATTTAGGTTGGAATCTTTCACCGACGGACGTACTATCATATGCTGATCAGCCCGTGTGATAGCACTGGATCATGATTCGTAGAAACATGTCCAACAACACGAGTACTCAAATTAAAAGGAAATATATCTACTTGTGGCATAAGTTGTATTATAAATATTTCATATAATACATGGCCCTCCGCTGGACCGTCCGCTCCGATCACTTACGCATTCATCCAATCTCAAAAACTTTTATTGAAAGGGTTCATAATAATCGACACCCTTATAAATTTTTATTCCCTCATTCACTTGGGCGGGAATACTTGCAACAAAATCATCTTTCTCAAGGTATAAAACATTTATAAATCCAGTATCTGGATAGGTAATAACACTTAACTATTCTGAACTTAGAATAGTAGAAGAGTACTTGCATGATAAACTTAACTCAGCTATATGTAAAACATTTATCTATTCTGAACTGAGAATAGAAAAATAATACTTGCATAATCATAAGTAGTTGGATATGAAAAATATTAAACTCTTCTGGAATTAGAATAGTGTAGAAAACTTGCCTTTGATTTTTAGCAGTTAGGCACACTCGCAAAATCGTAATGATCTCAGTCTGGCATCTCATGAATTCACTGTCTTTCGATTTTGACAACACACTAATATGCTACTCCTGCGATTGCTAGAAGCTTGACAACACACACCATTCCATTTCACTCTTTATCCAACGTCTTGTCCCGATCAACTCGAATGGTTCGTATCTATAATTAAAAGATCATACTTTAATCGTCTAAATGATAATTAATCAACGAATTGCGTGTCAAAACCTTATTATCTACCAATACGATAGCCCACACATAAAGAAAACAGTAAAACACAAGACTCTTGGCCCACGTATACATGTAATTCACATAGCACGTAAACACATAACTCAAGTATCACATAATTCATATCACACATGACTCGGTTCATCAAAAAATTTGATTCGGTACGTTTAAAATAGAAATCGAGTCGAAATCGACTTTTTGATAAATACGCGACTCAGAACTGATTGTAAAATAAGGGACCTTTTAAAATAAAAGGATTTGTATCTTGAAAGTATTTTTAATGGAAGCAAAATATTTTTCTAAGTCTAGATGTATTCGTTTCGTATTAATCGGACAAACGATCTATTTATTACGAATAAAATAAGAATAATGTTACAATCGGTATTCCATTTAATCTTTCATTGAGTATTTTATAATTGTAATTGAGTCATTTATAAAATTATATGGATATGTTCTTTTGTGATTGGATTGATGCATAATAATTGTGTTAAATTATTTAAGAATTTAGAAGGCAAGAAATGTATTATTTGCTCTTTTGTGTGATTTATAAAGTGTATTTATTTATTAGAGAAAAATTGTTTTAAAAATATTTTTTTATCAATAAATTTCAAAAGTGATCTTATAAAATTTTTAAAATTCTAAGCGACTTTATGATACCACTTTTATAATTTATGGATTTATATTTTTATTTAAAAAATTTATTCTTGTAAATGATTTGAATATTAGTTAGAAAATTACTCAATTGCCCATGCATGCATTCTACTCCCAATACAAAGATAAGGGTACTATTGGAATTTCCAACCCCACTACCCACTCCTCTACTAGCCAAATTACTCAATTAAACCTTGCATGCAAATTTTGTTTTCTAGTGGGAGAGGGGTAAATTGGTAAATGCAAAGTCCACCCACTCTTGCATGTGTATAAAAGTAAAAATAAATGATTAAACTCACTTCAGCACTCAAACTCACCACTCCACTCCCTCTTCTCTCTTCCCTCTCCTCTCGGCCGAACGCCCCCACCCCCCATTTCTTCCATTTTCATCCAATTTTTCACATTCTTTTAGGGTAGTCTCACTCTATATGCTTAGTTTATTCACTTCCCAAGGATATAATGTTGAGAAGTTGATGTTTAATGGTTGCATGTTTGTGTTTTTTCTTAAACTCAAGAGAACACCTTTGATTCTTGTGAATCCAAGGATTTCTCCATGAGATATATTACTTATGTGATAGTAACATGTATTTTTGTAAAGGAAAATTGATAAAACTCTTTTCATGTTAGTGATCATTCTTGATATAGCTATTTCTAGCCTTCATGTTAGTTTTATAATGAGATTTTGATGAAAAACCATGGTATTTTTGCTATTATATTCGAAAGCATGCATGCATGGTGAAACCCTTGAATTTTGAATTTGTTTGTGCATAAATAGGAGTTGTTACCATGTTGTTTTGATAAAATTAGATAAGTAAGTTAATGTGCATGATCATGATTGTTTGTTAAGTGTTTAAAGTCGAATTTATAAGAAATAATCTCCCTTGTTTAGTCGAAATTTTGATGATTGTTAACTTACATTATTTTTGGTAATTTATTTGCATGAAGCTGCACTTGGGTATGAATGATCTCCACACTTGTTGAGGCATTAGTTGAGGGTATTAGTGCAGTAGGGTTGCTTGGTTAAAGGTTGAGTACTTGGTTTCAAAGTGGGAGTTAAGGTAGAAGGCTTTAGAGGAGGACACTTTCATTTTCCAGATTTGCACACTAGTTGTAGATAAGTTTTGAATGGTCAATTCTTAGGCCTTGGTAGGCCGGAGCTATAGAGAATCGGGACTTGATATATATTTAATAAAACCTACCATTTAGTAAGGTGGACAAGTGGAAACGCTAAATCTTCCAAAACAGGGGACAATTTAGGTTTTGTGTAGTTTGGAGGTCATAAAGTAATATTATGTGTAGGCCCTCATCAGGCCTTGATTATTAATGATACTAAGAAGTCTAGGGAAGTTTTTCAAGTTGAAGTATGTTGGTTTAGAGTTAGAATCAATGGGTAAAAGTATGTCAAAAATAGGGCAGGTTTTAAGGCACCAAACAGATTTGTGTCAACTTTGAGGATAGGCCCAGGGAGGCCTAGATTAGACCTTGATGTCATTCCAAGTGCATAAGTTATATTTAGGTCTTAAGAGTCCAGTAGGTTAGTTTTGGGAGGAAGGCCTAGAGTAGGAGATTGTCAAAGACCCTAAGTCAGGCGAGGTGTCACCGAGAGAATGCAAAGGAGGGCGCTATGACTTAGCGCTTAGTTTTGTAAACCCTATGAGCGAGGCCTAGGCAGGACTTAGTTTTTACTCGAAGATAGAGGTCAGTAAAGTGTAAGGCCATATGTATGGTCAAGAGAAATGGGATTACCAAGTTTAGGCACTTTGAGTTTTGAGATTAGTAAATTTGCACTATGTTTGTCAATTGGTGGAAATTAGATGGGTGAGATCATTCAATACCCAATGATGCACCAAGGCTAAATAATAGATTGCATATACTTAACTGTGATTATGTGCTCCAAGGTTTAATAGTGATAATATATAGTAATGTGTGTTGATTTGAGGTCTTATGCGAAATAAGACACTAAATGCTACTTGGAGTCAAATTGTGCATTGGCAATATGGTTGATTGTTCTTATAAGAGTCTTTTATAATAAGAGTTATTATTATTGTGTAGGATCAAGTGAAGATATAAATTTTGCCATCAAGGTCGAGTAGTGCTCCCGGTTGCTCCTAAGCCAAGTCGAGTTCTAGATAAATCCTTCTCTAAGGCAAGTGTCTCTCCCTTATCAAATCTATTTTTATGCAAGTATTCCGAACCATTCTTTTTGGACAATGATAGTAGGCTTGCTTAGAGATATTGATATTGTCTTCACCAAGATATATTGTTACAAGTACCTTAATTTTAAATTGAGTTCTTACAAATGTTATGCCATGCCTATGATTATCGCAATTCTTTCCAAGTTTATTTATGCACTAATAAAGATCATTCGCTTATCTATGTCTTGCCCCAACTTGACTTAGTACTTATAATTGATATACCCCGATTGCTTGTACCATGCCAAAATATCTTCGTAAGCTCAAGTATTTCAATTTCCGTGATAATAAAACCACTATTGATTTGAAACTATATCCCTATACCCCTAATACCTTTAGATATCAGTAATACAACTTCATACTTCTTCATTTCCCTTCATTAACATACCCAAACCTTGTAACTAGACATGTGCCATGTACTACACTCAAATTTAAGATCCCTACCTTTGTTAATTATCGTCATGGATCTTTTTCAATACTTTCTTTCTTAGTTGTTAAACCATTGATACTCATCATTGATGACCCTGCTAGTCAGAAGATAACTCATTTCTTATAAGAGTTTCAGAACTCCAATCCTTGATTTATAATTGAAATTCTATCGTTTAGAATCCTTGTAATTTCTCTCTAGCATCAGTTTTATAAAAGATAATTGCTTTTCAAAAAAAAATGTTTTCTTGAGATTGCTGGATTGGACTAAGACGCAAGTCCCTTTCACACTTATTCTATTACGCTTAAAAGGTACTTAGAGATCCCAATTAACAAAGTTTAGAACCCAGAAAGGTTTCAGATTACTTCGCGGCTGATCATCGGTTGTAATCCATAGCGTCATCAAATAATTTTGAGCAATGATTTGGTTAAAAATGATTTTGAATTGAATAATGATGTCATCCACCCCAATTTAAATTATGAATTGCTATGCTGATAATTTCTGTCTTATCTTATATCTTGCTGAGCGTTTGAATCACTTCTTGCTATTTATCCATGTTATTTCAACTAGCAAGTGTGGTTAGATTCAAGCAGACTTCTCGTAAGTCCACTAGAGATGCTGAGGCATATGTGAGAGCTCAGGGAGTATAGTTGGCGTCTGTGTGAGGACCGATAGTTATGTTCGAGTTATAATAGTTGTTAGTGTTGGACTGTTCAAATACTCAACCTTTTGCGATCATGGATTTGTTGTAAAAAACCGTTTGTAATAACTTTATAATTATCAGTTGTTATCTCTTAGTTTTATTTTTAGGCTATGACAGGTCTTGGTTTCAGAGATAAGGTTTAGAGTCCCTGAACAGTCCACATATGTTATAGTATATATATGAAATACGAGAGTGTAGGTAGATATTATTCGAGCAAGTCGCTAATATTTTCCTTCGTATATATTTTTTCTCAGCAAAGGATGCATTATTTGTCCTCATCCTCGGCGCCATCCAACACTATTGCTTTCTCCGTGTATGCTGACTTGAGGCTTTAGTTTGATAGGTTCCAAGGGAAGTACGACCGACTTATGGAGTGACTGGATGTAGCTTTCCAGGAAGATATTCGGCTTAGGGAGGAACCTAAGGCACAGTTGATTGCGAGACTCGAATCCTTGACCCAGTTCATTAAAACTAAGCTCCAAGAGATGCTAGCACACCATGACCGCAACAGCCAATACACCATCCAGATGGTAGCAGATGAACTTTAGGGCATTGTGAAGGCACTTTAGGGGGAGCGGTGGGAAGAGATCCCGATAGCTTGAGATGATAACGAGGAGACTTAGGAAGATGACTGTTAGGCCGAATTAGGAGCTAGATTTCCTATATCCTTTCCAGTTGGCTATCCTTTATGTTGTTATGTCTCTTGAACTATGTAGCTTCCTTATTTTCTTTCAGAACTATGATATTGTTGACCTTTAAATTCGAACCTTATTTGGTTGTTTTATAAGTTGAATCTTGTCTTAAAGATTAATGCACTATCATTTCATTTTAGTTTCACATTCATTTCCATATCTAGAATTGTATATCACCTTTATTTCTAATAATCAAAAATCTGAATGCATGTGATCACCTTAACTTTGTAACACCTTGACCTTGAGATAATTGCCATATTCATAAGTGTTTTGTTAAACCTTTTATTTCAGAATCATGCCACCTAAAAAGATGAAGTAAACCAATACTTTTACTGCAACCGACCCCAATATCCTTCGAATATTGGAAACCCTGCAATAACAAACCAATGTAATTGCTTAGCAACAACAGACTCTTCAACAACAATTCCAATAACAACAATTTCGAAACCCATAAAATCATGATCAACACCAACATCAACCAGACCTACCAGTACCACCTCAACCAGTTGTGACTTTTAAAGCTTTTCAGAATATGAACCCTCCAGCTTTTCATGATACCACTAATTCGGTTGCAGCCAACACCTTGATAAGAGAAATGGAGAGATCTTTTGAGTTGGTTCAATTAGGGGAGGATCAGAGGAGGATCAGAAGACTGTATATGCCACGAATTTTCTGAAAGGGGAAGTAATTTATTGGTGGGTTTCAGTTAAAGCTTTGGAAGAGGTTCAACCAGTTAATTGGGCAAGATTTAATGAACTGTTTTTAGAGAAGTATTACCTCAAGTATGTACAAAAGCAAATGTAAGTGAATTTCCTATAGTTGTAACAAGTAAATATGACAGTCTTGGAATATGAGAAGAAGTTTACAGAATTATCGAGGTTTGTGACCAAGTATGTGGGTACCGAAGAAGAGAAGGCTCAAAGGTTCCAACAAGGGCTCGAATATTGGATCCGAGATAGGGTATCAATGTTTGAGATTGATATATATGCAGGAGTAGTTCAAAAAGAGGCCTTGATTGAAAGTAACGGAGTACAATCTAGGAAGGAAAGAGATAACAAGAAAAGGAAGATGTCTTTTCGCGAGGATAGATCAGGATCCGGTAATCTGCAAGACAGAGATGTGAGGAGGATTGAGTTCCACAAGGGTGGAAATTCTCAAAGGAAAGGAGAGACAGACAGAAGGCAGGAGAACCAAGGGAGTTATCAGAATAATCAAGGCCAAACAAGGGAGAATAGGCCGCTAAGGGTTGAATGTAAGCATTGTGGAAATGAGCATCCAAGAATTTGTAACAAGATTAATATGACATGTTATCGGTGCAATCAGAAATGCATTTGACTAATGAATGTTAAGCTTAGAAGACTGGAGTTACATGATTAAAATGAGGGAAGCCAGGACATATAGCTAGAGAGTGCAAATCGGCAGGACCAATCAGGAGTATGATGAGCGTAGCAACCACCAGTTCGACTGAACCAGCTGAGGTATTGGCTTTATCTCCACCCTCAGAACCAGTTCCACAAGCATCAGCAATAACTTTTAATTTGAAAATGAAGGACGCTGTTCAGAATTCAGAGGTGATAGCAGGTAAGCTTTCTGTGAACAATATTGAGGCTAAAGTATTAATTGATTCAGGATTTACAAGATCTTTTATATAAAAAACTTTTGCTGGTAGACTAAATTCTGGTAAGAAGAATATGAGTGAAATAATGAAAATAGTAATTGCTAACCAAGAAAAGGTACCTGTAAGTCAATTCTGCCCAGAGTGTGAGATTGATATCTTTGGGCACAAGTTCCCGGTTGACTTGATACTTTTCAAGCGAGGAGCGTTTGACATAATCTTAGGGATGGGTTGGTTACAGAAAAATAATGCTCAGATAGATTGTAGATCTAAGAGAGTTTGTTTAAGGATAAGGAACGAGAAGAAGGTGATGTTTAAAGGTAAAAAATAAGGATAAATTTTTCTTTCCGCTGTTCAGGCTAACAAGTTACTTAGGTAGGGTTGTGAGGCATTCCTAGCTTATGTAGTGAATACGGAAAAGGAAGTTCCTAGTAAAGAAGAGATTCTGGTGGTGAAAGAGTTCCCAGATGTGTTTCCAGAAGAACTACGAGGACTACCGCCAGACCGACAGATTGAGTTTGAGATTAACCTTGCTCCAAGAGCCGAACCTATTTCTATTGTGTATATGTTGTGTACTTGATGATTTCATGAACAAAATACCTTAGTAGATTTTACTTAGTGAAATAATGTAGGACTCGACGGATAAGATTTATAGTCCCGACGGATGACTCATTATAGTCCCAACGGATGATGACTTATTATCCATTGAGTGAGTAGCTTATGTAACAATAAGTCTGTAGCACATTTCTGCATTCACCATTGTATAGATTCTGTAAGTAGTATTTAAATCATGTTGACTTTAACTGGATATGCAGAATAGGTTGATTAATTGTACATAGATGATGTCTTGTAATTCTACATAAATGAAATAAAGTCAAGTGCCAGTTTGCTACCCGATGGATAACCTACAATGAAGTCGACGGATGATCAAATAGACAACCCGGCGGATGATTAATAACTAGATGGATGATCAATAACTCGACGGATGATCATGAACCCGACGGATAAAGATTTCAAATATCAGTTGACAGTGACAACACAGTCACATGCATCGAGTGGATGCAAATGGAATGTGGTAGCCTATTCAACTGGGTTTTCGAGAACAAAGAAGCATTGCCATTTCCATGCTATTATGAAGATATTCAAAGATGGTGGAATAGAGTAATGAAGTAGCATTGTAATAAACTAGATAGTTTTTGTTTTATTATCATGTCTGATTACTTTGTAACCTTAGTGATATATAAACCAAGAAGTAGCAACTAAGACACTATCGATCTAAGCTAGAAAGCAGAGAAACATTTGTAAGCAGGATTCTTAGCATTTCTCTGTAGTCTTAGAAGTTCAATTGTTGTAAGCAGCTATGAGCATTTCTGCACACAGAGTTCTCTCGATATATAATATATATCTCTGGTGGAATCATTCAAATCCACCAGAAAGTCTTTAAAGACTCTTGATTTTAATTACTTGTGTTTTGATTCACTTAAGTTTTTATTCAGCATTGTGCTAATCAATACACTTATATTTATATTTGAGTTAGAACATTTTATTTCAAGAAAAAGTTTCAAGAATTCCATTCTGCCCCCTTCTGTAATTCTTGCCATATTGTTAAGGGACTAACAATTGGTATTAGAGCAAGCTCTTAACTTACAAAGAGTTTAAAGATCAAAACAATACAGCAAGATGAACAAGAAGGATGTTGGAGTCAAGATCCCTTTTCTGGATAAAGATAATTACCATCATTGGAAGGTAAAGATGTATCTTTATTTGCTTTCTCAAGATGAGGCCTATGTTGACTGCATAGAAAGAGGCCCTCATGCTCCAATGAGAGTAGCAACAGGAAACGAGCCATCAGTCCCCAAGCCAAGGCATCAATGGTCTGATCCTGACATTGAACAAGTCAGGAAGGATAAAAAGGCCATGAACATCCTGTTTAATGGAGTTGATGGAGATATATTTGACAACATTATCAACTGTAAAACTGCCAAGGATATTTGGGATATAATACAGATAATCTGTGATGGCACTGAGAAAGTTAGAGAAAACAAGATGCAGCTCTTGATTCAACAATATGAGCATTTTCACAATGAAGAAAGTGAGTCTCTCACTGACATTTTTAGTAGGTTTCAAAAACAACTAAATGCTCTAAAATTACATGGAAGGGTCTATCAGACAAAAGACTCCAATCTGAAATTCCTTAGATCTCTTCCAAAGGAATGGAAACCAATGACAGTCTCATTAAGAAACTCACAAGATTATAAGGAGTTTACTTTGGAGAGACTATATAGCATCCTGAAAACCTATGAGCTTGAAATAGAGCAGGATGAAAGGATGGAGAGAGGAAAGAAGAAAGGAGGATCCATTGCACTAGTTGCTGAGTTGGAAAAGGAGAAGAAAGTGAAGATGGAAGTTATTGAATCAACTTCAAGGGTCTGTGAGAACAAGGGCAAGGGGCTTGTAGTAGAAAGTGAAGATTCTTTGAGCCAAGATGACATGGAAGACATTGATGAACACCTAGCATTTCTTTCCAGGAGATTTGTCAAGCTCAAGTTTAAGAACTTTGGAGTAGCCAAGCCAAATAGAAACATGATGGATAAATGAAAATTCAAATGTTTCAAATATGGCTTGGCAGGGCACTTTTCCAGTGAGTGTAGGAAGTCAGATTCCAGTAAGAAAAAGTTTGAGCCAGTGGATTATAAGCAAAAATACTTTGAGCTGCTCAAACAAAAGGAAATGGCTTTCATAACACAAGAAAATGACTGGGCAGCAGATGGTCTGGATGAAGATGAAGATGTCAGCTATGTACATCTAGCCCTAATGGCCAAGTCTGATGAGACAGAGACAAGTTCTTCAAGTAATCAGGTAATTACTACAAACCTTGCACATTTTTTTAAAGGTGAGTGTAATGATGCCATAAATGACATGTCTACAGAGTTATATCATTTGTGTGTTACACTTAAGTCTCTTACTAAAGAAAATGCTAAAATCAAAGAAAATAATTTGTTTTTGAGTGAGAGAAATAATGTGCTTAAGTCTCAGTTCATTGATTTTGAAAAATTAAGAATTGAGTGTAAAATTGCCAAGGAGGAATTAACTGAGTCCTTGAAGAAAGAGGAAATTTTAAAGAAGCAGCTCGAGTGTGAACAAGAGGTGATTAAAGCATGGAAAACAACCAGGGATCTCCATGCTCAAATCACCAAAGTTCAAGGAATTGAGTCTTTCTGTGATGCAGCCTGGAAAAAGAACAAAGAGGAACTGGAACCAAATTTGGTAGATGGAGTGCTTATAGATGTAGACTCGACGGATGATGAGGATCATCCGTCGGATAATAAAAAGGGTTATCCATCGAATGATTAAAATCCTCATCCGTCGGCTGTGAGCAAGCCTATCAGTAAAGCCAAACTTGTTAAGCTGAATGAGAAATATGGATCTGTTTTCAAGAACTTTGTTTCAGGAGAATCGAGTCAAGTTAAGAGAGGGAAAAAGGCTAATGTTGGTCACATGACTGTCAAACAGTTAAGTGACAGACATGAAAAGATTGAGGTAAAAACAGAGACTAAAAAGAAAAATAATAGGAATGGTAAAGTAGGGATTAACAAACACAATAACGACACACCTGATAAATATGCTCTAAGAAAAATATGTGTCAAGTGTGGTAGTGTAAATCATTTGTCTATTAACTGCAAATCTGCCATGCCTACTTCCATGTCTGTGCAACCTCAATTTCCTAACATGAATGCCATGCCTCCCATGCCTGTTAATGTTATGTCTACACAGAACATGAATGCACAATTTGCTAATATGCCATTTGCACCTAATCCTTATTATGCTGCATATAGTATGACACAAATGCCATTTAGAATGCCTTACTGGAATAACATGTTTACACATAGCATGCCATTTCCTGTTAGTCATAATATGCATGATAATTTTGTTGCAATGAATGGTTTCAAAGGCCCAACTCAAATGACTAAGGATGAATATGAAATTCCTAAGTCAAATGAGATAAAGCCTAAGAAACAGAAAAAGAAAGCTAACAAGGCAGGACCCAAGGAAACTTGGATACCAAAATCAACTTGATTTAATTTTGATGTGTGCAGGGAAACAGAAAGAATCTTTGGTACTTGGATAGTGGTTGTTCAAGACACATGACTGGTGATTCTACCCTGCTCACAGAGTTTAAGGAGAGAGCTGACCCAAGTATTACTTTTGGAGATGACAGCAAGGGTTATATTGTGGGATATGGCTTGATTTCAAAGGACAATGTCATCATTGAAGAGGTTGCCATAGTGGATGGTCTCAAACACAACTTGTTGAGTATCAGCCAGCTTTGTGATAAAGGCAACTCAGTAACCTTCAATTCAGAAGCCTGTGTTGTGACTAATAAAAGAAGCAACAAAGTGGTTCTCACTGGTGTGAGAAAAGGAAATGTGTACCTAGCTAATTTCAACTCATCTAATGCAGAATCTGTAACTTGTCTTCTCAGTAAAGCAAGTCAGAATGAAAGTTGGCTATGGCACAAGAAGCTATCCCATTTAAACTTCAAGACCATGAATGAGGTAGTGAAGAAGGAACTGGTTAGAGGCATTCCTCAAGTGGAGTTTTCTAAGGATGGACTGTGTGATGCCTGCCAAAAAGGGAAGCAGATTAAAGCATCATTCAGGAAGAAACTTGATTCAACAATTGAAGAGCCTTTGCAACTGCTTCACATGGATTTGTTTGGACCAGTCAATGTATTGTCCATCTCAAGGAAAAGATTTTGCCTAGTAATTGTAGATGATTTCTCAAAGTTCTCTTGGACATATTTCCTAAAGTCTAAAGATGAGGCTAGTGAAATCATCATCAATCACATAAGGCAAGTCAATAATCATCCTGATTTCAAGGTCAGAAGAATCAGGAGTGACAATGGAACCGAGTTCAAGAATTCTGTCATGAGAGCATTTTATTAGGAAAATGGGATTCTGCATGAGTTTTCAACAGCAAGGACTCCACAACAGAATGGAGTAGTGGAAAGGAAGAACATATCACTTATTGATGCTGCAAGGACAATGCTTGAAGAATCTAATCTGCCAACATATTTCTGGGCTGAAGCTGTAAATACTACATGCTACACTCAGAATATTTCTCTGGTTAATCAAGCTAGATGCATGACTCCCTATCAATTGTTCAAGAACAAGAAGCCAACTCTAAATTTTCTTCATGTCTTTGGCTACAAGTGCTATATTCTGAGAAATCAAACTGATCGAAATGGAAAGTTTGATGCTAAAGCAGATGAAGGAATTTTTATTGGATATGCTGTTGGTAAAGCATATAGAGTCTACAATCTAAGAACCAACATTGTTGTGGAATCAATACATGTTGTGTTTGATGATAAAAAGATTGAAAGACTGAAAGATGGAGATTACCATGAGAGCCTCAAATTCGATACTGTGGAGATGATTAGTGATGACAGTGATGATGAAAGTGATCAAGAAATAGTGTCTAAGGATAATGCAGATAAATCTACTACCAATGAAGCACAAAACTCAACATCTGTCGAGTTGAACAATACTTCATCCGTCGGAAGGCAATCTGCGTTATCCATCGGGAGACAACCAGCTTCATCCGTCGGTACTCAAAATTCACCATCCGTCGGGTTATCAAAAGGAGCAGGAAGTCAAGATAGATCACCTATAGAAAGTTCCCCTTTCTCAAATCAAAGATCCACAAACGTAGGGGGAGTTTCTAACAATCAAAACTCAATCACACATCAAGACAACAATGAGGTTTCTTCATCTAGAGTTGATCTACCTCAATAAAGGAAATGGACAAAAGATCACCCCTTTGAGCTTATCATTGGTGATGTGTCTTCTAGAGTTCAAACAAGAAGAGCAACTCAGGAAGAATGTCTATACAGCAGCTTTCTTTCCAAGAAGAACCAAAGAAGGTAGAAGAAGCTTTGTTGGATCCTGATTGGATTTTAGCTATATAGGAGGAGCTAAACCAATTTGAACGGAATAATGTATGGAAGCTGGTGCCCAAGCCTAAAGGAAAGAATCCAATAGATACCAAATGGGTATTTAGAAACAAGATGAATGAAACTGGCATAGTAGTCAGGAACAAAGCTACATTGGTTGCTAAGGGCTATTGTCAGCAAGAAGGAATAGATTTTGATGAAACATTTGCTCCTGTTGCAAGACTTGAAGCCATCAGAATCTTCTTAGCCTATGCAGCCCATGCCAATTTCAAGGTCTATCAGATGGATGTCAAAAGTGCCTTTCTGAATGGAGATTTGGAGGAAGAAGTCTATGTCAGTCAACCTCCTGGTTTTAAAGATCCAAATTTTCCAGAACATGTCTATTATCTTTTGAAATCACTTTATGGATTGAAGCAAACACCTAGAGCCTGGTATGACACTTTATCAAAGTTCCTTTTGGAAAATCACTTGACAAGAGGTACTGTAGATAAAACTTTATTTTTCAGAAATGTTAATGGCTCTAGTATACTTGTTCAAATTTATGTAGATGATATTATTTTTGGCTCTACAGATGAGAAACTTTGTAAAAAGTTTGCCAAATTGATGCAAAGTGAAATGAGTATGATGGGAGAACTAACTTACTTTCTTGGTTTACAAGTTAAGCAAGTTAGTGATGGAATATTCATTAGTCAAACTAAATATATTTTTGATCT
Source organism: Apium graveolens (assembly GCF_009905375.1). NCBI lineage: Eukaryota > Viridiplantae > Streptophyta > Magnoliopsida > Apiales > Apiaceae > Apium > Apium graveolens. The sequence goes on along the minus strand of NC_133648.1, from coordinate 299,590,000 downwards.
TTTAAAGAAGTTTGATCTAATGGATTGCACATCTGTAAAAACTCCCATGGCCACTGTAACTAAGCTTGAATTAAACACTACTGAAAAGTATGTGGATATTTCAAGTTATAGGGGCATGGTTGGCTCACTTCTGTACTTAACAGCTAGTATGCCAGATATAATGTTTGCTACATGTTTATGTGCTAGATTTCAGGCTGATCCTAGAGAATCTCACTTAATAGCTATTAAGAGATTTTTCAAATATCTCAAGGGTACACCAAATCTTGGCATTTGGTACCCTAGAGATTCTGGTTTTGATCTAGCTGGTTATTCAGATGCAGATTATGCAGGTTGTAGAATTGATAGAAAAAGTACAACAGGAACCTGTCAATTTCTAGGAAACAAGCTTGTGTCCTGGTTCAGTAAAAAGTAAAATTCAGTTTCTACTTCTATAGCTGAAGCTGAATATATTACTGATGGTAGTTGTTGTGCACATATATTATGGATGAAAAATCAATTGCTAGACTATGGTTTGCAAGTTGAAAGGATTTCTATTTTCTGTGATAACACAAGTGCAATTGCCATCACTGAAAACCCAGTACAACATTCAAGGACAAAATACATAGATATCAAGTACCACTTCATAAGGGAACATGTAATGAATGGTACTGTGGAACTACATTTTGTTCCAAGTGAGAAGTAGCTTGTAGATATCTTTACCAAGCCACTTGATGAATCCACCTTTTCAAGGTTGGTAAGTGAGTTAGGTATGCTTAATTACTCTTAAATCTATCTGAGTTATTTTGCAAGTTGAAATGCAACCATAAACTTAATTGATTTTGACAGTCTTGGATGAAATTTTGGCTAAGTCAAAATTTACATCTCGACGGATGATCCTTATCCATCGAGTTTGATCATCCGTTGATATATTATTTGCTAACAAAAAATTAATTATGTTTCTGGAATATTTTTTGTCTCGACGGATAACAGTTTTTTCCTCATCCGTCAAATTGTCTTAATCTCAGCTGTTAATTCCCTGTACATTATCCATCGAGTATACTTACAGTTTGTAAGCATAACACGATGGATAATGGGTAGAATTTTAACAGTTTATTTTTAAATGGCTATTTTAGGCAATTTCTATTGGTTACTTTATTTTACTTTATTATTTTTATCAGTTATTTTTGAGATAGTATAAATGCTTATTTCATTCCAATTGTTTTTCTTTTATCATTCTCAATTCAACTGCTCTAATTTCATTCTCTCTCAAAGCACTTACTCTCTTTCTCTTCAAGCTTTTATTCTCTAATAATGGCACATGTTGTAAAGATTATGTCTCAAACTGGGTTCATTTATGAGAAGAACAATTTCACCGCACTAGTAAATAAGGGTATTCAGCAATCTGGAGACTATCACAAGATGATGGACTTTGTGAAGAATTGCAAGCTCAAGTATGCCATGCTGGAATCACCTATAATCTTTTGTGAAGTTGTTGAAGAGATGTGGACCACTGCTACCTACAACTCTACAGATAAGACCATCACTCTAACCATTAAAGGTAAAGAATTCTGTATCAATAGTGATGTGATAAAAGCATGTTTCAAAATTCCTGATAACAATGTGACTTCACCACACACTGACACTGATATAATCAATATGCTTAATTCCATGCACTATGCACTTCCTACTTCTAAACTGAGTGATATTAGGAGAATGGGTCTTAGAAAAGAGTGGAGTTTCTTGTGTGATGTGGTTACAAAGGTTTTCTCAGGAAAGATCGGTAATTTTGATTCAGTGAATATTTCCATGCTTAACATGCTCTACATGCTAGTTACAGATAAATTCTACAATTTCAGTGATCTTGTCTTGTTTGAGTTAGGTTTTAAATTAGGAGAGTTAAATAAAAGAGGTAAGAATGTGTATTATGCTAGATTTCTTATGTTATTAGCTAACCACCTCTGTGAAGAGATTGTGCTTGAGAACCCTAAAAATAAACTAGATTGTTGGGTTCAAGAGAGAAGACTCATTACAGATTTGAACAGGGCCACTCATCACAAGGATGTGCCAATGTTCTATTTTCCTGTAATGCAAGCACCTCAGGTAAATGAGATAAGTTCACCTATCCCTACAACTATTCCAACCTCCACAATTTCTTTGAGTTCAAGTGTAGCTATGGCAACTGTGTCAATGACCAAACAGTTGCCTACCAAAGCTGCCAAACCTATAATTATTTCAAAATCCAAATCAAAGAAAGCCCCATCTGGTATCTCCCAAAAGATGCCAGTTGAAAAATCCACTAAAGCCAAAGAGGGGAGTGTGAAGGAGGGTAAGTTAGGTGAGGGAAGGGGTGAACATAAAAGAAACCCCAAGAATAAGGTTGGAGAGTTGAGTGGATCCCAGCCTAGCCACACTGTAGTTTCCCAACAAACTGTAGTGCTTAAAAAGGACAAAAGCTCATTTCTAGCTGCATCCTCCCAAAAGGATGTAGCTATTGAAAAAAGCTCTCAACCAAGAGCACAGGCCAAGACGGTTAGGGACACAAGCTCACCCCAAACTTATACCAGAAAGAAGAAATTAAAAACCTTTGGGGATGCACAAGGTACACACACTGTGCAAACTGGTTCTAAAGACACAGTCACTGCACCTTCACAAATTCAGTTTGATGTGGCTCCAATAAATGTGGAGTCACAGCCAAAATCTCTAGTTATAGAAGCACCTCAAACACCAAACTTACCAACAAATTCTATGGATGTGGATATGATAAACACATCAATTCCTGATTCCCTTTCTTTAACTCTGTTGGGGAAGCCAAAATCTAGTGCAAGTGAGCATCATCTTTTAGATGATTTATTGGCTCACTTGCCAATTCTTTTAGGAACTGTTGTGTCATCTGTGCCTAAAATATCTTCAATCAACACAGAGTCAACAATAGTTTCTATTCCCAGCTCATTCATTTCTACTCTCTCGACGGATATTGCTCATCCGTCGAGTAGTGATTGTATCCCGACGGATAAGCCTAACAGCAGTTATCCGTCGGAGAGCAAAACCACTCACTCGATGGATATCACTCATCCGTCGAGTATCTCTGCACAACTTCCAACTTCAATTATTTCAAGTGCAGAAGATTTAGTGGTTGTACAGTCACTCTTAGAATTTAGAGAGAAGAATGTTTTGAGTGAGAGTCTGGGTTGCTCCCAGGAAAAAGGAGAGGAAATGAGTGAAAATCTGCAATCTATTTCTTCAGGATTGGCAAAAGAGAGTGAGAGGAGTCCCACCTTAGCAGGTGAAGGTGAGGGTGTGAGGGTGGGGAGCTAGGGTGAGACCCTGATGCAACAAAAGAGAGAAAATGAGAGAAATGCAGGTACTGGAGCAATAAGGATGGATGTCATTGCTAGTGAGTCAATGAATGTCCAGGATGTAGATAGGGAAGGACTATCTCAGCATCCTAAAGTTGTTATAGATTCCACTTCCCTTGATGCTGAGGCATTTACTCACCCTGTTCCAGCTTATCAACTTCTAGCTGAACAGGGCAATGACAATGCAGAAAGGATGCTGAATTTAGTGCATACCATACAGTCCATCATGAGAGCTAAGGATGCCATCACAGCTTTGCCTTCTACAGCTGGTGATGTGTATAATGAGACTGGTGGTTCAGCTGATTTCTTTGGAGATGGGAGTGGGGATAGTGAAGATGAAGCAATGGAGATAGGAGGAGAAGTAGGCTCAAGTTCAAGATCAGGTATGCCATCATGGGCATTCTCAAAGCACTGTGATGAGCATTACTTCAAGACAACCCTGATCCAATTAATCAATCAGACAAATACTGCTCTTCAAACCACTACCAATGCCAGCACCAAGAAGCTCCTTCAGGTACATCTAGCCTCCCTACAACTTTAACAAATCCAAGGCTTCCAGCATGCTAGGGATGTGAACACCATGAAGGGTGATATTTAGGAGATGAAGAAGGCTATTTCAGACATGATAGATTCTAAACTTCCAGAAGCTACAATGCTTGATATCAAGAGGCAATTAAGGAAAAATTCTGATCTGTCAACCAAGATATATGCCTTGGACACAAGAATGTCAGCCATGGAAGCATCTTTGACTTCCATTCATCTCCATCAAACCCAACAGATTGATCTACTTCAAAAATTGGTGGCTGCTCAAACCCCCTCCTCTTCTCAACTTGATGATAACAAAAAGGGGGAGAAAGGATCAAGTGAAGGGGAGAGGCTTCAAATTCAAATCACTAAAGTAATTGTACCTTCAATTACTATCTCAAATCCATCAGTTACAGATAGTATAGATCTGATCAATGCAGCAGCAGCCAACTTAAGAGCAGCTGATAAGGAAAAATTGAGTTTAGTCAACTGGGAAAAGATTGATGAGGAAATACAGAAGAAGTTTAAACTTGTCAATGAACCAGTTAAGTCAGCCATCCATCATTGTAACACCCCCAAATCCGGGGTCGGGGATCCGGGTTGTCACGAGTTCCATTTCCCTTAATAACACCCAATCTTAATAAACAATCAACTACTCTGTACTGTGACCCCACAATAAACACACACACCACAAGTTATAGTCTCAGAGATGAATATCCAAAAATAACACGAGTTATTTTATTCCAAAATTATATGCCACTACACCTTAAAAGGGTTTCTGAATAAATTTACATTTTTTTGCCATTATTACAATTGATAAAGATACATAAGTCTGGTACATCAAAAGTTGAAAGCCTAGCCTATTGGTAGTTCCTACCTCAGCTACAGCGACATCAACGCCTATAGGAAACTGCGGAACGTTTCCTATCCGCTCGCGAATTGGGAGCTTGGTCCTGTTCATCTTGTCTATCTGATGTTGTGTGATGAAAGAAGAAAGCAAGGGTGAGCAACAAGCCCACCGAAATAATATGTATAATAATTAACAAAATATGAGCATTCTCATAGTATTCATGAAAGTCTTGGTCAAGAAGAAATGAACCAAGCTGATATCTTAACGCGACCAAGTCGCAAAATATTCAGTATATATATACATATATACTTTTCACAATCTTTGAAATCCTCTGACATGTATAATATACACAGAGTTCCAGTTTTTAACTGTATAAAAATATTGTTGCAAGGTGATCTCATATATCTAACCTTGTCTCAACGTTTTTCTGAAAATATTTGTCATGCATAAGATAATCATTTACTAGATATAAGTTTAAAAGATGAAGTTACAAGATACTCTAATATACTTATATCTTTTCCGGATACTACTTGAACTACCACCATTCAAGGTATCATCAGTTTCAAAAGTTCATCACATAGATGAGACTACAAGAAAAGACTTGAATAGATTCAATCTTTGAAATATCCTCAAAATGAAATAAAGTTACGAGATACTTCATTTGATGAAAACATCATTTTGAAAACTCGACCCTGCCAACACTCAACAATCTCCCAACCGTAGCCTTTCTATCGAAGTGCTCTGGGTAGTATTGCAGAAATATCCAATTGGATGATGAACTCATTACGGGAGTTTGCCGCGCCAGGAAAACCACTCACGATGATCAGTCGCAGTAGTGCAACCCCACCATTTTCTACATGTAGAGGAGAACCTGTCGGATTTACTTGTCAACCGAACACTGGACTCCTAAGGAATGGACCGTCTTAAGCGGAACTTCCAGGCCAATTGGGCCAATATAATAAGGCTGGGCCGGCGCCACTCGACCACTTACGCCACTCCTAGTTCAGATGAAATCCATGACTTTGAAACGTAAAGCTCGTCCCCACTTTCCCCAAGTAGAAACTTGTTGATACGGCTCCACCAAGAAGTCGTATCTAGTTGGAAAGGAAAACTCACCGATATTTCCCAGGCGATGCCTGTTAATGGATTAACTTGTTCCAAGAATTTTACTTCCCGAGTGTTGGGTAAGTAATCAAAAACTCTTTTATCATAATACCAACCTTGTTGCGAATATAAAATACACCACAGAGCCGGATCCCTCAGATTTTGAGCGAGTATTTAAATCCCCTTCGAAAGGAGGATCTTAAATTTAAAAATGAGTTTTGAGATCCGCCCTAACCTTTAAAATCATTTTGAAGACTCGAAAACATTTTTAAGAATGTTTGGAGTGATGCTAATTTAATAAAATAAATTAGTCCCAATATATTAGAAAATATCTGAATATTATTATTTAAATAATATTCCCATAAAGAATAATCTTTATAAAAATAATTGAAGTAGAAGTTTTAAAACTTATACTTGAAATGAATATTAAATAACCAAAGATATACTTATACGAAAGTACTATCTTTATTTGAATAATCAAAAGTGAGTTTGATTATCGACACATTATTCTTTAATAAAATTAAGAATAATAATAAGTAAATAATCGGAGTCATAAGTCCTCGAATGAATATTCAAATAATAATATTCATTAAATAAAATAAACGGAGTCACATGTCCTCGAATGAATATTCAAAATAATATTCATTAATAAAATAAACGGAGTCATATGTCCTCGAATGAATATTCAAAATAATATTCATTAATAAAATAAACGGAGTCATAAGCCTTCGAATGAATATTCAAAATAATATTCATTAATAAAAATAAAGTTATCGAATAAACCTTATTCGATTCATAGTTTTGAAAACTATATCTATATATATATATAATATACAATATACTCGGGAACATCGACTCCCGGTTTTAGAAAATGTTCACCTTTGGGTCCCCTATACTAAGGGTATACGCAACTACTGCTTATCTCTAGCATAGGTATTATGCAACTTATAAGCAATTAAATCAACTATATATATCAAGATTACGAAACAGACATGCATATATACCATATCACATGCTCCAATATATCGCAAGATTTGCTAATTAACCACCATGCATCTATCACAAGATAATGCATATACATATGTATACATCACAACAACAGTATAACGGGTAGAAAACTTGCCTGAGTGTTCCGGGGTAGACTTAAGCTTAGAGTGGGTCCGGTAACCTATGAACAACAACATAAGCCGGAATTAAACCACGGTCGCTTAAGAAACTAGACTTTAACCATTTAGAGTCCTAACGTTCGCTTTCGCGCTTAACGATTCACTTAAGTCGCTCGAGTACCCTCGGCTCCACCATTTTTAATAAATTAACCCTTAAGAGTTTTAAGGCGATTATTTCGCGAGTACCTTACCAACTGCCTAATCCACTTAACATAATTGTTTCATATCCCAATTAGTCATTTAAAGTCCTTAACCAATGTTTCAAAGTAAGGCGAGGGGTAATGGTTCGTTCGCGAAACGTCGTTACTTAAAATAGTCGTTTCTCCTAAACCGTACATCGGATTCAAGCGAACCACATATCAAAACGAAGCTTACGACACGCTCTAGCTAATCATGGCAATGTTACAGATTGGTCAGTGAGTTATCTGGTCCGAGATTCATGTACAACAGTCTAAGGAAAACGGGTATTACGACGGCTATGTTTACGAGTTTTCCAAGTTTCTCACTACGCCAAAACCTCACCAAACAACCCACAATTATTAACACATCAAAACCTCAACTAAATAATACTATATCAGTCCTTATTCTCCAGATTCTTCATCTCAACCAACCACAATCAAGTTCTATTAACTATAACAAGATTCATTCACCCAATCACTCCAAATTCAAATCAACTACTAGTAATCACAGATCATGCTTCTCATTTAGAAAACCAACCATCAAACTAACTAATAATCGAAGTAAAGGCTAGGGTTTGAAGTTTATACCTTCCTTGGGAGGTGTTAAGTTGCTAGGAAGCCTTATGGAGCCTCCTACAAGCTTGATCTTTCCAAAAAAATCAAGAACACAAAGTTAGGCTTTAAAGTTTCTAAAAGTCCGATTGAAAGAACTGTACAAATGAGGGTCTTACCATGCTTATTTGGACGAGACTTGTGAACAAGAGTTGTAGGTCATCTCAATACCTTTCCAACGAGCTATAGAATACAATATTTGAGTGTGCATTGAAGGAGATATGGCAGTTTGAAGTTGCTGTGTTTATTTTGGCCGAGAGCTTCTTCTTGCAAAGTCAACTCTTCTCTTTTTGATTTATGTTATTTGCTTGGTTGATTCTTCTTTTTATCTTGAAATTTGTTTTAACCTTTTTACCATGGTTAATTTTGTATGGCCCAAAATCACCCAACAAACAAAACTTATTTGTCATGCTTATGCAAGCAAGCTTGTGTCATGTGATGACATCATCATCCACTACCTTTTTGATTAATCCCTTAATTACTTGGCTAATGACCGCTGATCTGTTATACGGTTCGTTTATCTTTTGTTTTCGTTCGTCGTTTGAGTGATCATATCCGAGATCTTATTACTTGGGTTCCCCTAAACCTTTCTCAATATTTTGTATTCCTTTTATGATCCTCTCTTATAATCCTTGAATTTAAATACTTTTAATCATGTTACCTTATACTCAATTCTTTCGGTATCTGGTGGATTTTCGGGAAAAATCAAAGTGTTCGAATTTGGATTCTGACGATCTTTACATACACTTATTTACTTTATGGAGTACTAATACAATCTTAGAATTTCCATAACAGTACTCCTATATAGTGTGGTCTGATAATTTTCCTTAATCAGCATCATCAGCAAAAGTTACTATTCATCCGTGTTTCAAAAATTTCCAAAAAAATTGGGGTTATTACAATCACTCTCAAGTCAAGCAAATTAGTGTGAATGAGATGAGCATGAACTATCTGGAAAGAGGACAATCTTCCTGCATCAAATCTCCAAAGGCTGAATTAATTCTTAAACCAAGGGTAAACTACTCAAAATCATCATTGAAGAACCCTTTGTACACTGTGTATGAGACACCTAAGCCTGATGAGAAGAAGCTTCTATCAAGGTCAATTGCTTTATACAAATATCCAGCTGATTCAGCTTCCAGGAGAAGAATTGCCAAGATTTTCAAAAATGGGAAAGAAATTTGTGTGGTGGTTGGACATCCTGAATTTGCTCAAGCAAAGAGAGAAGAAAATGCTAGATTGAAGCAGAAAAAGAAGCAAGCTGCTCTAGATGCTAAAAAGACTAAATAAAAGAAAAAGCGGATTGCTATCTTGGCCAAGCTACATGCTGTAAATTCATCACAACAAATCCCTTCTCAACCAACTAAAGCTATTGAATTAAAGAAGCAAGTTGAACAACAGAAGAAATCTCCAAGAAAGAAGGAATTAGCTAAAAGAACTAAAAGGAAATTGGATATTGTTGACAAGGAATTGGAAGATCAATTTTGTAACACCCCCAGATCCGGGGTCAGGGATCCGGGTCGTCACGGTCTTTCTTTCTACAATTATCACTTAACTTAATTAATAATAAACAACCTCATGTTGTGACCCCACACTAACACACACCACAACACGTCATAGTCTCAGAGATGAAATTGAAATAAGTACAAGTCCTTGAATCCACAATTAAAAGTTATTACAACCCAAAATGATTACTTGATAAGTTTACAGTTAATTGCCATTATCTGCCACAAGTTATAATTGTACATAATTGATTCTCAAAAGTAGAATGTCTGATCTACAGATAGATCTACCTCTGCAGCTATAGCAGCTAGGATCTCAACGGGAAGGGGCGGGGCGCTTCCCACGCTCTTGCGCTGGGTCTGCTTGAGCCTGGCCATCTTTCCTAACTGTTGTTGTGTGATGAAGAAATGAAGCAAGAGTGAGCATTACAGCTCGCAAGATAATATATAGTGTAACCAATAATGCAAGTATCTAAATAGATAACTTACTGAAAACCTTTATCAAGTGTAAGATAATTACTTACTGGATATAAGCTTAAAGGAAGATGAAGTTACCAAATACTTCACTATACTTATATCATTTTAGAAAACCACTTGAACTACCACTGTTCAAAGTATAATAAGTTTTCAACAATTCATCACATAGATGAAACTATAAGACAAGATTTGAATAGATTAAATCTTTGAAGTATTATTGAAGGAAAGGAAGTTATGATATACTTCATTAAGTTCTGATATATATATCCACATATACATCTTCTTTATACATTTCCTGAAAACCTCTGTCATGAAAAGTATGGACAGAGTTTGTAACATCCAATAAATTTTTGGAAGGAAAAAGAATTGTGGCATAAATCCGATATCTTGTTGATCAGGCAAAGATACCAATAAGTAACCTTTTCTACTAGTAGATGGACGAATTCCCCACTGGTCATCACCCTGGTCGCAATAGGACCTTATGCTGGACTGCCACTCAGCCACTTACGCATTTGATGGACTCCCACTGAGCCACTTACACTATCATGGACGCCCACTGAGCCCATGTTGCTTATGCCGACTCGATAGATGGACTTACTTCCCGAACGTTGGGTAAGTAATCAATTAATTTATCAAAACAGCAACCTCGCTACGAATGTAAAATACACCACTGAGCCGGATCCCCCAGGTTTTGAGCGAATATTTAAATCCCCTTTGAAAGGAAGATCTTAAATATAAAAATGAGTTTTGGGATCCGCTCTAACTTTTAAAAATCATTTTGAAGACTCGAAAACACTTTAAAGAGTGTTTGGAATACTGCTGATTTAATAAAGTAAATCAGTCCCGATATATTAGAAAATATTTGAATATTATTATTTAAATAATATTCCCATAATGATAATCCTTATAAAAATAATTGAAGTAGAAGTTGTAAAACTTATACTTGAAACGAGTATTAAATAACCAAAGATATACTTATTCGAAAGTACTATCTTTATTTGAATAATCAAAAATAAGTTTGATTATCGACACCTTATTCTTTAATAAAATAAAGAATATATCTCAGCAAATAATCGGAGTCATAGATCCTCAAATGAACATTCAAAATAATATTCAATAAATAAAATAAAAGGAGTCATAAGTCCTCGGATGAATATTCAAGTAATATTCATTAAATAATATAAAGGAGTCATAAGTCCTCGAATGAATATTCAAGTAATATTCATTAAATAATATAAAGGAGTCATAAGTCCTCGAATGAATATTATAAATAATATTCATTAAATAAAATTAAGTGAGTCATACATCCTCAATTGAATATTCAAATAATATTCAATAAAATAATATAAAGTTATCGAATAAACCTTATTCGATTAATAGTTTTTAAAACTATAACCATATATATATAAAATATATATATTATACTCGGGAACATCGACCCCCGGTTTAGAAATATGTTCACCTTTTTATCCCCTATACTAAGGGTAACTCAAATACCGCTTATCTCTAGCATAGGTATTATGCAACTCATAAGCATTTGAACCAACAGATATATAAGTCAAGAATACGAAATAGGCATGCATATATACCATATCACATGCTACAATATATCGCAAGAATTTGCTAATAACAAATATGCATTTATCACAAGATCATGCATATACACATATACATCACAACAACAGTTATACGGGTAGAAAACTTGCCTGAGCGACTGGGGGTTATTAATGGCTTGGGACGAGTCTGGTAACCTATAAACAACATATAAGTTGGAATTAAACCAAAGTCACTTGTAAATCTATACTTTAACCAATTTAGACTGTAACGCTCGCTTTGCGCTTAATGATTCTCTTAAGTCGCTCGAGTACCCTCGGCTCCACCATTTTTTATAAATTAACCATTACGAGTTTTAAGGCGATTCTTTCGCGAGTGTCTTACCAACTTCCTAACACACTTAACATAATTGTTTCATACACTAATTAACCCTTTTTATGTCTTTAACCTATGTTTCAAAGTAAGGCGAGGGGTAATGTTTCGTTCGCGAAATGTCGTTACTAAAAACAGTCGTTTCTCCTAAACCGTACATCGGAATCAAACGAACCACATATCAAAACGAAGCTCATAACATGAACTATCTAAACATTTCAATGGTCAAAAGCTAGCAGGGAGTTCTCGGGTCCTAATGTTATGAACAAAAGCAGTCTAAAGTAAATCGGACATTACGACGGCTATGTTTACGCGATTTCCCAATTTTATATCATTCCAATTCAACCACCAATCAATCCCAATTCATTCATACAACCAACATCCATCCAAAACACACTACAACAGTCCCAAAACCTCAAGTTCTTCCAATTTATGTTGTTCTCATCATGAATTTAAACTATACTTAATTCCTTTAACAAATTAACAAGATTCAACATTCATTTCACTACCACTCCAACCCAAACTCTAAACAAACAAGCTTCATGCTTCACATATACTATATCAATCATAACCATTCCTAAATACTCAAAACTTAAAGCTAGGGTTTGGAGTTTATACCTTCTTGAAGCTTCTTAACACAACACAAGAGCTTTGAATGCCTAAAGAACCTTGATCCTTGCTTGTATAACCTTAAACTTTCATAAAATTCAAGAAAACTAAAGTTATTTCTTTGAAAGTTACTATTCACCATCTTCTTCCTTGAATTATTGGAAGAGATTGTGAAGGAATTTGAAGCTTAAACTCATGGAATAGCTATATCTATGCATAAGGAGTACTAGATAATTATCTTACCAATTAAGGAAGCTTGGAACTTGAACTTTGAAAATCTTCTTCTTGAAAATGGGGAAAAGCCGAGAGCAAGCTTGGAAGAAAGAGAGATTTTTGTGTTTGTGATTTGTTTAGCTTAGCTTGGTTGGTTTTGTTTTGATTTTTATTTAATTACCTTATTAACCTTATATTTGTGTGGTTATAAACCAACCACACCTCCTCCTTCTCTATGTCATGCTTGCATCACCTTATTGTGTCATCATCTCTTACTTGCCCTCTCCTTATTGGTTGGATGACCTCATCATCCCTAACCTCCTTGATTAACTTCCTAATTGTTTCCCTAATGACCGCTGATCTGTTATACGGTTCGCTTAACTTTCATTTTCGTTTATCGTTTGAGGGATCATACCCGGGATCTTATTACTTGGGTTTCCTTAACCTTTCTCCATACATTATATTCCTTTTATGATCCTCTCTTATAATCCTTTTATTTAAATCCTTTTTATCCTGTTACCTTATACTCAATTCTTTCCGTATCTAGTGGATTTCCGGGAAAAATCAAAGTGTTTGGAATTGGATTCTGACGATCTTTACATACACTTATATACCATATAGTGTACTAATAAAATCTCAGAATATCCATAACAGAACCCCTACATAGCGGGGCATGAAAAATTTTCTCATTCAGCAAAAACACTATTCATAAGGGTTACAAAAAGTTCAAAATTTTGGGGGTTATTACAAATTTCCTAAGGAATCCACACCATCAACAACTCAATCATCAAAGCCCTCTGTGGTATTTGAAGATATCAGGGTGGTGGATCCTTACAAGAATATTCATGGTGAACCTATTGTGCCCAAGGATGAGCCAATAGAATGGGAGAACATACCAATTCCTGACTTCAATCTACCAATCCTTAGCAAGCCAAAAAGAACAAAGTCAAGAGCAGTCAAGAAAGTGAAGTTGTCACCTCTCAAATCCAAGTCTCAAATCAAAGCTCAATCTAAAGTCAATAAGGGAGACTATATGTACTTGTGTGACATCAAAGAATTTTCTGATCTAAACCTCTATCTGGATGAACTAGATGAAGTGAGAGGAATTGATGCATACAGAAACCTACCTGAAAGGTTAGTGTTCAAGTACAAAGGAGGAAAGGAGATTCAGTGGCCTCTTCATAGGATCCCTCAAAAAAGCCAAGCTGTACTGATTAAAGTTTATTCATCCTTAAAGAAGAACTTTGGGTTCAACATTACTGCAAAAAGATTGGTATTGAAGAAGATTGAAGAACTAAGGAGTATTAGAGCTAAAGATGCACTCCCAAAGACTCTAATCATCCCTTACACAGGGAGAAGAGTACATCTAAGGCCCTACTGGCTGATGGAGTTCATAGATGACAAAGGTGTGAGAAGATTCTTCAGATTAGAAGACCAATTGAGCATCCCTAGCAATGAGACTCTTTTGGAAATGCAAGGAAAGCTAAATCTCTCAAAATCTGATGAACTGGAATTCCACAGGCAGCTCCAAAATCAGATTGAGGAAAACAACAGAAAGCTTGGAAAGAGATCCAGACCTTCAAGAAACTAGACAAATCTGCTCAGGCTAGAGGAGCATCTTGAAAAATGACTGTGAGCAAAACTTTGTACATTTCTGTTATTTGAAGCACTTTTCAGTAATATCTACTTTCTCTTAAAGTTATATTTTTAGGGTGTTTTGTTATCATCAAGTATCTCTTAATTTATGGCTACAATTCCAGTAGACATAAATTGGGGGAGATTGTTGCGTATATGTTGTGTACTTGATGATTTCATGAACATAACACCTTAGTAGATTTTACTTAGTGAAATAATGTAGCACTCGACGGATAAGATTTATAGTCCCGAAGGATGACTCATTATAGTCCCGACGGATGATGACTTATTATCCATTGAGTGAGTAGCTTATGTAACAATAATTCTGTAGCACATTTCTGCATTCACCATTGTATAGATTCTGTAAGTAGTATTCAAGTCATGTTGACTTTAACTAGATATGCAGAATAGGTTGATTAATTGTGATGTCTTGTAATTCTGCATAAATGAAATAAAGTCAAGTGCCAGTTTGCTACCCGATGGATAACCTACAATGAAGTCGACGGATGATCAAATAGACAACCCGACGGATGATCAATAACTCGACGGATGATCATGAACCCAACGGATAAAGAATTCAAATATCAGTTGATAGTGACAACACAGTCACATGCGTCGAGTGGATGCAAATGGAATGTCGTAGCCTATTCAACTGGGTTTTCGAGAACAAAGAAGCATTGCCATTTCCATGATATTATGAAGATATTCAAAGATGGTGGAATAGAGTAATGAAGTAGCATTGTAATAGACTAGATAGTTTTTGTTTTATTATCTTGTCTTATTACTTTGTAATCTTAGTGATATATAAACCAAGAAGTAGCAACTAAGACACTATCGATCTAAGCTAGAAAGCAGAGAAACATTTGTAAGCAGGATTCTTAGCATTTCTCTGTAGTCTTAGAAGTTCAATTATTGTAAGCAGCTGTGAGCATTTCTGCACACAGAGTTCTCTCGATATATAATATATATCTCTGGTGGAATCATTCAAATCCACCAGAAAGTCTTTAAAGACTCTTGATTTTAATTACTTGTGTTTTGATTCACTTAAGTTTTTATTCCGCATTGTGCTAAACAATACACTTATATTTATATTTGAGTTAGAACATTTTATTTTAAGAAAAAGTTTCAAGAATTCCATTCAACCCCCCTTCTGAAATTCTTGTCATATTGTTAAGGGACTAACAGTTTCGAAGGCACCAGCAGAGATGAAGGAGTTTGCGAGTCAGTTACAAGAAATTTTGGAAAAAGGTGTCATAAGGCCAAGTACGTAGCTATAAGGAGCGCCAGTTCTGTTTGTAAAGAGGAAGGACGGAAGTATGAGACTCTGTATGGATTATCGGGAGATGAACAAGTTGACGATTAAGAACAGATATCCGTTACCAAGGATAGATGATCTATTCGACCAACTTAAAGGAGCTAAGCATTTCTCCAAGATTGATTTGAGGTCGGGATACCATCAGTTGGAGATCAAACCAGAGGATATCCCGAAGACGGCATTCAGGACAAGATACGGACATAACGAGTTTTTCGTAATTCCATTTGGCTTAACGAACGTCCCTGCAGCTTTCATGGATTTAATGAATCGAGTTTTCAAGAAATAGTTGGACAAGTTCATCGTGGTATTCATCGATGACATTCTGATATATTCAAAGTCAGAAGAGGAACATGAGCAACATTTATGGATAGCATTGGATATTCATAGACAAGAGAAGTTGTACGCTAAATTCTCAAAGTGCGGGTTTTGGTTGCGAGAAGTTCAATTTTTGGGACATATGATCGAAAGTGAAGGAATTAGAGTAGACCCTGCAAAGATTGAAGCAGATATGAGTTGGGAAAGACCAAAGACTCCAACGGAAGTGAGAAGTTTTCTAGGATTAGCCGGGT
The DNA here is from genome assembly GCF_009905375.1 of Apium graveolens. Classification (NCBI taxonomy): domain Eukaryota; kingdom Viridiplantae; phylum Streptophyta; class Magnoliopsida; order Apiales; family Apiaceae; genus Apium; species Apium graveolens. The sequence goes on along the minus strand of NC_133648.1, from coordinate 299,573,983 downwards.
ACTACAGGAGATTTGTAAAGGATTTTTCAAAGATTTCTATGCCACTGACCAAGCTGACAAGGAAGAAGCACAAGTTTGAATGGAATGAGAAATGTGAAGAAAGTTTCCAAGAGTTAAAGCAGAAATTGGCTACCACCCCAGTGTTGGTATTACGAGACGATAAAGGAGAATTTATGATATATAACGATCCTTCACATAAAGGATTGGGCTGTGTGCTAATGCAACACAATAAGGTGATTGCATACGCATCAAGACAGCTTAAACCTCATGAACTGAAATATCCAACTCATGATCTGGAACTAACAGCCAGAGTGGTAGCACTCAAGATATGGAGATATTACTCATACGGGGAGAAGTATGAAATCTACACGGATCATAAGAGCTTAAAGTATATATTTACCCAGAAAGAACTCAACATGAGACAACGAAGATGGTTTGAGCTAATCAAGGATTATTACTGTTCGATATATTATAATCTAGGGAAGGAGAATGTAGTATCCGACGCTCTCAATAGAAAAGAAAGAATGAATATGATCACGTTGCCAAATGAGTTGTTGTTGAGCGGTATTTATGACACTTTATAACGCTCCATTAAGCTTTAAATTGGTGTTTTTGTACTCAAGTTATTGGTGTTTTAATGTGTTTTCTAGTGTTTTTGCATTTCGGGCATTTATCCAGAAATCAGGTGAATTAGCATTGATTTGATATTAATATGGTGTTAGGATGGTGTCTAAGAAATAAAGGCTCGTGAAGACCAATTCATTGCAGTAAGAAAAGAAGAAAAGAATTTTTTTTTCCAGAAGACTGGCGCGCCCATGCTGTCATAGCGCGCGGCCGCGCCCGAGAAACGAAAACACAGCGCGCCCTCGCTAGTCAAGCACGCGGCCACGCCAGGTCGTGAATTCAGAATCCTGACTCTTGTGGGCTTTTGATTGGATGTACTTTTACTATGGATGTGCTGCTATATATACATAAATAAAGGTTGTTTTTCAAGAGGAGACATACCAGAGCTATAGAGAAGGCGTAAGAAGACCGTATAGCACAATCCGACGAAGGCGAAGAAGATCTAGTTTTATACTTGTGATTCTTTGTTCTAAGTTGTAACTTTGGATGCTAGTTTTCTTATTCGTGAATCTATACTCTTGTTTCGTACTTGGTTTATTATTTATTAAGTATAAATACTATGTTTATTAAACCATGCTTTCATGGAACCTACGTTGATGATGAGTCCGATAATGGGCTAATCATTATTATGGGGTTCTAGCGGATTTAATTATGGATTTCTTTAGTTAATATGTTTCGATGCCTTAGTGTGTGGTGATTGTATGATAACCTAGTATTGGTTGTGCTTATTCGTCTTATGAGCATTGCGAGCTTATGAGATAGTGTGTTAATCTTTAATGAAGTGAAAGTGAATTTAAGGATTTAGAACTTGCCATGCTAGCATAGGTTCATGTGTTATTATTATGCATGATTCGTAGGTAATTTTAACCATCTTACTTGCCCTATGTAATCAGGATAGATAACTTGTGCATCAAACCATTATGTTGTCAAATTCTATAGATATATAGGGTCTCAATATAATTGGTGTCTATTCAGCTTCTATCTCTTTTGTGGATGTCTGGTAGTATGTTATTCGTGCAACGAAAGTTGGCATTTAGTAGTTTCGTGTTATCTAATTAGTGTCATCACCATTACATGCTATGGTCGAGAACAATAAGGCTATTGAATGAAGTATTTAATGAAGTTAGAATCCCATATTTGTGTCATATATTATTCAACTCTCTTTAATCTCTTAGTTAATGTTCTCTAGCATAATTCTCAATAGTTAATCGTAGTATAATCAAAACCCAAATTGTTATTCGTCTTAGCATTGAATAATAGCCATATCATTGTTGCATAAGTGCATAAATCACAAAGTTAACCTAAACCAGTCTCTGTGGGAATGAACTAGAAATAATTCTATATTACTTATGATCGCGTATTCTTGCGTGGATTATTAGCGCGTGTTTAGCAACTAACATTTGTCTGAAAAAATTGAAAGATTCGAATTAGAACTTTGTGTTCACGGAAGGTTAGAAGAGATTTTTCATGCTATGATCTTCCAGCCAGAACTGATAGAGAAGATAAAGAAATGTCAAGAAGAAGTGATAAGCCAAGAGAATAACCAACTAATAGGAGACGAAATATGTACGCAAAGAGACGAATAAGGTATAATAAGGTTTTCATCAAGAATTTGGATTGCTCAAGTGACTGAACTGAAAATGAGATACTGCAAGAAGCTCACAACTCGAGACTTTCAATCCATTTGGGAAGCACTAAAATGTAAGAATATTTGAGAAAGAAATTTTGGTGGCCAAACATGAAAAAATAAATTGCAGAATGGGTCGCAAAATGCTATACATGTCAACGGGTAAAAGCGGAACACTAAAGACCGAGCGGTTTAATCCAACCATTAAAAATTCCAGAATGGAAGTGGGAAAATATTTCCATGAATTTTATAATGGGATTACCTCGAACAAAATCTGGACGCGACGCCATATGGGTTATAGTTGATCACTTTACAAAATCGGTGCATTTCCTACCAATCTACGAAAGGACTTCATTGGATAGGTTGGTTCACATTTATGTGCGCGAAATCCTGTTATGTCACGGCGTACCTGTATTCATAGTTTCAGACTGAGGTCCGCGATTCAACTCAAGATTCCAGAGACAATTCCAAAAAAGTCTTGGCACCAAGCTGAACATGAGCATAACATTTCATCCACAAACAGATGGTCAAAGTGAAAGGAAAATATAAACAATTGAAGACATGTTACAAAGTTGTGCTATCAATTTTGCGGGAAGTTGGGACGATCATTTACCACTGGTGGAATTCTCCTACAATAATAGTCATCACTCTAGTATTGGCAATGCCACCATATGAAGCTTTATATGGAAGAAAATGCATATCACCAAAAAGTTGGGAAGAAGTCGGAGAAGGAAAGATTCTAGGTCCCGAATTGGTCCAACAAATAAAAGAGACAGTCAAACTGATCCAGAAAAGATTGCTTGCTGCTCAAGATAGGCAACGATAGTACGCAAACCCTCCTTGGAAGGATGTGAGTTTCCAAATAGGCGAAGCTGTATTGCTGAAAGTGTAACCATGGAAAGGGTTGACTAGGTTTGGGAAGAAAGGGAAACTAGCACCTCGATATATAGGTCCATTTAATCTTGAATCAAGTCGGGAAGGTGGCTTACGAATTAGCTCTTCCGCCTCAATATCAGCATGTTCATAATATATTTCATGTGTCTTTGCTTAAAAAGTATAATCCGGATGTCAATCATGTGACAGAGTATGAACCGATAGAAATTCAGGCAGATTTGTCATATGTGGAGCAACCAGTTAAAATACTCGACCGACAAGAAAAGAGTCTTAGAAATAAGTCTGTAAGGTTGTAAGAGTGCTTTGGAGGAATCCCAAGGTTGAAGAGTCAACATGGGAGCTAGATTCTGAAATGCGATCCCAGTATCCTCATATGTTCTCTTAGATTCTGAGGAAAGAATCCTTTAAGGGGGAGAGGATGTTAGAACCGGTATTCCATTTAATCTTTAATTGAGTATTTTATAATTGTAATTGAGTCATTCATAAAATTATATGGATATGTGCTTGTGTGATTGGATTGATACATAATAGTTGTGTTAAATTATTTAAGAATTTAGAAGGCGAGAAATGTATTATTTGCTCTTGTGTGATTTATAAAGTGTATTTCTTTATTAGAGAAAAATCATTTGAAAAAAAAAATTATCAATAAATTTCAAAAGTGACCTTATAAAATTTCTAAAATTCTAAGCTATTTTATGATAACACTCTTTTAATTTATGGATTTATATTTTTATTTATAAAATTTATTCTTGTAAATTATTTGAATATTAATTAGCAAATTACTCTGTTGCCTATGCATGCATTCTACTCCCAATATAAAGACAAGGGTACTATTGGAATTTCCAACCCCACTAACCACTCCTCTACTAGCCAAATTACTCAATTAAGCCTTATATGCCAATCTTGTTTTCTAGTAGGAGAGGGGTAAATTGGTAAAGCAAAGTCCACTTACTCTTGCATGTGTATAAAAGTAAAAAAATGATTAACCTTACTCCAACACTCAAACTCTCCACCCCACTCTCTCTTCTCTCCTCCCTCTCCTCTCGGCCGAACACCCCCAACCCCCAACCCCCAACCCCCAACCCCCCTATTTCTTCCATTTTTCATCCAATTTTCCATATTCTTTTAGAGTAATCTCACTCCCTATGATTAGTTTATTCACTTCCCAAGGATTGCATGTTGAGAAGTTGATGTTTAATGGTTTCATGTTTGTGTTTTTTCTTAAACTTATGAGAACACCTTTGATTCTTGTAAATTCAAGGGTTTCTCCATGAGATACATTACTAATGTGATAGTAACATGTATTTTTGTAAAGGAATCTTTATAAATCTTTGCATGTTAGTGATCATTGTTGATATAGCTATTTCTAGTCTTGTATGTTGGTTTTATAATGAGATTTTGATGAAAACCCATGGTATTTTTGCTATCATATTCGAAAGCATGCATGTATGGTTAAACCCTTGAATTTTGAATTTGTTTGTGCATAAATATGAGTTGTTACCATGTTGTTTTTCTAAAATTATCTAAGTTAAGTTAATGTGCATGATCATGATTGTTGGTTAAGTGTTAAAAGTTGAATTTATAAGAAATAATCTACCCTGTTTAGTTGAAATTTTGATGATTGTTAACTTGCATTGTTTTTGGTAATTTATTTGCATGAAGGTGCACTAGGGTATGAATGATCTCCACACTTGTTGAGGCATTAGTTGAGGGTATTAGTGCAGTTGGGTTTCTTGGTTAAAGGTTGAGTACTTGGTTTCAAAGTGGGATTTAAGGTGGAAGGGTTTAGAATATGACACTTTGATTTTTCAGATTTGCACACTAATTGTAAGTAAGTTTTGAATGGGTATTTATCAGGTCTTGGTAGGCCCGAGCTACATAGAGTGGTCCTTGATATATATTTGAGTCCAGGGGCAATAGATTTAAGAAAACCTACCGTTTATTGATGTGCACAAGCGGAAAAACTAAATCTGTCAAAACAGGGGACAGTTTATGTTTAGTGTAGTTTGGAGGTCATAAAGTGATGTTATATGTAGGACCTCATTAGGCCTTGATTGTTCTGATACTAGGAAGTCTACGGAAGGTTAGAAAGTCGAAGTATGTTGGTTTAGAGTTAGAATCAATGGCTAAAAGTAAGTCAAAAACAGGGCAGTTTTTAAGGCACCAAACAGATTTGTGTCAACTTTGAGGATATGCCCAAGGAGGCCTAGGTTAGAAATTGATGTCATTACAAGTGCATAAGTTAGATTTAGGTCTTAAGAGTCCAGTAGGTTAATTTTGGGAGGAAGGCCTAGAGTAGAAGAGTGTCAAAGACCCTAAGTCACACAAGGTGTCACTGAGAGAATGCAAATGAGAGCGCTATGACTTAGCGCTTAGTTTTGTGAACCCTATGAGTGAGGCCTAGGTAGGACTTAGTGTTTATATTAAGATAGAGGTCAGTAGAGTGTAAGTCCATAGGTATGGTCAAGAGAAATGGGATTACCGAGCTTAGGCACTTCTAGTTTTGAGACTAGTAAAGTTGCACTATGTTAGTCAATTTGTGGAGATTAGATGAGTAAGATCATTCAATACCCAATGATGCACTAAGGCTAAATAATAGATTGCATATACTCAACTGTGATTATGTGCTCCAATGTATAATAGTGATAGTATGTAGTAATGTGTGTTGATTTGAGGTCTTATGCAAAATAAGACACTAAATGCTACATGGAGTCAAATTGTGCATTAGCAATAAGGTGGATTGTTCTTATAAGAGTCTTTTATACTGAGAGTTATTATTATTGTATAGGATCAAGTGAAGATATAAAGCTTGCCATCAAGGTCGAGTAGTGCTCCCGATTGCTCCTAAGCCAAGTCAAGTTCTAGATAAAGCATTCTCAAAGGCAAGTGTCTCTCCCTTGTCAAATCTATTTTTATGCAATTATTCTAAACCATTCTTTTTGTACAATGATAGTAGGATTTCTTAGAGATATTGATATTTTCTTAACCAAGATATATTATTGTAAGTACCTTAATCTTAAATTGAGTTCTTACAAATGTTAAGCCATGCCTATGATTATCGCAATTCTTTCCAAGTTTATTTATGCACCAATAAAGATCATTCGCTTATCTACGTCTTTCCCCAACTTTACTTAGTACCTATAATTGATATACCCCGATTTCTTGTACCATGCCAAAATATCTTCATAAGCTCAAGTATTTTAATTTCCGTGATCATAAAACCACTACTGATTTGAAACTATATCCTTGTACCCCAGATACCTTGAGATATCAATAATCCAACTTCATACTTCTTCATTACCATTTATTAACATACCCCAACCTTGTAACTAGACATGTGCCATGTACTACACTCAAATTTGATATCCCTACCTTTGTTAATTATCATCATGGCTCTTTTTCAATACTTTCTTCCTTAGATATTAAACCATTGATACTCATCATTGATGACCCTGCTAGTCAGAAGATAACTCATTTCTGATTAGAGTTTCATAACTCCAATCCTTGATTTATAATTGAAATTCTATCATTTAGAATCCTTGTAATTTCTCTCTAGCATCAGTTTTATAAAATATAATTGCTTTTCAAACAAAAGAATGTTTTCTTGAGATTGGTGGATTGGACTAAGACGCAAGTCCCTTTCACACTTATTCTATTAGGCTTAAAAGTTGCCTAGGGATCCCAATTAAAATTTGTTAAAACGCAGCGAGGTTTGAAATTACTTCGCGGCTGATCACCGGCTTTAATCTGTAGCGTCATAAAATGATTTTGAGCAATGATTTGGTTAAAAATGATTTTTACTTGAATAATAAAGCCATCCACCCTAATTTTGAACTATGAATTGCTATGCTGATAATTTATGTCTTATGATATATCTTACTAAGCGTTTGGCTCACTTCTTGCTAATTTATCCATGTCATTTCAGCTAGCAAGTATGGTTAGATTGAAGCAGACTGCTCGTAAGTCCACTAGAGATGTCGGGGCTTATGTTAGCGCTCATGTAGTATAGTTGGCATCTGTGTGAGGATCGGTAGTTATGTTCGAGTTGTAATAGTTGTTAGTGTTGGACTGTTCAAACACTTAACTTTTTGCGATCTTCGATTTGTTGCAAACAACCGTTTGTAATAACATTATAATTATCAGTTTTTATCTCTTAGTTTTATTTTCTGGTTGTGATAAATAAATCAATTAATAATAATATTAATTTATTTTTAAATACCTAAATATATTTTTAAATAATTATTTAGGAAAAATCAGAATTAAAAATGATTTTTCATAATTTTTGGAATTAAAATGAATTTAAAACAAATTATTTAAATAAATAGATTAATTATCAAAATAATTAATCAATTTAAATAAATAATAAATAAATAGTTTCCAAATTTTGGAAAATATTTCAGATTTATTTATAAAATAAATCAATTAATCAATTAAATTAAATAATCAATTTATTTAAATAAATAAAGCTGACTTTTGGAATTTATAACAATAAAAGTAAAATAAAAAATTAAAAACAAGTTTTGAAAATCAGATTTGGGAAAAACGGATCAAAACGTGGTTTTAAACCGGTTTTGTGTTAGGTCACACACACTATAGAGGGGGGTGAATACAGTGTATAGCACAATCAAATCGAACTTTAATAACTCAAGTAACAGAAAACAAACTTTATTTAAAACAATAAACTCTGTTACAATATGGAACTGTTCTCTCTCAGTGATGAACAAATATCACGAGAGCTGCTAGGGTTACAAAGAATAATCTTCTCAATTGTGATAACACTTATAGTGTAAACCCTATGTCTGTGTTTATATACTACATAGTTACAAGATAATCGCTAATTAATATGGAATATAATTCTGCTTCCTAAAATATATCAATCAGATATCTTTTCTTCCAAGTATTCTATTTTTCATAGAATTCCTTCTTCATGCATATCTCTTCTTATGTTTGTCTCGATCTTCTTTCCTTTATCCAACTGCCTTCCTTATCTGAACGTCCTTCAGTACTTAAGTTCTGATATCCATCTTCTAATAATTATCTCATGATAATATAAGTACTGATATCCTTAAGTCCCGACTTCCAGTAAGTACTGATTTATCCTGTTTAAGTAAGATCTGAAAACTAAACATAAATCTCATTAGCCATGACATTATCAAATATATCTAACAATCTCCCCCAACTTGTAAATTAGCATAATATACAAGTTTAACAGATATTTGATGATGTCAAAAACATTAAGTACAAATACATGAGAATTTGACTAGATAACTACAACTTACAGTCCTTAAAGCTTTACCAATCTTTAACTTCTGATAATAACTTCAGTCTGTATTCATATCAGAATTTAAGTAGTTGTAGATCTTGACTTGGCTTCATATTCTGATCTCTCTTATGTCAGGAGTTGTTCTGAGATAGTTCTTCAACAAACATCTCTCAGCAGATCTGAGTTCATCAATCATCCTCCTTTTAGCATCTTTAAGTTCTGCAGAATCTTCACCAATTTGGAAGATTGCAGCCCTGAGATCATTAATTCTAGCTTTCCTTATGTCCTAATCCAGTCTGATCAAATATGCCTTGTCAGACTCAAGATTGAATTCCACAGCCCTGTAACCCAGAAAGGTAGTTATAATCTTAGCAGAATTAGGCTTCATCTCAACAATATCACCCTTGTGATCTCTGTACTTTGGAAGATATGTGCTGTCAGACTTAACAGAATAAAGCTTTTTCTGTTTCTGAATCAAAAAGTTTGCAGCACTTTCTGTTATTTTGTCATTCACTTGAAGTAAGAATAATACATGTTCCAGCTTTTCAAAATACTTCAGTGGAATGACATTTTCCCTTATATGATAAACTCTACCATCTGTCATGAAGTACAACAAGATGTGTTCTTTCAAGTAGGTATGGTAAACCATTTGTACAGATTCTAGTTAATTCAATCTCTCAGGAGTTGCTCCAATACCTGGTTCACTTAAGAAAGTTGGATCATTGGTTGTGTTCTGTATTCTTCTTTCATCAGCACTTCCCAATCCAGTTTTATCTCTTGCTTCCTTTCCAGTAACCACTCTTGCTTCAAAACCACTTGCAGCAGTCTTCAAAGGTTGAGTCTGTTTCGCTTTAGTGAATCCTGGTAGGAGTATCTTTGAAGGTTTAACATGAGCAATGTTAGAGGTTTCCTTTGATTTATCTTCTGATATCAAGTTAACTTGAGCTATGTCAGAGGTTACTTGCTTCTTAGAGATATCAGAACTAACTATCTCTTGACTCTGAACAACTTGAGCCATGTCAGAGGTTGTCTTAGAAACTTTTCTTGAAGTCAGAGCAAGATCAGCATCTTCATCAGTATTTTCTTCATTCACAGGAGGCACATAAACCTTGATAGGTTCACCAACTTTCTCTTTGCCCTTGGACCTTGGATCTATCTGCAGTTGTGATTTAGCTTTGGTTGCTACAGGATTTTTCGTTTCTCTTATCACAATGCCTTTGAGTTTTGGAAGTTTCTTTTTACCAGAAGCTTCAGATTTAGATTTGACTTTTTCTGAATTAAGTCTAGCTTCTTCTTCCATCAAACTCTCCAAGTCCATTCTTGGATTTTCCTTAAGAAATAACTGTCTTGACATTTCTTCATCAAGATCTAAAAGTTCATCAGAACTTATCCTTTTACCAGTAGCAGAAGTAATTCTTTTTCCAGCATCAGAACTTGCCCTGTGACTTGTGATTTCAGCTTTTCTTGATGAGAAACCTCTACCTTGACTATGACCTTCACCCATTCCAAAGTTTCCCTGGTCATCTTTTTCATCATCCTTCCCCTTCAGTGTCATATCAGTTTTGCATTTGGACTTAAGTACTTTCTCCCCCTTTTTGGCATCAGCAGGTAACATAAGAGAGACAAGCAATTCCACTGAGGCTTGGATTTCATCAAGTTGAGATTGCTGAGAAGCTTGATTTTTCAAAATAGCATCAATCTGAGACTGTTACTTCTCTTGGGTCTTCTCAATATAAGCAACTCTGTCAAAGGTAAGTTGGAAGAATTTTTTCTTGTCAATTTTCTGAACTGTTTCTTGCTTGAGTAATTCTTCCTGAATTTTATGTAACTCTTCATGAGTTGTGGAATAGAGACCTTGCAGATTTTTAGTACTCAATGCAGTGACACGAAGCTGTGTTTTGAAATCATCATTAATTAACATCTCATCAGCTTTTGTCAAGTGCTCAGCAAGAGTCTTTGCAGATGGAACACAGGTAACTGAGTTCCATTCCATAGTCCACTCCTGTCCTGCAGGAGTTTCACTCCAAGGCACTGGTGCTTCTCTTGTAACAAACTTCTTAACTAGTTCAGATTTAAGAACAGTTTGTTGAGGTGCATGTCCTGAAGGACCAGCTGCATCAGCATATGCATTCATAGCAGTATCACCAGTAGGATCAGCATTTGAAGCATCAGCACCAGTATTATCAGCATTGGAAGCATCAGAACTAACAGAATCAGAATCTTCTGATAGAATAACAGTATGAGAAGTAATTGAGGCTTCAGCATCATCCTCTAAGTGCTGATCTGGTTCCAAGTTCTGATCAACAGCCATATCCTGATGCTCACCTATATTCTGATCATCAACATCTAGATACATAGAAGGTGTAGTAGACAATTCTGGACTTTGAGTAGCATCAGTAACAAGTGTTGTTGATGGATGAATTATCGTTGGAGCTTCTAAGTAAAGTACCTCAGGCACAACCAGGTTCTAAATATCAATATCAGCACTTGTGCCTGGATCAACAGGAGATACAGCCTTATGTACAGGAGACACAGATGGTGTGTTGGCCTGTTCTGTAGCAGCTTCCTGAGTTGGAGTCAATGGAGAAGCAGTGGCTTCAGCAGATTCTGGTTCTTGTGAGATCAGAGATTTCTGATCTCCTTCCTTAGCTGCTGCTTCTTCATCATCTGAAACCGGCCTTTTAGTTCTCTGTTTCTTATATCTCTTTGAAGGTGGGGATTCCTTGGGAGGTTCAGCAGAAGTCATTCTTTTAAGCCTTTTGAGAAGCTTAGATCCTCCAAATCCAGAATCCTTATGAGAAGAAACTTTCTCAGCTTCTTTAACAACAGGTTCTGATGAAGAAACCTGTTCCTCACTATCAGACTCATCTCTCAAAACAATCCTCCTTCTCTTCTGAGGTGTCTGAGGAACAGTCTTTGTCCTCTTGGGCTTGGAAGATGAAGGCTTCACAGTAGGTGCTGAGGATGAAGGTTGAGCTGTCTGTGAAGGGGTGAGATATGTTTTGAGATATGTTTTGAGAGAGGGTTGAGGAATAGATGTATGAGTGGTATGTTCTGATGGTTGCTGTGGTGTTTAAGATGTGGTGGTGGGTTGTACATCAGGATAAACAGATCTATAGGTTTGAGGATCAGCATTTACCAAGATCTATTTTACAGACTGAGGAATCTGTAAAGGTCTAACCACCTTTTTCTTAAGGTCAGCATTTACCAAGTCATTAAAGGCTCATTTTGCAATTTTGAAAGGTGGAGTTAAGTCAGTGGTAGGTTGGGCTTCATCAGCACAACAGAAATTATATATAAGCTGACAAAATCTAGCAAAGTAGACAACATTCCTATCTTCTGTCATCCTATCCCCAATAAAACCTATCACAGCATTTGCAAAATCAAAATGAGTTTGGTTAATAATAGCATACCTGATGTGCTGACTCATTATAAGAATGGCATCAAAGTGGGAACACTTATTCCCGAAAGCTTTAGTGATGCAGTCGAAGAAGAAGCTCCATTCCTTTCTGATATGAGCCCGTTTCAACTGTCCAAGCTTAGCCAAACTCTGCTCATACCCCAAACTGGCCATTAACTCTTGTAGAGCTGATTCCTCCGGTGTTAAGAAAATACAACCTTCTGGTAATTGTAAGGCCTTGCGAATTGTACCAGGAGTTACCACATATTCAGTATCATCCACTTCAAAAACAATGTTGGGAGTACCATTAGCACCACCATTGTCAAAATGCCCAGTCCGCCAAAACGTCAGAACTTGTTGGCTTGAAAAGACTGAAGGCTGGGTCAATGCATACCCAATTTCACTGTGTGCAAGAAGATCTTGCACAAAATGCAATTCAGACGAAGCTTCATCATTATTGAGAATTGCAGCATATTTATTTGGAACGAACTTAGCTCCATCAATGATCAAATCCTTAGGTGCCATGAGAAAAATCGAAAATTAAGAGTTGCTTGTTAGGTGTTTGATAAAATGTCTGTATGAAAAACCAACGTCAGGAGATGAGAGAGAGTAAAAGAAAAGAAAGAGAGATAAAGTGTAAAAGTAAATAAAATATTGTATAATCTTCTCTCTCTCTTACTTATACTTGGTAAAAAAAATATAACCGTTGGACACCTGTCAGACATGCAGCAATAATGAATAGTTAATGGGCACGGGAAAATAGTAATCATTACTTACCCACTTGCAGCTTTTCAAGAAAAAACCGTTCCACTTACCCAGTAATTTCATTAATTGAGGTAAGTCAGTTTTAATTCAAAATTTAAACTGTTCCCACTTATTCAATTATTTTCAATGCCAAAAAAATTCGAGTGTGAGAATGACCAAAATAAATCAAGTAAACAAGTACTGATATTTTAAAATCAGAACTTAATTTAAATCAATGATTAAAATGATCATTAGAACATGGATATATCAGGATTTATCAGTGCAGTTAAATGTGCAAACATCTCAGAGACGATATCTTGTAAAAATAAGAAATTTCATTAATATATTAAGAGAATACATTCATGAAATTGAAATTACATCAGAGAATTACAAGACTGTCCTAAGCTTCTAATACTAACATCAACAGCCTTAGTCCTAGCTCAAGAAGCAGGGCAAGGCTGACGATGAAGAAAAACAGGAAGAAGAAAATAAGTTATTTCTTCTTCCTACTCTCTACAAAAAGAATAGCGAGTCTGATGATTCGCTCTTGCTGGCGGAGAGCTTCCAGCCTTTCTTCCTCCAATCGCTCCAGATGGCGATGGTAGTCCATGTAAAAGAACAGGAGGTGGGTGAGAACCTCCTGGGGAACCGAGTCCCAAATCTCATCAGGAATGACAGTGACATGCCATTCCTGCTACTATGCTTCACAGCTCAGCTCCATGTTGAAGGTCTCATAGTTCAAAAACATATTGTAGTTGACCATGGTTTTGAAAGGAGAGTGAGTATGTGAGAAAAGAATTGATGTATAGGCTGATGTGAAGTGTTGGTTTATATAGGCAAGAGAATGTCAGGAGACGCAAGGAAATTTAATGCCGACAGGTAGAAATAATTCTTCCTCGTCTCCCAAGACTTGGAAGAAGAAAAACAGTCATTGGAAAGGTAAAACAGGGTTTAATGCGCACAAGAAACAAGTAAAAATTAATGTGCATGTACGTGTACCACTATCCCTAATTATATTGACTGTTAATATTCCGCCCAAACATATTCTGATTTAAAATGACACTGTTTTTAGATTTTATCCATAAATAAGTCAAGTAAGGATCAGAATTTAATATCAGAACTTAGATTTATATCAGAACTTAACAGTTATCAGAACATGATTTTTTAACTCGAAAAATGAATGCCTATCTCCGTAATTCTTCACCCAGATTCTGATATCGATTCTTCAGAACTTAATCATCAGAACGTTCAACAGAACCTGTCCTCAGAATTTATGCAATCTGACACATAAACTGTTCATCTAAAATAACATAGATCACCACAGTAATTTTCATAATTCATATGGAGTGTTTAGTGTGTGCATTAAGCTAAATATCAGACAAAGAGTAAAGTCTGATTCACTTCAGTACATCTTAGAAATAAGGCATAACTAAAACTTTACTAAAAATCTGTCATTATTCTGAAGCCTACTATTGAATGAGTTCATGTTTGAGTCCACCTCAACTGTTTTGTGCTAATTTTGTGCATCTTTTTAAATTCCATTTTACAGTGGCTTCTCAGTGTAAGTGTGTCACGACTGCTTATCAGAATTTATGCTATTATCAGAGTATTTCTCCAGTAATCATAGAGTGTGAAAAGTCACCAAGAAAATATTTTGCTTTTTTGATGCATATTACTTAATACCAGCAATGCACTTGGGTCGTCCCTTCCACCTTTTTACTCTAGACCTCAAAGGAGTACCTGATTATTATTTCTTTTTCTTTTCCCTTTTTCTTTTGATAGAGGTTTATCAGCACTTAGTACATTCAGCAGATTTACTAACACCAGAACTTAACAGATGAAAAGCATTATTCTAGTTTTTGACTTAGTAATAAGATAGACAGAGTCAACTTAACTAAGCTCAATATCAGAATTTGCTTGTGTGAATGGATTTCCACATAAATAATTACTTCTAACATGGGATTTCTAGTATATTGAAGACTACTAGGTCAGCATCTAGCACATGTATCCTCATAGGATTGAATAGTTACATAAACAGACATATCATTATCAAAGTTTAGAAATTCACAGAAGACAACAATCAGTACTTAAGTAATTTTCAATGAAGCACAGAATACACATAGAGAATAATTTCTGTAAATACTGATCATAAAGTCTGATGCATCAGAATAAAACTAAGCAGATTTAGAGAAAGAACCTAAAACAATTCCAAGTTCATTTACCAATCTTGTAAAAGTAGCTTCACACAGTGGTTTTGTGAAGATATCTGCTAGTTCTTGATCTGTTGGAACAACGTGCAATTCCATTGTACCTTCATCCACATGTTCCCTTATGAAGTGGTACCTGATGCTGATGTGCTTTGTCATTGAGTGTTGAACTGGATTACCTGTCATAGCAATAACACTTTGATTATCACAATAAATAGGGATTTTAAAATATGTTAACCCGTAATCCAGTAACTGATTCTTCATCCAAAGAATCTGTCCACAACAACTTCCTGCAGCAATGTACTCTGCTTCTGCAGTTGATGTGGAAATTGACTTTTGTTTCTTGTTGAACCAAGAAACCAATCTGCCTCCAAGAAATTGGCAGCTTCCACTTGTGCTTTTCCTGTTAATTTTGCAACAAGCAAAATCTGCATCTGAGTAACCTATTAGTTTAAAATCTGATTCTCTGGGATACCACAATCCCAGATCAGCTGTTCCCTTAAGATATTTGAAAATCCTTTTCACAGCTGTTAAGTGAGGTTCTCTTGGATCTGCTTGAAATTTTGCACAAAGACAGGTAGCATACATGATATCAGGTCTACTAGCAGTTAGATAGAGTAGAGAGCCAATAATACCTCTGTAATCAGTAATATCTACTGATTTACCAGTATCCTTGTCCAGTTTTGTTGCAGTGGCCATAGGAGTGGATGCACTTGAACAGTCTTGCATTCCAAATTTCTTCAGCAAATTTCTAGTATACTTAGTTTAACAGATAAAAGTGCCTTCTTTATTCTGCTTGACTTGAAGGCCCAGAAAATAGCTAAGTTCCCCCATCATACTCATTTGATACCTTAACTGCATCAGTTTGGCAAACTTCTTGCAAAGTCTGTCATTTGTAGAACCAAAATGATATCATCAACATATATCTGAACCAGAAGTAAGTCCTTTCCATGGCTGAGGTAGAACAGTGTTTTGTCTATAGTTCCTCTGTTAAATCCACTTTTCAGAAGAAACTGAGCTAAAGTCTCATACCATGCTCTTGGAGCTTGCTTAAGTCCATAAAGTGCTTTATCAAGCCTGTAGACATAATCTGGATATTTGGAATCTCAGAAAGCCTGGAGGTTGTTCAACATATACTTCTTCCTTCAATTCTCCATTGAGAAAAGCACTTTTCACATCCATTTGAAAGACAGTAAAATTTTTGTGAGCAACATAAGCCAAAAATATCCTTATGGCTTCCAATCTAGCAACTGGTGCAAATGTTTCATCATAATCAATTCCCTCCTGTTGAGAATATCCTTTTGCAACCAACCTTGCCTTATTCCTTGTAATTATGCCATCACTATCAGTTTTGTTTCTGTATACCCATTTTGTACCAACAACAGATCTGTTCTTTGGTCTTGGCACTAGGGTCCAGACTTTATTTCTTTCAAATTCATTTAACTCTTCCTACATTGCTTGCACCCAATCAGCATCTTGAAGAGCTTCTTCCACTTTCTTTGGCTCAGTCTGAGAAAGAAAAGAATTGTAAAGACATTCACTTGAAGTAGTTGTTCTAGTTCTGACACCTACATCAGGATTTCCAATTATCAAATCAGGTGTATGTGATTTAGTCCACTTCCTTACAGATGGAAGGTTTTCTCTAGAATTGGATGCTCCCCCATGATCCATGCTGTCTTCATTAACATTTTCTGATGCTCCCCCTGAAACTATGCTCTCTGAGTTGGATTCTTCAGTATTTAGATTTTCAGAACTATCAGAACTTGGCTTATCAGAACTTGACGAATCAGAACTTGAAGAGCCAGATGTATGTTCTGATGCTTCTTGAGATGTGGTAATATCTTGAGTATGCTCCCCCTGCATAAGTGCATCTTCCTTTGGCGTAGTCACCACAGTTTCAATAACATCAGAGATTAGTCCATCAGAGTTTGCAGTATCGGGATTTAGATTGTCAGGATTTTCAGTATCAGAAATTAAGTCTTCATTTTCAAATCTCAGCTGATCATGATCAATAAAATCTTCAAGTCCAGTAATCTTCTTATCATCAAAAGAGATATTGATAGATTCCATGACCACTCTTGTTCTTAAGTTATAGACTCTGAAGGCTTTTGTGGAAAGTGGATACCCAACAAAGATTCCTTCATCAGCTTTTAAATCAAATTTGGATAGCTATTTAGGATGAGTCTTAAGAACAAAACACTTGCATCCAAATACGTAAAAAATACTTCAGATTTGGCTTTTTTTTCTTCACCATTTCATATGGTGTCTTTCCATGCTTGTTAATTAGTGTTGCATTCTGAGTAAAACAAGCAGTTTGCACAGCTTCAGCTCAGAAATAGGTTGGAAGCTTTGCTTCATCAAGCATTGTACATGCAGCTTCAATGAGAGTTCTATTCTTTCTTTCAACAATTTCATTTTGCTGTGGAGTTCCAGGAGCAGAAAATTCCTTCTTGATTCCATGGTATTTGCAGAACTCTTCCATTATCAAATTCTTGAACTCAGTACCATTATCACTCCTTATTATTTTCACAGAATCTTTGACCAATTTATCCAGTTTCCTGACATGATCAATCAAGATAGATGCAGTTTCACTTTTAGTGTGCAAGAAATACACCCATGTGTATCTGGTGAACTCATCCACTATGACCATAGCATATTTCTTATTTGCAATAGACATGACATTTACTGGACCAAATAGATCAACATGTAGAAGGTGATAAGGCTCAAGAATTGATGATTGAGTCTTGCTCTTGAATGAGGATTTCCTTTTTTTAGCCTTCTGACAAGAATCACAAAGGCCATCAGGAGCAAATATTGACTTTGGCAGTCCTCTCACAAGATTTTTCTTGATTAGTTCATTTATATTGTTGAAATTTAAATGAGAGAGTTTCTTGTGCCAATTCCAGCTTTTTTCAATTGATGCTCTACTCATCAGACAGATTGCAGAACCATCAGTACTTGTTGAAAGCTTGGCTTCATAAATGTTACCACGCCTGTATCCTTTCAGAACAACTTTGCCTGTAGATTTACTTACAACTTCACAGTGTTCTTCAAAGAAATCCACATGATAACCTCTGTCACAGATTTGACTAACACTCAGCAGATTATGTTTAAGTCCTGAGACCAGAGCTACTTCTTTAATGATGACATTCCCAAGATTGATATTGCCATATCCCAATGTTTTTCCAATGTTGCCATCTCCATAAGAAACACTTGGGCCTGCCTTCTCCACAAAGTCTGATAGTAGGGCTTTATTTCCAGTCATATATCCTGAACATCCACTGTCCAGAACTAGGATGTTTTTCCTGTTGCCATGCAATCACAAAGACCACTATTGATTAGTTTTAAGGACCCAGACATGCTTGGATCCTTTGTCCTTATTAAGTCTGTTAACATTTGCAGCGGATTTAGCATCAGAGTTTATGTTAACAATTTTCTTATCAGAATTTACACTATCAGACTTTGAATCAGAACTTACACTAGAAGGAACAATGGTAACTTTCTTTAAAGAAGGTTTTATTTGAAAATAATCATAGTACAAACTATGATATTCCTTACAAGTATAAATGGAATGCCATAAACTACCACAATGAAAACAAGGATTTTGTGGCTTATATCTAACATACTGACTCTTAACTCCTGACTTTGAAGGTAAGGAGTTTATGTTCTTATTCTTCCTGTAAAAAGAAGCCAGATGGTTAGAACTTCCACAGTTATGACACGTTTTCCTAGGAGCCTCGGGAACAGGCTTATAATTATTGCTTTTATTCACACCTTCCTTTCCATTCCTATTTTTCCTAGGTGATTTTACCTTGTTTGTATTCTTAACATCTTTCAGCTTATGCTTAAGCTGCTTCTTAGTCATTAAGCCTACATTTACTTCAGTTGTCTTTTCCTGTTTTAGTTTGTTAGAAGTTAATTCCTTTTTAACTTCTGAATTCTCATTTTCAGACTTTACAGCTACAAACTTAACAGGTTTTAACTTTGGCTTTTGTTTAACAACTACAGGCTTAATATCTACAGTTCCTTTATCATTCTTATCCTCTCCATAACCTAAGCCCTCTTTCCAGTTTTCACTACTTAACAAATTCTGAGTTGTTCTGCCAGAGTTAGTCCAAGTCCTGATAATCTCTCTTTCCTTTTCTAACTCAGCTTTTAAAGATTCATTCATTTTAAGCACTTCATCCCTAACATAGAAAGCATCATCTCTATCTTTCTGAGTTTGATGGAACATGACTAACACTTTTTCTAAATAATCATTCCTCTTTTTGCTAGCAATATTTTCAGAAGTTAATCTTTCACATGTTAAAGTTTGATCTCTATAACTAATGAACATGGTTTTAAGATATATTCTCAACTCATTAATATCATCAGTATGAAAGGCATAAGTAGTTTGAGGTACTTTTAATTCAGCAGCTTCAGAACTGCTTTCAGCACTTGCCTTATCAGCATTTGCCATCAAGGCATAATTCTCCTCACTTTCAGAATCTGAGGTGTCTATCCAGCTTTTCTTCTTTGTGACAAGAGCCTTGCCTTTGTCACTCTTCACTTTCTTGCAATCAGGAGATATGTGGCCTTTCTCACCACAGTTGTAGCATTTGACATTTGTATAATCTCCTCTGTCAGACTTTCCTCCTCTTCCCTCAGATTTTCTGAAATTCTTCTTATCAGAACTTGCGCCTTTCCTGGAAAACTTCTTTCCCTTCCTGAACTTCCTTTATGCAATCTTTGTGATTCCTTTCACCATAAGAGCACATAGCTTCATCATCTCTTCATCAGTATCCGTCTCAGGCAAGCTTTCAGATTCTGAGTCATCATCACTTTCAGAACTTGATGACTCAGTATCAGACTTTGTGAAGAGAGCTATACCCTTTTCTTTCCTTGAGGTAGCTGCCTTGGGGGATTCTTCTTCAGCCTTAAGAGCAACTGTCCTTGACTTTCCAAGCTTCATGATTCTGAAGCAGATATAACTCCTAAAAAAGACGTTTTTCATAACAGAGACCAAGGAGAAGACAACGAGAAGACCTAGGAGCACAAATACACCGAAGGAGAAGAAAAGCTAGTTTTACTTGTGATTCTTTGATTGAGTTGTAATCTTGCATGCTTGTTTTCTTGTTTGTTGAACCTATTACTCTTGTTAATTGTTGTGTATATGTTGTGTACTTGATCATTTCATGAACAAAACACCTTGGTAGATTTTACTTAGTGAAATAATATAGCACTCGACGGATAAGGTTTATAGTCCCGACGGATGACTCAATATAGTCCCGATGTATGATGACTTATTATCCATCGAGTGAGTAGCTTATGTAACAATAAGTCTGTAGCACATTTCTGCATACACATTATTTAGAATCTGTAGTAGTACTTAAGTCATGTTGACTTTAGTTAGATATGCAGAATAGGTTGATTAATTGTGCATAGATGATATCTTGTAGTTCTGCATAAGTGAAATGAAGTCAAGTGCCTGATTGCTACCCGACGGATAAACAACAATGAATTCGACGGATGATCAACAACCCGACGGATGATCAATAACTCGATAGATGATCATGAACCTGACGGATAAAGAATTCAAATATCTGTTGACAGTGACAACACAGTCACATGCGTCGAGTGGATGCAAATGGAATGTGGTAGCCTATTCAACTGGGTTTTCGAGAATAAAGAAGCATTGCCATTTCCATGCTATTATGAAGATATTCAAAGATGCTGGAATAGAGTAATAAAGTAGCATTGTAATAGACTAGATAGTTTTTGTTTTATTATCCTGTCTCATTACTTTGTAATCTTGGTGATATATAAACCAAGAAGTAGCAACTAAGGAACAATCTGAGAAATTAGCAGAAAAACATTTGTAAGCAGAATTCTTAGCATTTCTCTACATTCCTAGTGTTCAATATTTGTAAGCAGCTGTGAGCTTTTTGCACACAGAGTTCTCTCGATATATATTATATATCTCTAGTGGAATCATTCAAATCCACCAGAAAGTTTTTAAAGACTCTTGTTTTTAATTACTTGTGTTTTGATTCATTCAAGTAATTATTCCGCATTGTGCTAATCAAATCACACTTATATATATATTCGAGTTAGAACATTTTTAAGTCAAGAAAAAGTTTCAAGAATTCCATTCAACCCCCCTTCTGTAATTCTTGTTATATTGTTAAGGGACTAACATTAACGTACTTTGATTATTTATGAAGTTTATAAAGACTTAGTTTATTATACCATGCTTTCATCGGAACCCACGGTGATGATGAGTTCAGTTATGAACTAATCGTAGCGTGGGGTTCTAACTGATTTACTTATGGATTTCTATAGTTAATTTGTTTTGATATCATAGTGTGTGGTGACTATAAGATATCCTAGTATTGGTTGTGCTTATTAATCTTATGAGCGTCGTGAACTTATAAGATACCGTGTTAATCTCTATTGAAGCGACAGTGAATTTAGAGGTTTAGAACTTGCCATGCTAGCATAGGTTCATGTATTTGTTATGCATGATTCGTAGGTAATTTTAACCATCTTACTTTCCCTGTGTAATCACGATAGATAACGTGCACATTAAACCTTTATGTCGTCAAATTCTATAGACATATAGGGTCTCAACATAATTGGTGTCTATTCAGCTTCTATCTCTTTTTTGGATGTCTGGTGGTAGGGTATTCGAACAACGAAAGTTGGTATTTACTTGTTTTGTGTTATCTGATTAGTTGTCATAACTATTGCATGCTAAGATTAAGAACATTGAATTTGAATGAAGTAGTAATGAAGTTAGAATCCCATGTTTGTCTCATAGAAGTAATTCAACCTCAATTCTCTTAGTTAATGTTAGTTAGTATAATCTATTAGTTTAATCAAAAAACCAATTTGTTATTTGTCTTAGCATTGAACGATAGCCATATCATTGTTGCATACGTGAATATATTGAACTTAACCTAAACCAGTCTATGTGGGAACGAACTAGAAACGAATTCTATATTACTTGCGAACACGTATACTTGCGTGTAATTTAGCGCATGTTTTCATCCTAACAAGTTTTTGGCGCCGCTGCCGGGGACTCGGTGTTAATTTTTAGTTTATGTGCTTGAAATCAGTGGTCGTTAAAGTTCACTGACTCAGAGACTTTATTTACTTGTTTGCTTGTTGTGTTTAAGGTACTCTAGAGAGCGTGTATGCTAACGCGTTCTCGTTCTCGCAAGAGAATACTGGGTAAAGCGGAGGAAGTAGTTGAAGAAGTTTTTGTTGAGGAGAAAGTTGAAGAAGAAGTTGTTATTTTAATGGGAGAACCAGAAGTGAATCCGAAGGCTTTGATGGATTACTCTCAACTGAAGATCAATGATATTCAGTCTAGCATTGTCAGACTAACCATCGCTGCTAATACTTTTGAAATCAAGGCTAGGACGATTCAGATGGTGCAAAACTCAGTCCAGTTTGGGGGTTCTCCAACAGAAGATCCCAATATGCATATTAGAGATTTCATCGAGACCTGTGATACTTTCAAATTCAACAACGTGTCTGAAGATGCTATAAAGCTAAGGCTTTTCCCATTCTCTCTGAGGGATAAAGCTAAGTGTTGGTTGCATTCTCTACCACCAGGCTCTAAGGACAGCTGCAATTAGAAACGCTCTTACTCAATTTGCATAGCAATCGGGAGAGTCTTTATGTGAGGCTTGGGATCGCTATAAGGAGATGCTTAGAAAGTGTTCTCATCATGGGATGCCTGACTGGATGATTATTAACTTCTTTTATAATGGCTTGGGAGCACAGTCCAGACCCATGCTTGATGCAACATCAGGTGGAGCCTTATGGTCTAAGAGCTATGATGAAGCTTATGAGTTGATTGAACAGATGGCTGCTAATGAATACTGGAACCCTTCTCAGAGACTACCTCAAGGCAAGGTAGCAGGAATTCTGAGGTAGATACAGCTATTTCTATAGCTGCTCAGCTTAAGGCTTTGACGATGAAGGTGGATTCTTTGGCTAATTATGGAGTTAATCAGATCACTAGTGTTTGTGAGCTTTGTGATATGGAGCAGTGTGCTATTTTTATTGAATCAGCTAAGTTCGTGAGCAACTTTCAGAGGTCGCAGCAACCAGTACCAGCCACCTATCATCTTAACAACCGCAATCATCCTAACTTCAGCTGGAACAATAATCAGAATGCGGTGCAACAGCCTTATCAGCAGTATGCAATAAAGAAATTCAACCTTCCAGGTGTTCAACAACTGCAATATGCACCAAGAAAACAACTCCAACTTCAACGATCTAATGAAAAATATGAATTGGAGGAGTTGAGGCTCATGTGCAAGAGCCAAGCGGTTTCTATTAAGACCTTGGAGATTCAAATTGGACAGATTTCCAATGCCTTGCTGAATCGACAACCTGGTACACTCCCTAGTGACACAGAAGTTCCAGGAAAAAAGGAAGCAAAAGAGCAGGTTAAGGCAATTACATTAAGGTCCGGGAAGGTTGTACACCGCAAAAAATCTCAAGTTCCAGAAGATGAAGTTGTGGCTGAAGAAGATGTGCAAAAGGAAGCAGATGTGGAAACGAGGAAGAAAACTGTGGAACACACTCCTCCTGAGGGTAATACAAGGGAGAAACAGGTCTATCCTCCACCTCCTTTTCCTATGAGGCTGCAAAAGCAAAAGTTGGATAAGCAGTTTGCTAAGTTTCTGAAGGTGTTCAAGAAACTTCATATCAACATACCTTCCGTTGAAGCTCTTGAACAGATGCCTAACTATACGAAGTTTATGAAAGGTATTCTCTCTCGAAAAGTGAAGCTCGATGACTTAGAGACCGTTGCTCTTACGGAGGAATGCAGTGCTGTGCTGCAACTGAAGTTACCTCTGAAGCTTAAAGATCCTGGGAGCTTCACTATTCCTTGCATCATAAGAAACTTGTCGTTCGAAAAGTGTTTATGTGATTTGGGAGCTAGCATCAATTTGATGCCTTTGTATGTCTTCAAGAAGTTGGATTTACCTGATCCAAAGCCTGCATATATGTCCTTGCAGTTGGCCGATTGTTCTATCATACATCCATGAGGCATTGTGGAAGATGTATTGGTCAAGGTGGAAAAACTCATCTTTCCTGCAAACTTTATAATTATTGATTTCGAGGAGGATGAAAAGATTCCCATAATCTTGGGAAGACCATTCTTGGCTACTGGCCAAACTTTAATTGATGTGCAGAAGGGTGAGCTCACTATGCGAGTACTGGATCAGGATATGACTTTTAATATATTCAATACCATGAAATTCTCTACTGACAATGAGGAGTGTTTAAAAGTGGAATTGGTCGATTCTGTGGTTACTTCAGAACTTGATCAAATGGTAAGCTATGATGCCTTAAAAAGACCTTGATGGGAAATTCAGATAGTGAAGATGATGAAGGTGATAAGCAGTTACAGTATTTGAATGTTTCTCCTTGGAAGCGAAGGCTGGATATGCCTTTTAAATCTCTTGGAATGTCAGAACTCAAAAATTCTGAGGGGCATATCAAGCCATCTATTGAGGAAGCTCCTACACTTGAGCTTAAGCTATTGCCTGAACACTTGAGGTATGCGTTTTTAGGTGATGCATCTACTTTGTATGTTATTATTGCATATGACCTTTCAGGTAGTGATGAGGAAAAGCTCTTAAGAATTCTGAGAGAGTTCAAATCGGCAATTGGATGGACTATAGCAGATATCAAGGGAATCAGCCCTTCTTATTGCATGCATAAAATTCTGCTAGAGGAAGGAATCAAGCCAACTGTTAAGCAATAGTGAAGGCTAAATCCGATCATGAAAGAGGTCGTGAAGAAGGAAATTCTCAAATGGCTAGATATGGGGATCATCTATCCTATTTTTGACAGTTCTTGGGTGAGCCCAGTTCCGTGTGTGCCGAAGAAATGAGGCATCACAGTGGTTGCTAATGAAAAGAATGAGCTCATTCCTACTCGAACAGTCACGGGGTGGCGAGTTTACACGGATTACAGGAAGCTGAACAAGGCCACGAGGAAGGATCACTTCCCTAATTCTTTTATTGATCAGATGCTTGACTAGTTGGCTGTGCATGAATACTATTGTCTTCTGGATGGGTATTCGAGCTTTATCAGATTTTGCATTGCACCAGAAGATCAGGAAAAGACTACCTTCACCTGTCTATTTTGTACTTTTGCCTTCAGAAGAGTTTCTTTTGGGTTGTGTAGTGCACCTGCTGTTAGATATATTTGAGATGTCATGTCTAATATGTTTCATGTTTAGTTTTCAGATCTTAACAAACAGGAAATATCAGTACTTACTGGAATCAGTACTTATTGGAAGTCAGAACTTAAGGATATCAGGAGTTAGATTATCAGAAGATAAATATCAGAAGATGGATATCAGAACTTAAGTACTGGAGGACTAACAGTAAAGGAAGGAAGCTGATTTACAGGAAAGAAGATCGAGACTAATACAAAAAGAAGATATGCATGGAAAGAGTTAGAGGACTTAAATACTTGTATAAGATATCTGATTGATATATTTTAGGAGATATAATTATATTCCATATCAATTAGAAGTTATCTTGTAACTGTGTACTATTTAAATATAGACATAGGTTTATACTATATATGTTATCATTATCGAGAAGATCATACATTGTAACCTAGCATCTCTCGTGATATTTGTTCATCACTGAGAGAGAACAGTTCCATTGTAACAGAGTTTATTATATCGAATATATATGTTTACTATTACTTGTGTTCGAAATCGATTTGATTGTATTCTACACTATATTCAACCCCCTTCTACAGTGTTGTGTGACCTAACAAGTGGTATCAGAGCTTGTCTGTTAACACACATATAATAAAGATCCAAAACAATCAAGTTTGAAGAAGCAGAAAATCCAACCAAGCCCGCCAAAACTGAAAAAACTCAAAAGACTCAAATCCACAGTTGATATGAGACTATTAGGGTTCCCAGACTGAGACCTTCTGAGTACCCAATATGGAAAGTGAAGATGGCTATGTTTCTGGAAGCTACTGATCCAGAATACCTTGATAGAATTAATGAAGGACCGCATAAGCCAACCAAGCTCTCTGTTGTAGTTGCAGATCAGCCAACAAAGACCATACCAAAGGAGAAAAGTGAGTACACAACTGAAGTATCTCATCCATTGCCAAGAATGCAAAGGTAAGGCATTTCCTGCATAGTGTCATTGATAATGTCATGTCAAATAGGGTAATTCACTACAAGAATGCAAAGGAGATATGGGATGCTTTGGAGAAAAAATGCCAGGGAACTGATGCAATCACGAAGAATAGGAGGACTATACTCACTCAAGAGTATGAGCACTTTGACTCAAAAAGTGATGAGTCATTAACTGACTTATATGACAAGTTTGTCAAACTCTTGAATGATCTGTCACTGGTGGACAAGGATTTAATCTTGAAGATTCAAATCTAAAATTCCTTTTAGCTCTTCCTGAAAGTTGGGATTTGAAGGCTACTATTATAAGAGACAACTATGCTCTTGATGAAACCACTCTTGATGAAATTTATGGTATGCTCAAGACTTATGAACTTGAGATAGATCAAAGAAGCAAGAGACATGGGAGAAAGTCAAGGACAGTTGCTCTTAAAGCTGAGGAGGAATTCTCCAAAGTGGTTATCTCAAAGAAAGGCAAAGGAAAGGCTCTCATCATAAAGTCTGATTCAGAATCATCAAGTACTGATGATGATGATTCAGAAACTGAAAGTTTACCTGAAATAGATGCTGATGAAAAGATGATGAAATTGTGTGCTCTTATGGTGAAGGGTATCACAAAGATAGCCTACAGGAAATTCAGAAGGGGAAAGAAGTTTTTCAAGAAAGGTAGAAGTATTGATAAGAAGGGTTTCAGAAAATCTGAAGGCAGAAGAGATTACTCAGATGTCAAATGCAATAATTGTGGTGAAAGAGACCACATATCTCCTGATTGCAAGAAAGGAAAAAGTGACAAAGGCAAAGCACTTGTCACAAAGAAGAAAAGCTGGACAGACTCTTCAGATTCTGAAGATGAGGTGGGCTATGCCTTGATGGCAGCCCTGAAACTGCTGAATTAAAGGTACCTCAAATAACTTATGCCTTTCATACTGATGATATTACTGAGTTGAGATTATATCTTAAAACCATGTTTATTAGATACAGAGATCAAACTTTAACATGTGAAAGATTAACTTCTGAAAATCTTGCTTATAAGAAAAGGAATGATTATTTAGAAAAAGAGTTATTTATGTTCCATCAAACTCAGAAAGAGAGAGATGATGCTTTTTATGTTAGAGATGAATTGCTAAAATTGAATAAATCTCTCAAAACTGAGTTAGAAAAAGAAAAAGAGATTATCAGGACTTGGACTAACTCTGGCAGAACAACTCATAATTTATTAAGTAGTGGAAACTGGAAAGAGGGCTTAGGTTATGAAGATGATAAAAGTGAAAAAGGAACTGAACAAATTGAGCCAATTGTTGTTAAACAAACTGTTAAGCCAAAGGTAAATCCTGTTAAGTTTGTAGCAAAAACTGTAAAGTCTGATTCTGAAAAGATGAAAGAGTCTGTGACAGAAGTTAAGGAGAAGTCAACTTCTGACAAATTAGAACAGGATAAATCAGCTGAAGTCAACATAGGCTTAATGACAAAGAAGCAGCTTAAGCATAAGCTGAAAGAAATAAGGAATGTCAACAAGGTTAAGGTAGCTAGGAAAAATAGGAATGGAAAGGAAGGTGTAAATAAAAGCAATAATTATATGCCTGTTCCTAATGCTCCTAGAAAGAAATGTTATAACTGTGGAAACTCTAACCATCTTGCTTCTTTTTGCAGGAAGAATAAGAATATAAACTCTTTACCTCTTAAGTTAGGAGTTAAGAGTCAGTCTGTTAGGTTTAAGCCACAAAATCCTTGTTTTCATTGTGTTAGTTTATGGCATTCCATTTATACTTGTAAGGAATATCATAGTTTGTACTATTATTATTATCAAATAAAACCTTCTTTGAAGAAAGTTGCTTTAATTCCTTCTAGTGTAAAGTCTGATGCAAAGTCTGATATAAGTTCTGATAAACAACATGTTAGCATAAACTCTAATATTAAATCCGCTGCAAATTCTAACAAACTTAAAAAGGCCAAAGGATCCAAGCAAGTCTGGGTCCTTAAAACTAACCATTAGTGGTCTTTGTGATTGCAGGGCAACAGGAAAAACATCCCAGTACTGGATAGTGGATGTTTGGGACATATGACTTGAAATAAAGCCCTGCTCTCAGACTTTGTGGAGAAAGATGTCCCGAGAGTTTCTTATGGAGATGGCAACATGGGAAAAACTCTGGGATATGGCAATATTAATCTTGGGAATGTCATCATTGAAACAGTAGCACTTGTCTCAAGACTTAAACACAATCTGCTGAGTGTGAGTCAAATCTGTGACAGAGGTTATCATGTGGATTTCTTTGAAGAACACTGTGAAGTTTTAAGCAATTCTACAGGTAAATTGATCCTGAAAGGATATAGACATGGTAACATTTATGAAGCCAGACTTTCAACAAGTTCTGATGGTTCTGCAATCTGTCTGATGAGTAGAGCATCAATTGAAAAAAGCTGGAATTGGCACAAAAGACTCTCTCATTTAAACTTCAACAACATAAATGAGCTTGTAAAGAAAGATCTTGTGAGAGGATTTCCAAAATCAGTATTTGCTCCTGATGGCCTTTGTGATTCATGTCAAAAGGCAAAACAAAGAAAATCTTCTTTCAAGTGCAAAACTGAGTCATCAATTCTTGAGCCTTATCACCTACTGCATGTTGATCTATTTGGTCCAGTCAATGTCATATCTATTACAAAGAAGAAAGGTTATAGTGGATGAGTTCATAAGGTACACTTGGGTGTACTTCTAGCACAAGAAGAATGAAACTGCATACTCTAACTGATTATGTCAGACAGCTGGATAAGTTGGTCAAAGATTTTGTTGAAATTATAAGAAGTGATAATGGCACTGAGTTCAAGAATTCAATCATGGAATTAAACACGAATTTTCTGCACCTGGAACTCCACAGCAAAATGGAGTTGTAGAAAGAAAGAACAGGACTCTCATTGAAGCTGCACGAACTATGCTTGATGAAGCAAAGCTGCCAACCTACTTTTGGGTTGAAGCTGTGCAGACTGCTTGTTTTACACAGAATGCAACACTCATAAACAAGCAAGAAAAAACACCATATGAGATGGTGAAAAAAAGAAGAAGCCAAATTTAAAATACTTTTATGTATTTGGTTGCAAGTGTTTTGTTCTTAAGACTCATCCTGAGCGGCTGTCAAAATTTGATCTAAAAGCTGATGAAGGAATTTTTGTTGGATATCCACTTTCCACAAAGCCTTCACAGTCTACAATTTAAGAACAAGGGTTGTCATGGAATCTATCAATGTATCTTTTGATGATAAGAAGATTACTGGACTTGAAGATTTCAATGATCACGATCAGCTGAGATTTGAAAATAAAGACTTAAATTCTGATTCTGTAAATTCTGATGACTTAAACTCTTAACCTGTAAGTACTGATGTCATTGAATCTGTGGTACCAACTCCAAAGGAAAATGCACCTGGCTAGGGGGAGCAAGCTGAAGATCCTACCACTTCTCAAGACTCTCAAGAAGCATCGGGAAGCTTTGATTCACCTAATACTGATGAGCCAAATTCTGATAATTCCGGAAGCTCTGATACTTCAAATCCTGAAGGATCCAAGTCAAATTCTGAAGTCTCAGAGAGCATAACTACAGGGGGAGCATCAGAAAATGCTGATGGAGATAGCATGGATCATGGGGGAGGATCCAATTCTAGAAGTCAACTTCAAACTGCAAGGAAGTAGACCAAATCACATACACCTGACTTAATTATTGGAGATCCTGAAGCGGGTGTCAGAACTAGAACTGCAACATCAAATGAATGTCTATATCATTCTTTTCTATCTCAGACTGAACCAAAGAAAGTGGAAGAAGCTCTTCAAGATGCTGATTGGCTACAAGCAATGCAGGAAGAGTTAAATGAATTTGAAAGAAATAAAGTCTGGACCCTAGTGCCAAGACCAAAGAATAGATCTGTTGTTGGTACAAAATGGGTATACA
This sequence comes from Apium graveolens, assembly GCF_009905375.1. NCBI lineage: Eukaryota > Viridiplantae > Streptophyta > Magnoliopsida > Apiales > Apiaceae > Apium > Apium graveolens. The sequence goes on along the minus strand of NC_133648.1, from coordinate 299,544,114 downwards.
GAAACAAAACTGATAGTGATGGCATAATTACAAGGAATAAGGCAAGGTTGGTTGCAAAAGGATATTCTCAACAGGAGGGAATTGATTATGATGAAACATTTGCACCAGTTGCTAGATTGGAAGCCATAAGGATATTTTTGGCTTATGTTGCTCACAAAAAGTTTACTGTCTTTCAAATGGATGTGAAAAGTGCTTTTCTCAATGGAGAATTGAAGGAAGAAGTATATGTTGATCAACCTCCAGGCTTTCTAGATTCCAAATATCCAGATTATGTCTACGGGCTTGATAAAGCACTTTATGGACTTAAGCAAGCTCCAAGAGCATGGTATGAGACTTTAGCTCAGTTTCTTCTGAAAAGTGGATTTAACAGAGGAACTATAGACAAAAAACTGTTCTACCTCAGCCATGGAAAGGACTTACTTCTGGTTCAGATATATGTTGATGATATCATTTTGGTTCTACAAATGACAGACTTTGCAAGAAGTTTGCCAAACTGATGCAGTCAAGGTATCAAATGAGTATGATGGGGGAACTTAGCTATTTTCTGGGCCTTCAAGTCAAGCAGAATGAAGAAGGCACTTTTATCTGTTAAACTAAGTATACCAGAAATTTGCTGAAGAAATTTGGAATGCAAGACTGTTCAAGTGCATGCACTCCTATGGCCACTGCAACAAAACTGGACAAGGATACTGGTAAATCAGTAGATATTACTGATTACGGAGGTATGATTGGCTCTCTACTCTATCTAAATGCTAGTAGACCTGATATCATGTATGCAACACTGTTCTACCTCAACCATGGAAAATACTTACTTTTGGTACAGATATATGTTGATGATATCATATTTGGTTCTATAAATGACAAACTCTGAGAGAGGTTTGCAAAGCTAATGCAGTCAAGATATCAAATGAGTATGATGGGAGAACTCGGCTATTTTATGGGCCTTCAAGTCAAGCAAAATGAAGAAGGTACTTTTATTAGTCAATCCAAGTACACCAAAAATTTACTGAAGAAGTTTGGAATGCAAGATTATTCAACAACATCCACTCCCATGGCCACTGCAACCAAGTTAGATAAAGATACTGGCTCACCAGTAGATATTACTAACTACAGAGGTATTATTGGCTCTTTACTCTATTTAACTGCAAGTAGACCTGATATCATGTATGCTACCTGTCTTTGTGCAAGATTTCAGGCTGATCCAAGAGAACCTCACTTAATAGGAATGAAAAGAATTTTCAAGTACCTTAAGGGTACAGCTGATATGGGATTATGGTATCCTAGAGAATCAGATTTTAATCTAATAGCTTACTCAGATGCAGATTTTGCAGGATGCAAAATAGACAGGAAAAACACTAGTGGAAGCTACCAATTTCTTGGAGGCAGATGGGTTTCTTGGTTTAGCAAGAAACGGAAGTCAATTTCCACATCAACTGCAGAAGTAGAATATATTGCTGCAGGAAGCTGTTGTGCATAGATTCTTTTGATGAAGAATCAGTTACGGGATTATTAATTAGAATTTTCTAAAATCCCTATATACTGGATTATTGGGGGTTATTGAAAACCTTCCGCCACCAATTTCTGTTAAGGGGATTCGCAGTTTTCTTCTTGGTCATGCGGGTTTCTATCGGCGATTCATCAATGACTTCTCTAAAATCTCTAAACTATTGTGCAATTTATTGGAGAAAGATGTCCCTTTCAAGTTTGATGATGAGTGTCTAGCTACTTTTGAGAGCTTAAAGAAGAGTTTGATTATGGCATCTGTTATATCTGCACCTGATTGGGATGAGCCTTTTGAAATGATGTGCGGTGCAAGTGACTATGCAGTTGGAGTAGTTCTTGAAAAAGGAAGAACAATATAATTCATGTGGTTTACTATGCTAGTAAGACCCTTAATGGTGCTCAACTGAACTATGCTACTACTGAGAAAGAGCTATTGGCTATTGTCTACGGTTTTGAGTAGTTTCAATCTTATTTGCTTGGGACGAAGGTGACAGTGTTCACTGATCACGTCGCGATTCGCTATCTCATCTCGAAGGACTCGAAGCCTATACTGATTCGATGGGTTCTTTTACTTCAGGAGTTTGAGTTGGAGATCAATGACAACAAAGGTACTGAGAATCAAGTTGCTGATCATCTCTCTCGTTTAGAAGATCAAAGTATGACTTCACAGGATAATACATTGATAAATGAGTCTTTTCCCGATGAGCAATTATTTGGGGTGCAAGAAGAGGAACCGTGGTTTGCAGACATTGTGAACTACCTTGTGAGCAACATTATGCCTCCAGACTTGTCTTATGCTCAAAATAAGAAGTTTCTTCACGAGGTGAAGTGGTACATGTGGGATGAGCCATTTTTGTTTCGGCAAGGAGCTGACCAAATCATCAGGAGATGTGTTCCGTACAGCGAAATGGAGGGTATCTTGCGAGACTGTCATTCAACTGTTTATGGGGGCTATTATGGTGGAGAAAAGACAACAGCTCATATCCTTCAAGCAGGATTCTTCTGGCCTACATTGTTTAAGGATGTGCATCAATTTGTTTTGAAGTGTGATTGCTGCCAGCGTGTTGGTAATATGTCCTAGAGGGATGAGATTCCTCTTAATGTGCTTCTCGAGGTTGAGGTCTTCGATGTTTGGGGAATTGACTTCATGGGACCATTTGTCTCATCTTGCAATAATTAGTATATCTTGCTGGCGGTCGATTATGTGTCAAATTGGGTCAAAGTTAAAGCTTTGCCGATAAATGATGGGAAGGTAGTGCTTAATTTTCTTCACAAGCAGATATTCACAAGATTTGGGACTCCAAGAGTCATAATCAGTGACGAGGGATTAAGTTTCTACAATCGCAAGTTCACTGCTATGATGCAAAGATATAATGTGAATCATCGCATTGCTACAGCCTACCATCCTCAGACTAATGGTCAAGCTGAGGTATCTAACAGAGAGATCAAGCGAATTCTGGAAAAAGTTGTATGTCCATTGAGGAAGGATTGGTATTTGAAGCTGGATGAAGCTGTTTGGGCATATCAAACAACATTCAAGACTCTGTTAGGCATGTCACTATTTCAATTGGTTTATGGATGTCATTTGCCTATGGAGCTAGAGCACAAGGGATATTGGGCTTTGAAGAAATTGAACCTTGACATGGATGCAGCTGGAAAGAAAGTGATGCTTCAATTGAATGAACTCGATGAGTTTTAACTTCAAGCGTATGAGAACAACAAAATGTATGAGGAGAAAGTCAAGAGGTGGCACGATAGGGGTCTAGTGCTCAAATCATTTGTGCCGGGGCAACAAGTTCTGTTGTTCAACTCTCCTCTCCGTCTTTTTCCTAGAAAGTTGAAGTCAAGATGGTCAGGGCCGTTTGTTATCAAAATTGTGTTTCCACACAGAGCGATGGAGATTTTTGAGAACGATCCAGGCCAGTCATTCAAGGTAAATGGACATCGTCTAAAGCACTACTGTAACAGCCCAAATCCGGGGTCAAGATTTGGTGTCACTAAACAATCTTTACATAATTTAAAATAATATACAAATGACCCCTTAAATCTGGATCGTTTATAGGTTATGGTATGAAACAAGAATTTAACCTCCTACAATTCACAACAACTAAAATACAAGTTTAAATACCTTTGTACTAATTCCCTTGACTAATGTTTTTCTAAAATCTCCATCCTCTTGCAGCGTAGATCTTTCTAACTTCTGTTGTCTATTCAAAGCTATTCACTTTTATCCTCATTTGTTCTGAAAGAAATAAGAATTTACAAAGCAAGAGTGAGCCAAAAATGCCCAGCAAGTATATAACTAATTTTTAGGTATCAAAGTTAAAGAAAATTCCCGGACAAAATAAATTATAAACATTTTCATTTATGTGAGGTAGTTGAGCGAATTATAATTGGCCGTTACCGGCCTTTAGTTATAAAATCAGAAATGACGAGCAATTCCCAGATTCATCTCCTAAATCAGGGTTTTGTCCGGCTTTGCTATAATAAAACTCTTTGAGAGAGAATGTCGTTAATGGCGATCAACAATAAATTAGGCTGGACACTAGAACCAACATATGCACTATACCCTGCTGATCAGTCAGGATACGGTGCGGATATATACCCAATTGCATAGACCCACCAACATATATAGGGTACCCAAGCACTATGGCCTAAGGGTCCAGTCCAACCCCGACCCATAGGATCCAGATCATCACTGGCCCTCACAGTAACCATCCATCCCGTAGAGTATTTTAATGTCAAATCATTTTGATTTAAAAACATCCCAATTCAGGGTTCGAAAATAACCCGAAAAAATAGGTATTTGCGCAAGAGATTAATCGATAATATAGGAACAATAATGAAAGGAACCTGCATAATTGAGAGTAATTGCAGCGAAATATAAAACAGTTAACTATTCTGAACTTAGAATATGAATGAAGTATTTGCAGTATGTTACGAGAAAAGTAAGGAATACTTGCCTTGATAAGCTTTAATCACTATCACTGGTTGACTTTGGTTCGACTTGAACGTTTGGCTTTATCGTCAAACCACTACCCTATCCTGGATACGATCCCAACACTCAGGTCCTTTGATTGGAACCATGATGAGCTCGACGACTAATCACTAGATCATTCTTAATCCGATGTTTCTCCTCGGATCTTCCGACTAGGACCTACAGGGTCGAAATACCCTAATTCAGATAATCATTTAAGTTTAATATAATATTACTATCACTTCTACCCATATGATTTCATAACCCGACTCGTATTCATATGTATTATTGAAATACACATAACAATTATGGTTCACATCTTCGAAATTTGGGACGGTACTTATTTTCGGAAAATACGTATATTTGTTGTTTTGGAAATAGTAGAGTAGTTGATCATTTATAGAGTATCTTGTCAAAACACGTAATTAGGTTCGTATAATGTGATTATATATCTTCGTTCGACGTCTCCGATAATTATAGGGTACGTCCCCGTATTTTCAGAATTAATTTCCCAAAAATCGGGCAGCGTCTCCTTTGTTTATCGGCCTACCTGTCGAAACAATTCGATGTCAAATCCACAACAATAATCCAATAAAAACAACAATAACCAACCACAATTCGCAATCCCAATCACAGATACAATTCAGTTAGTAATTATTATTATTCTTTTTGAACCTAATTTCTGGAACTAATTTATTTAATTTATAACCGTAGGACTCAGATAAAATTCATCACCGTTCACCGTCGGCTCGCCGAGGCTCATCGCCGACGGCGGTAAAATTCGTCGGTACCCGATAAATTCGGGTTTTCATACGAATTCCACCAATTAATTTTTAATAATTCCTTGCACGAATAAATTTATTTCATAATTTAATCAAATAATTTTTCTCCTGTGAGAAATTTAAAATAACCAATTAATAAAATCTCAATCCAGCCAAGGTAATACACGTACAAATAGACAGGCCACACGCGTGCAAGTACGCGGCAGCAACAGGCGGCAACGGCAGACATCGCCGGAAAATAAAGAAATCGACAATAGGAACACAGGGGACAAACACACACAGCACTCACACACAATCACCCACGTAGATATATAATACACACACACAGCACTCACACACAATCACCCACGTAGATATATAATACACACACACATCAACAACCACCAAGCCCAAAAGATAAAAGGCGGCGGCTTACCGGAAAGCCGAGAAACCGGAGAACAGCCAGGCAGCAATAAGGGGAAGAAGTCGGGGAAAAAAAGGGGAAAACACAGAAAGAGAAGAGAAACAAGGATAGATTAAGAGAGAGAAGGGCGAGAGAGAGAAAAGAGTGAGGGAGAGAGAGACGATTGAGAGAGATTGAGCAGCAAAGAGATCGAGAGAGGAGGTGAGGGCGCGTGAGGGAGTAATAAGCAGGGGATTAGAAGAAAAAAAGAGAAGAGATTGTATACTTATCTGTTTAATTATTCCGACATCTAAATTTACACAGAAATTTGTCAAGTTAACGAACAATTTACGGTGAAAAATAACCCGAAATCTTACGAGAATAGTTTTAAAAATTTTGGAATGAATTTAAACTAATAATGTAAAAATTTTAAACATTTTTAAAGAAATTTTGGAACGCGCACCAGACCAGCATTTTAACGAATTAACGAATAAACGCGCGAGTAAATAAAAACCCGAAAATTTCCAAAACACTTTTAAAATTCTCAAAATATTCCAAACTTAAAGAAATATGAAGTTCATGATTTTTGGAGCATTCTGGAATTTAATACGGAATTTACACTTAAATGCAATCAGAAAATCATTTTGAGTTAAATAATTGATGAAATATTGATTTTTGAATTTTATAAATTCCTAAAAATAAATATTGAAATTATAAAAGCATACAAATAATTTTAATTTTTTTTAAAAAAATATGAGAATAAATCTTCAATTAAATTACTTTTAAAAGCAAAACAAAACCATACAATTTAATATTTAATTATACAAATAATCTTCGTACCCCACAAATCACACAAAATTAATAATAAGGCAACACACAGCTGACAAAATTATAACGTACTTTATTTATTTAATAATTTCATAATTATTTAGATATATTGGATCCGAAAATAGATTACGTATCCACTAAGTAACTATAAAGACGATATAATTTAATACCGTATTCGGATAATTATCAAAACAGAGCCTCTTATAAAACACTTTATATAAAAATAAGGTAATAATACCTCGCCTTTTGAAAATACGGGTTTTATCGATCTATAAAATGATTAGTGTACTGAATATTTTACGCCGGGACTCATACAGGTCAAACCGTACCCCGGATTGAAAAAGTCAAAACACGGAAAGTGTTCAGAATCATCAGATTAGACTAGTAAGGAGTTTTCCGAAGAGTTTCGGGTTGTAAAAACCCAAAAACGGTTGAAGTGGGATGATTTCCAATTCTAAATAATAATTTTATAATTACTTAAAAATAATCATTATTAATTCTATAAATCCTTATAAAATCATATAATAATCCAAAAATTACCATAAAATACCAAAATTATCATATTTGATTCTGGATAATTAAAAACTAAAACATCCTAATTTTATCATATATAACACCCAAACTTCAATATCAATCATCATATAATTCACCAAAATTCACATAATAATTACATAATAATTATTTATAAATAAAAATAATTACACGATATTTTTTGGTAAATAATTACACGATATTTCCCGGTTGTTACATCCTTCCCTCCTTAAAAGGATTCCGTTCTTAGAATCATATTAAGGAACAGATAATGATACTTTTCAAGTATCTCACTTAGAATTTCTCAAAACTCATGCCTTTAACCATTATTAAACGGTTTACTACCGACATTAAATTCATCTATTGCTCATGCAACCTGACTCAATTCTCCATTTTCTACATTCGGAGCTAAATTATTCTTCCTGGTTATACACATATAAATGTCTTATGACCAACTCATTCACAATCGTTCTACCTATCTTACAGTCTCAAAAGACTAACTTGATTTATACTAATCTTCTTTTCTTTCTGTCTCCCATTTTCACTAGTTGTTCTACTTCACTTTCCATATCTCTTTTTGTTCGATTGGCCTGGCCTATGGTCATTTTCAATCGTATTTGATAATCTTTAATCGGTCTTCTGTACTTTTCATCCATCTACGTTATATACTGAGCTCATGGCGTCTTCGGTTTTTAAATGTCTTAAGTCCATTCTAAAACATAAAATTAAAGAGAAAGTTTCGACAATTGCATTTAGCTCACCACTTAATCACTATCGAATACATCCATCGAGCGAGAATCTTTTACTATCTGAAAGAAAATATATTAATTTTGGGACATCTTTCCCCCATACTATAACCTGTTTTATCATTTATTTAATTCTTGGGAATCCCGATATAAAATTTTATTACAATGCTTTTCTCTGAAGTTTCGCCACATATAGCGTCCCTTCTTTCCTTCACGCCATATTACCCGAAAATCATCTTCTATCTTTATGTCTTGTATTATATTCTCAGAGTAACCTGAATTTCCCGAGTTGCCACGATTTAACCAAACCTTATCTCTTACTTCTGCCTTATTTGTGCCTATCTACTCATGAATGGTATCACTTATTTCGGTTAATCACGGTTCGTAGTGTTTCCCACACTTCTGCCAACATATTAATTAGATCGATTAATTACAATTTATACTTGAATATGGTAACATGCTATAATCTCCTTGAAATAATTACGAACTTTATTCCCCGGGTAAAGCATTTAACAATAAAAGGATAATTAGGTTTGGTCAACCTATTCCTAACATTTCAAATAACGGTATCTTCGTCTATAGTTTTCGAACTATATTCATTTCGAAATCATTACAATATCATGTTCACCCCTTTTAATACAGGTTTTGGGTCTTCAGTAACTACGACAATTACTTACATGTCCTTCCCTTTCAAAACCGAACTCTTGATGTTAATACTCATTTTGTTGTCATATCAAATTAGATATCAGTACGAAATTTGATGCTCACAACATCCCATGTTGAAGTCAACATCAATCATCTATACTAATACTACCTTTGATATTTAACAATAAATAAGTATCAGCATAAATCATGAACTGAATCAAAACTACATTTTACCTTTTATTCAAAACAAAATTGGTTGATACATCATTTATTCTATAATTATTAAAACAATTTAGAAACAACAGTTTAGATTGGAACCAATTATATTTTGTGTTGTTGCTGATGATCAGTCACGAAACATCACCGGTATCCCGCAGCCATACGGTACCTATAGGGCGCCAGAAAAGGCATACCTTCGCCACCAATACCTTCGTTTAATCTTCCATGTTTACGCGCATTCTTTGAATGAAATTCCTATCTCCAATTATTGGCGTTTCACTTCATTCTCATATTAGTTCTGGCACAACTGACGTTCACAACTTGCTTATATCTTGGACTATTTTATAAAATTTCTTTATTATCCTTTTGATTCCACTTCTCTTCTTAATTAATTCTCCATTCTCATTATTTATTATTTTTTTTAAACATAAGAGATTTCTTTTTCCTGATAATATTAATCTTGTTCGTTACTATGTAAGCCATTTCTGAAGTTAACACCGGAATGAAGGCTTTTTATACGTAAACATTAAATTTGTTACCAACAGAATCATCAAAACCCATTGACAGCTATTTTCTTAGCATTACCAAATCGCCACTTATCTCACACTTTTACTTCTGATTAATTCTCACTATTCCCTATCTCATATTTAACTCTCTTGAATTGGAGATATGTTTCTAATTATCGGGGTTTGTGAGAGTTATATATTCTTTTCTATATAATCGACGCTTCTTTTTCCTTAGTTTACATGCGGACTTTGTCAGCCTCTGTCCCACATCAATTACTTATAATCATGAGTTTTCCAATATTTTATAGTAATTTCCATTACATCGTCATTCTACATGGATGTACATTCACGTCCTTCATGGAGTATTATTACAGATGGTGACATTTCTTTGCTCTATCTTGGATCTTCAGTTCTTGAAAATGTTCTTTTCACTAGCATGTACCCATGACTTTCTGTTCTTCTTATTTATTGCAAAAGGGCCTATTCATCTAGATACAATCTCGCACAAACTTGCAGTAACATCGTGTTAATTCTACTAAACTTTCAATTTCTGCTAATGCCATTACTTCCACCAAATTCCTAATTGCTTTGCTTTCGGATCTGAAAATCATGTCAGAGTTTGACTTAATCTAATTGAAATCGATCTCCATTTAACTAACCATTAGTTGGTAAAGTTAATCAATTAACTATTTTAACTGATCAATTAAACCAAGTGCTGACTAGCTAACTGGAATCAAAGACCAATTATGTAAAGTCGGTTTGGTCATAACAACCTTTTCCAAGAACCAAGATCGCAATCATTTGTAGTACCAATGAGAATGGAAATATACTTTTTTATCCTTAAAAGTAGGGTAATTTCTGAAAATTTGGGCAGCCCTATACCATCGACAACCAGTCGGACTCAAGACGACACCATTAATCAACCAAATCATCCACAATCATATCCACCCACTTCCATCAACAAATTCATTAGTTCAACATAATTCGGAATACGTCACGCTAATAATCACATATACTACTATCTTGACATAGTATGCATTGCTTTTAATCAGACTAAGGTCTTAACCAACAATGATTAATATAATTATACCTTTTCTCAGTTCTTTTAAAATATTAATGAATATTATTAATAAACTTAAAATTATCCTGTTGTTTTTCAAAGACTTTATTTCGCGATTCTTTTTAACTTATTTCTTGCCATTACTGATTGTATATAGTTACTTTTAAAAATTATGCCGCATCCTTCAACTAATCACACCAATCCTCTATTTTTGACGATACACACTCAATTTCATTAATTAATCTGTTTATCTTTTAATAACCATGCATGGTCTCCATTATCATCATCACAATCTGGTGGAAACTCAATTGTTAGATCATTATTTCTTAAAAAAATTCATAGTCGAATCACCATTCCTTCATCTTCACTTATGTTCCCGTATCGAATTTCGTCACTGACCCGGTCATGGGTATTAAATTTACCATAACTTATTTACTCAAGTTAGAGAACTTCAAAATTTCTTGAAGAACACGTTCAAAATTTGTTTACAATTAAGGTTTCTTCGATCTTGAATCTTCACGACAAATATCTTCCCGTGACGAAGGAATGCTTTACGTATTAACCGCCTGTCTGAGTTATTTTTCAGAATTCCTTGATCTTTGGTTGTCGTCCCGACACTCGTTCGCTTTGTCTGATGTACACAGCTTTACTTCCTTATTTTATAATTAATTTATTTATTACAGTTCACTAACTATTCATTTCACGTCGAAATCTTCTGATTTGAAGTGCATCGCATTAACGCAACCTATCATACTGATGAGATCCTCGTAACAAGAACAACGGTCTGACTTGATATCTTTGCCACGACCACATTATCGGTGAATTCATTCTTCCTTGCCCGCAGATGTCCACCATTTATCGGCTTGCAATGATATCTATATCCGATATGTAATTCTGCCTGCTACACGGGACTATTCCATTTCTTTTAAAATCGTCAAAGAATAGACTCTACGCATAAGGGGAGTTTGTGTATATGATTTTGATTGAGAAACTGGGTAAAGAACAACAATGCAACAAAGAAATTGGGAGAATTCGTAAGTCAATGAATCGTAGTTGAAGGAAAAAGAATGAGTGAGGATTTAGATATGAATGAGACAACCATATTTGTACTCAAGATGGCCAGTCTTTCGCACTATATAGCATACAACACATGATTAGGTGGTGTCCCACCCGACTCTTCGTCATTCCGATAAAGTGTCACATCACAACACTGTTTGTCTCAATCAGGAAGCAATATTTTGAGAAGAGAAATAATTCAGAAGGAATATGATAAATTTTCTTTCATTCTCGCTTCATATAATTTATTAATAAAGAGGAGCTCATACGAATTCATGAATCAAGAAGAACATATGCTATCGTATTAGAGAAAAGAATGACACTGATGGTCACTGTCCACGCTTCACTTAAATATACCTTCAAGGGTCATTCCAATAACGGATTCACAATTTAGGTCACATCATGACTTCAGAATGTCATCTGAAAATGCCTTCACATTAAATATTTTAATGATTCGATTGTAAGCACGTCCTTACGAAATCCATAATCATTGCTTCTAACTTCGTCTAGGCCGCGTAGAATAACCATCGATCACGCAATGCCCCAACTTCGTTGATAGGAATATTATTCTTCGCCAATCATCTGGAAGAGTCTTCCATTTCCTTCAATTATCCACTATCTTTTCGAATCATGAATCTTGTTAAATTTTTTAATAATCTCATGAATTGGGTAAATAATGTTTTTAACATGTTGATTCAATTGTTGATATTATTAAACCAAGTTTACATTTGTCTTTCACGGAAAAACTTTAAACTTTCTTCCTAGTAGTGGGTCTGTTAGGTCACACACACTGTAGAAGGGGGTTGAATACAGTGTTTACTACAATCAAATAGAATATAAGAACTCAAGTAACAGAAAATAGATTTTATTCAACACAATAAACTCTGTTATAATATGGAACTGTCCTCTCTCATTGATGAACAAATTATCACGAATGCTGCTAGGGTTACAATGAATAATAACTTCGATAATGATAACACATATAGTATAAACCCTATGCATGTGTTTATATACTACACAGTTACAAGATAATGTTCTAATTGATATGGAATATAATTCTACTCCCTAAAATATATCAACTAGTTATCTTTTTTTCCAAGTATTCTATTCTTCATAGAATTCTTTCTTCATGCATATTTCTTCTTGTGTTTGTCTTGATCTTCTTTCCTTTCAATCAGCCGCCTGCCTTATCTGAAAGTCTCCTTAAGTCCTGATCTCCTGATAAATATCTTCTGATATCTTAAGTTCTGATAACTTCAGTACTGATACCTTAATTCCTGACTTCAGTATAAGTACTGATTTCCAGTTAAGTACTGATTTGTCCTGTTAAGTAAGATTTGAAAACTAAACATAAATCATATTATACATGACATCACAAATATATCTAACAATCTCCCCCAACTTGTAAATTAGCATAATATACAAGTTCAACAGATATTTGATGATGTCAAAAAAATTAAGTACAAATGTATGAGAATTTGACTAGATAACTACAACTTACAGTCTTTTCAGCTTTACCATATTTAACTTCTGATAACAGCTTCAGTCTGTATACACTTCAGAATTTAAGCAGTTGTAGATCTTTGACTTGGCTTCAATTTCTGATCTCTTTGATGTCAGGAGTTGTTCTGAGATAGTTCTTCAAAAGACATCTCTCAACATATTCAAGTTCATTGACCATCCTCCTTTTAGCATTTATCAATTCAGTTGTATCTTCACCGGTTTGAAAAATAGCTGCTTTGAGATCATTTATCTTAGCTTTTCTTATCTCCTTATCAGACTCTAAATTGAATTCCACAGCCTTATAACCCAGAAAAGTAGTTATGATCTTAGCAGAGTTAGGCTTCATTTCGACAATATCACCTTTGTGATCTCTGTACTTGGGACAGTATGTGCTGTCAGACTTTACAGAATAAAGCTTCTTCTGTCTTTAAATTTGTGACTTTAAATAACCTGCAGCACTATCTGTTAATCTGTCTTTCACTTAAAGTAAGAAAAGAACATGTTCCAATTCCTCAAAATACTTCAATGGTATAGCATTCTGCCTAATATGGTATACCCTTCCATCTGTCATAAAATATAATAAGATATGTTCTTTGAAAAAGGTATGGTAAACCATTTTACAGATTCAAGTCGATTCAATCTTTCAGGAGTTGCTCCAACACCTGGCCCACTTAAGGAAGTTGGATCATTGGTAGTGTTATGTACTCTTCTTTCATCAGAACTACCCAATCCAGATTTATCTCTTGTTTCCTTTCCTGTAACAACTCTTGCTTCAAAATCACTTGTTGTAGTCTTCAAAGATTGAGTCTGTTTAGCTTTGGTGAATCCTGGTAGGAGTATCTTTGAAGGTTTAACATGAGCAATGTCAGAGGTTTTCTTTTCCTTATCTTCTGATATCAAGCCAACTTGAGTTATGTCAGAGGTTGCTTGCTTCACTGTCGTATCAGAACTTACTACATCTTGACTCTGAACAACATGAGCCATGTCAGAGGTTGTTTGAAAAATCTTCTTTCAAATCAGAGTAAGACTAGCATCTTCTTCATTATCAGTTATTTCTTCATCCATGACTGGCATATAAACCTTTACAGGTTCATCAACTTTTTCTTTGCCCTTGGACCTTGGATCAATTTCCACTTGTGATTTGGCTTTGGTTGCCTCAGAATTTGTTCTTTTGTTACGACCGGCATTTTATATAATATTATTTATAGATTTGGTATAATATTAAAGCTGAATGAAAATATATTCAATGATTGTACGTTTGTGAGAGTAAAAATTTCTGCATTATAAATTTGCTCTATGTAGTATATGATTTTTCAAAGCAAGAGTTTATTTAATTGATTTATTTTTTTTGATTTATAAGGAATATTCTAAGCCTTGGAAAATTTTTCTTTTAAAAGGTATTTTGTTCACAAATTTTGAAAATGATTTTATAAAGTCTCTAAAAATCCAAGTTATTTTATGGTATAAATTTTATAATTTTTGAACTTGTGTTTTATTTTATAAAAATAAATCTTTATAAATATAATTAGCAAATTACATAGTTATCCTTGCATGCAAATTCCTTCCATACATTCCAAAAAGGCTAAAGAGTCAATAACCACCCCACTAACTCTTATTTCCTAGCCAAATACCTTCTTTACCCTTGCATGCAAATTGAACCAAGTTCAAGTGGAAGGCTAATCATGTCAATTCCTAATTCCACTCACTTTTGCCAATACAAAAACCATAAAACAAGCAAAGACATGATCATTTTCACTCATCACCCACACCACACTCATTCTTCTCTCCATCCTCCCTCACTCTCGGCCCTCCCTCTCTCACTCTCGGGTTTAGCCGAGAACCACCCCCCTCCCCATTTTTCTTCATTCCTCAACCAAGCTTCCACTCTTTACACAAGTAAATGTTACTTCCCATACCATGATCACTCATATTTCAAAGAGTTTTGAGTAGAAAGTTTAAGTTTAAAGGTTGCATGTAAAGGTTCTAGTGAAACTCAAAATACAACCTTGATTCTTGTGAGTTTAGGGTTGTTTTTGAGAGGACTACAAGGAATGGAGAAGTGCCAAGTCTTGAGAGGGAAACTCTTGATGATTAAATGGCCATTCCTATCCTTTTCATTCGGCCATGACCATATAGGAGCCGAATGAATGGTCCTTAAGACTATTCTTGTTGCTTAACTCAATTTTTGCATGTTTATGTGATAATGACTTTAATTTTGTGGTAAAAAATTGATAAAACTCTTTGCATGCTAAGTGATCATCTAGGTATAGCTTATTCTAGGCTTGCATGTCAATTTTATGATAGAATATATGTAGAAAATGTGTTGTTTTGGTTTGCAAAACCTGAAGACATGCATGCATGTGGATTTCTCTTAGAATGTTATAAGATTTTGATCATTTGGAAAGATTTTGTTAGTGAGCCTTAATTTTAGTAGGAATAATGTGTTAATATTGATTTATGCTTCTTGTTGCATGGTAATAATTCGTGGTTATCTTTTATAAAAATGCATATCTTGTTGTTTTAAAAACTTAATGATTGGCGAGTTGAGAAATGTGATCTCTTTTATTTTGCCATAATTGTACCTTAGGTAAGGATGATCTCACCCAAGGTTATTTTGAGAATAAGGGAGTTAGTTCAGTAGATTACCATGTTTAAGTCTTGGTTTGAGTATTGGGTTGTTGGTAGTTGAGTTTGTCAAGTCAAAACCTTGGAGAAATGAGAGTTATAGTTTCTGCAGAAAATCAGTTTAGTACCCTAAGGTTTAGAGTGAGTTTTGACCATGTCATTAATGTGCACTTTGAGGCCCAAGCCATCAGAAGTTAGTATTGGGAGTATATAAAAGGTTTTAGGTGTTGGTTGGAGGTTTGCATGTCATTTGATTAGGTGCACAAGTAGAATAACAAAATCTGTCCAGCAGGGAACAGTTTTGTTGTAACTTAGAAATAGGGAGATTTGACCATGTCATGGGTAGGCCCTCATTAGGCCCTGTTGGGCCTTAGTTAGAGGGAGTGTCAGAGAAGTTTTTCCAACCATAGTTCATAGGATATGAGTTAGAACCATGTGTCACAAGTTAATTCAAGTCAGGGTGTTTTCTGCCCAGAAAAACAGGGGAACCTTGGACTTTTAGCTTAGGCCCAAGAAGGTCCAAGCCAGGCCCTTGAGCCACATCAAGTTTTTGAGATGCCTTTAGGTCAGGAGAGTCTTGTGTAAAAGTTTTGAAGGAAAAATTGTAGTTTAAGAGTGTCTAATGCACTCAAGAAACCATAGTTGTCATTCTGAAATTTGCACCAGTGAGCACTTTCACTTATCACATAGTATTAGAACACTTAGAAGTGAGTATTAGGTCGACCACCATAGTTTTAAGATAGTATAAGGTCAGTAGAGCAAAAGGCACAAGTGAGGGTCAACAGGTCTTGGATAGTTTAGAAAAGGCACGTTAAGTTAGGAAGCCAAAATTAGAAGACTTTGTCTAGTTTAGCGACCAAGTGATTTAAGTTGTGAGTCGAGATCATCCAAGCCTAGTGTTGCATTATGGTGTATATGGAGTTATTTTGGTATTAATATATGATATGTGATTATGTGGCTATGTGTGTACAATTGTAATTTAAAAGTGAATATAAAATTAAGTGCATATAGGCCTAAGTGCCATCCGTGTTTAATTTCGGGTTGTAAATAGGTTAAGTTGGTAAGAATATATTATAATGAGGATTATTATTATTTATGTAGGATCTCGAGACGAGGGAAAACTTGCCATAAATGTCGAGTGAAGCTCCAGTTGCTCCTACCAGTCAGACCAGACCAGCCTTTCTAAAGGCAAGTGATTCAACTTGACCTTCGTATTTACTGCTAATGGTTCATACATTGCTGCAACTATCCTGAGTCATGTTGTTATAATTGAATCAAGCGTATCTTATGTTTATCTTTGAATCATATAGAAATGCCATGAACCCTCGAGTACGTATTGCAAGTAGTTCAAAAGTCTTATCATGACAGTATATTAAAGTAATTCGAATGCCATGATAAAATAAAGAGTTGTTATAGCACTCGGTTGATCCTCTTGATTACCATGCTAATGATTCCTAAGTAATGATATCTCATCCGGATACTTGAACCCATATAGAACCTTATCTTGATACCTGAAGCCAGATATTTATCAAAGTTGTCCCTAATTGATTGATACCCCTCTTTCTTATCCTAAAGCTTGTCAATTCTGATATATCCTGAGCTAAAAATCATTTCTTCATACCTTAACACCCTTAGTATTCATGAAGCTTACATTCTTGATGATCCAGCACTTGAACCTTGATGAGAAACCATTGCTTTAAGCCAATTTGGCACTTCCTTTCATGATATCCAATAGCCTCACTAAATTCCCTTGTCCAAACTTTGATACATGAAAACCATTCAGTTACCCTAATAGAGTTTAGTTTTGTGATTCATGGCTCTGAGAGTTAGAACCATTTCCCCGTGTTTCGAGTTGATCTATAATCCTTTGATAAAGATGTTTACTGTAAAAAGAGATTTTGTCATAATTCGGCATCAGTTTTTGAAATAAATAAAATGTGGGTTTTTCAGTCCCAAAGGGGGATAAATGTTTTCTTTGAATGGTGGATCTGGACTGAGACGCGAGTCCTTTCCACACTTATATTAGGCTTAAAAGTTGCCTAGGGATTCCCATTAATATTTTAGAACCCAGCGAGGTTCGGGATTACTTCGCGGCTGATCACCAGCTGTAATCCGTAGCGTCATAAAATGATTTTGATTAAGATATGATTTTGAAATTGTTTTGATACAAGCAAATGATGCCATCACTCATAGTTTTATCCCTCGTTATCATTAGTTATGTCTTTCCATTGTCATTCTTTAATGAATATCTCGATTTATGTTTTGTATCGTACTGTTAGCACTTGTTGAGCATTTGGCTCACTCCTTGCTTTACCCTGATATTACAGCTAGCAGCTATGGTTAGATTCAAGCAGACTGCCCGTAAGACTTGTGACGCTGATACGTATGTTCGAGCTCAGGTAGAATAAGTGATAGTAGTTTGTGTGAGGACTCGGTATTTAAAATCAGTTGTAATAGTTGGTAGTGTTGGGCTGTTCCAAACCCTAAACTGTAAGATCTTGGAGTTGGTTGTGTATACTTCTTTTTAAAATTTTGTAATAGCTATATTTTATTTGCTTCTTAAGTTGGGGGCGTGACAGGTTTTGGTATCAGAGCTACGGTTTAGAGTCCCTGGACAGCCCAAATAGGTTATAGGATATGTGTGTAGGTTATAGATAATATGCGAGAGAGTAGGATAAGTAAATTTATTATTAATATTCCTCTTATTGGTTTGTCAGCAAATGGCGCATTCCTCGTCATCCTCTGGTTCAGATGACACTATTGCTTTCACGGTGTATGCTGAGTTGAGGCGCGAGTTCGACATGCTTCAGGGCAAGTACGACCGACTGATAGACCGACTGAAGAACGTGTATCCGGATAGCCGAAACTACGAAGGGAAGCGCAAGGAGCAGATGACCGCGAGACTTGAGACCTTGGTTCAGTACGTCAACACTAAGCTTGAGGAGATGCCAGCGCACCGGGACCGCACCAGCCAGTATGTCATTCAGATGGTGGCGGATGAGCTCCAGAGCATTGTGAAGATGCTTCGAGAGGAAAAGACTACCAAGCCCCGTTCAGATGGAGTGGAGCCTTAGTTCTTTCCATTTACCTTTCATGTTATTGTACTATCAGACTCTGTGGAATCCCCAGTTGTTTCCGTTGTTTTCTTTAAATAAGCCTGTTATTCCTAGAATCAGACCTCGTCCTAATCCTATATATTGTGACCTTTAAAATTTTAATAATTATGTGTTATTGTTCCATTTGCTCTCAACTGTTATTTTACATTTTTATCATCATATCTGCTTAATTTGGAAACTTGACCCCATATGTAAATAAGAATGCCATGCGATACCCTCGAATCATTTTATCATTCATATTTGTTTTGACACAACTCTTATCTCAGGATCATGCCTCCCAAAAAGAAGAACCCAACAACCACATCCACCACAAACCCAAACATTCTTCAACTACTGGAAACCTTGCAACAGCAGACCAATGTTATAGCTCAACAACAACTAACTCTTCAACAACGAATTGAAAACCAAGATAACCGTGAGCCACACCAACCACCTGAACCACCAGTACCACTTAGACAAATTGTCACTTTCAAGGCTTTTCAGAATGTGAATCCACCTGCATTTCATGATACCACTGATCCAGTGATAGCTAACACATGGATCAAGGAGATGGAAAGGGCTTTTGAGTTGGTACAGTTAGGAGACGATCAGAAGATGCCGTATGCTACTTACTTCTTGAAGGGAGAAGTCATCTATTGGTGGGAATCAGTAAAAGCTATGGAAGTCACTCAGCAGGTTTCTTGGGAGAGATTTAAGAAGTTATTTCTGGACAAGTATTACCCTAAGTACATGCAGAATCAGATGGAGCTAAAATTTCTTGAGTTGAAGCAAGGGAACATGACTGTATTGGAGTATGAAAAGAAGTTCACTGAGTTGTCAAGGTTTGTGACAAAGTATACCAGCACTGAGGAGGAAAAAGCAAAGAAATTTCAGCAAGGATTGGAGCCTTGGATCGGAGATAGAGTGGCTATGTTTGAGCTTGAAACTTATGCGGGAGTAGTACAGAAAGCTGCTCTGATTGAGAATAATGGGATGCAGTCAAGGAAAGAGAGGGATAACAAGAAGAGGAAGGTTCCATTTTATGGAGAAAAGTCTGAAGCAGAAAGTTCACAAGATCAGAATGTAAAGAGGATTGGTTTCTAGAAGGGCGGAAATTTTCAAAAGAAAGGAAATTTGGGTAAAAGGCAAGAATCGAAGGGGGAAAATCAGGCAAGCCAAGGGCAAGTTGGAGAAAACAGGTTCCAGAGACCGTAATGCAAGCACTGCGGAAGAAGGCACCCCGGAGTGTGTAATAAGCTGAGCATGACATGCTACATGTACAATCAGAAGGGACATTTGGCGAATGAGTGCAAGATGCCGAAGCCAGGAGTTACGTGTTACAAGTGTGGGAAGACTGGACACATAGCTAGGGAGTGCAAGACAACCGGACCAATCAAAACTCTGATGAATGTGGCAAGTACCAGTGCAAGCGTGCCAGCTGAGGTATTGGCATTACCTCCACCACCCGCACCAACCCCGCAAGCAACAGCAAGGACATTTGATTTGAAGATGAAGGATGTTGTTCAGAATTCTGAGGTGATAGCAGGTACACTTTTACTCAATAATGTCAAAGCTAAAGTATTAATTGATTAGGCAGATTCAGTTAATGAAAGTTAGGCTTTAGCCTAACGAAACCGGACTCATAAGCGCTCATCAGCGCATACATATAGAGATCCTGTGATTGGATCTGTACTAGAGAAGGGAAGAACAAGAGGAAGACTCCATAGCTGATAGAACCAAGTCCAAGGGCTGGACTCTAGAGAAAGTGAAAAGTGATCTGCACTATAGCTTCTCCCATTCCTTATTTAGCTCCAATTCAAGTGTACCATCTTCTTTATCATTTCGAGGAAAAGGTGCGGAAGGAAAAGGAAACAGCGGAGGGATCCGAATCGGACCTAAATGGGAATGACATGAAAAGTCTTTTTCAAAACCTAGCATTAAGGGTGTTACGACGATATACGAGAGGAATAGAGAAAAACTCGTGATTGGTGTGGAGGGGAAGATCTGGTGGACCTTCCCTTGAACCAGTCGCGGAGCTCTCAACTGAGTTGTTTAGGTTCTTGAATTCCATCTCTAGTTGGGGGTTTCGGTTCGTTTCGCCTATCGTATGTATCGGCTTGGCTTCGTCCCGAACCAGGGGGGCATTCTTGCGGGCGCGTGCGTATAGGAAGGCCGGCGGCTCCATAAGCTAAAAGACTACGACTACAAGCCAAGCCGGAAGCGACTCGCTTCTATTCTCGCTGGGATTGGACATAGATGGGGGATTTATAAATCGTAGTAGTTCGCCAACCTCTCTTACTAACATACGATACAATTTCACTTCACGACACGGCCAAAAAAAGAAAGAAAGAGCTTCGGCTCGGTTGGCCTTCCTACGCTGACGAATGCCTCTTTTCTCTTCTCTGAAGTCTACAACAAACAAGTGGGAGAGGCAGGATTCGAAGCTACGTAGAAAAACTTCAACAGATTTACAGTCTGCCGCTTTTGACCACTCGGCCACTCTCCCCTTCCCGGGCCCGGGCCGGGCCCCCCCTCAATGGGTTAGAAGAAGGAGGGCGGCGCTCTGAATCAATCAAAACAAGCTTATTGATTTCATTGGCAACAAGATCTTTCATATCAGAATCTTTTGTTGATAAGCTCCAATATGAGAAAATGATTATGAGTGAGGTAGTAAATGTGGTAATTACGAACCAAGAGAAGATTTCTGTGAATCAATTTTGTCCAAAGTGTGAGATTGATATTTCGGGGTATAAGTTTTCAGCCGACTTGATACTCTTCAAGTTGGGAGAGTTTGATATAATTTTAGGAATGGATTGGTTAGGAGAGAATAGCGCTCAGATTAATTGTAAGACCAAGAGAGTGTATTTAAAGACGAAGAGTGGAGAGAAGGTAGTATTTAAGGGGCAGAGGCAAGAGCAACTATTTCTTTCAATTGTTCAGGCTAAGAAACTACTTAGAAAAGGTTGTGAGTCGTTCCTAGCTTATGTAGTGGATTCGGAAAAAGGCAGCCCCAGCATGGAAGATATCCCTATAGTTAACGAGTTCCCAGATGTGTTTCCCGACGAACTACCAGGCTTACCACCAGATCGACAAATCGAGTTCGAGATAAACCTTGTTCCAGGCACGGAACTAGTTTTAAAGGCCCCATATAAGATGGCACCAGCAGAAATGAAAAAGTTGGCGAGCCAGCTACAAGAATTGTTGGATAAAGGAGTGATACGGCCAAGTACGTCGCCATGGGGAGCACCTGTTCTGTTTGTAAAGAAGAAAGATGGGAGTATGCGACTATGCATAGACTATCGGGAGTTAAATAAGGTAACGATCAAGAACCGCTACCCGCTACCAAGGATAGATGACCTTTTTGATCAGTTGAAGGGAGCAAAATGCTTTTCGAAGATTGATTTGAAATCTGGATACCATCAATTAAAGATCAAGGAAGAAGATATTCCCAAGACTGCATTTAGGACCAGATATGGGCATTATGAATTCCTAGTAATGCCGTTTGGATTGACCAACGCTCCGGCCGCATTTATGGATCTGATGAATCGGGTATTTAAGAAGTATTTGGACAAATTTGTCGTGGTATTCATTGATGACATCCTTATTTATTCTAAGTCGGAAGAAGAACATAAGAAGCACCTCTGGATAGCATTGGAAATACTTCGTCAAGAGAAGTTGTATGCCAAGTTTACCAAATGTGAGTTTTGGTTAAAGGAAGTTCAATTTTTGGGGCATGTCATTGGAAATGAGGGAGTTAAAGTGGATCCGGCAAAGATTGAGGCAGTTATGAGTTGGGAGAGGCCAAAGACTCCTACGGAAGTGCGAAGTTTTCTAGGATTGGCCGGATACTATAGAAGATTCGTCAAGGATTTCTCGAAGATCGCCACGCCATTGACCAAGTTAACCAGAAAGAATCAAAAGTTTGAATGGAGTGCAGAATGTGAGGATAGCTTTCAAGAGTTGAAGCAGAAGTTGGTAACAGCTCCGGTGTTGGTACTTCCAGACGATCAAGGGAACTTTGTAATTTTCAGCGACGCTTCACATAAGGGTTTGGGTTGTATGTTGATGCAACACAGTAAAGTGATCGCATATGCGTCAAGACAGTTGAAACCGCATGAGTTAAACTACCCGACGCATGACTTGGAACTAGCCACCATAGTGTTCGCACTTAAGATTTGGAGACATTACCTCTACGGAGAGAAGTGTGAAATCTACACGGATCACAAGAGTTTAAAATACATTTTTACTCAGAAAGAGCTCAATATGAGGCAGAGGAGATGGCTGGAATTGATCAAGGACTATGACTGTTCGATAAATTACCATCCTGGAAAGGCGAATATAGTGGTCGATGCTCTGAGTAGGAAGGAGAGACTGAATATGATGATAACATCAAAAGAGTTATCTGAAGAAATCGAGAGATTGGAATTGGAACTTTGTGCTTGCGGAAAAGTCGAGGAAGTATGCGGATCCAGCGCGTAAGGATGTTCGATACCAAGTTGGTGAAGCTGTGTTGCTGAAGGTGTCACCTAGAAAAGGGTTGTTTAGATTTGGCAAGAAATGGAAGTTAGCACCTAGATACATAGGTCCTTTTGAAATATTGAGTCAAGTGGGAAATGTGGCCTATGAGTTGGCCTTACCACCTCAGTATCAGCATGTGCATAATGTGTTCCATGTGTCGTTGCTTAAGAAGTACAATCCTGACGCTAGCCATGTGATAGAATATGAACCTGTAGAAATTCAGGCAGACCTGTCATTTGTGGAGCAACCGGTTAAAATACTCAACTGGCAAGTAAAGAGTCTTTGGAATAAGTCGGTAAAGTTAGTAAAAGTGCTTTGGAGGAACCCTAAGGTCGAAGAATCGACTTGGGAGTTAGAGTCTGATATGCGTTCCCGGTATCCTAATCTGTTCTCTTAGATTCCGGGGACAGAATCCCTTAAGGGGGAGAGGATATTACGACCGACATTTTATGTAATATTATTTGTGGATTTCGTATAATATTAAAGCTGAATGAAAATATATTCAATGATTGTACGTTTGTGTGAGTGAAAATTTCTGCATTATAAATTTGCTCTATGTAGTATATGATTTTTCAAAGCAAGAGTTTATCTAATTGCTTTATTTTTTTGATTTATAAGGAATATTATAAGCCTTGGAAAATTTTTATTTTAAAAGGTATTTTGTTCACTGATGAGGATCAAGGAATGAATATGTTAATTTGGATTTGGTTATGTTTGCTCGTGGTGGTGTTCAATTGGAGAGGACGCAAACATGGGTTATGCAGCTTACTTGGACAACAAGGAATAAAGGAGCGATGCATGAAGTTGGACAAGTAGCTGATTATTATATAATAATTAATTTGAATTTTGCTTGCAAGTTTTTACCTTTCACTTGAAAGGGTTTTTCTTGTTTTAAGCACTTAGGATTTTATTTTCCTATTTGGATTTGGTTTTTATCTTTTTTCTATTCGGATTTGGTTTTTAAATTTGTTTCCTGGAAGGATTCAGATATTGACTAATTCAAGCTGATATTGAATTTCTCTCGGAATCCTATTGGGTTTGGGTTATTGTCTAAGCCTATAAATACCCTTCTCATGTAATCTTTTAAGGGAGACAATGGATGATATAAAACTTTTGTTTTGAGATAAACTATGAGTAGTTTTTCTTTCCTCTAAACTTCAATTACTAGATTGTTTTGAAGGTTAAATTCGAATTACTTAGTTTCTGGATTGATCTAAGCAATTTGAGATTCAAAGTTCACGTTTCTGGATTGATTGTGTTCTTTTGAAATATCCTCTTCTTCTCTTATCCCTTTTCTTCTTCTTCTTTCTTTATTTGTGGAGAGATCCACATCAATTTGGTATCAAGAGCCAAGGTTTTTTCTCCAATTTCTTAATTGTTGGGAGATCCAGGTTTCAAAAAAAAAAAATTACTATTCACGAGTACTGTTCACGAGTACTGTTCACGGTGTCACTGTTCACAAAATACTGTTCATTTGGTACTGTTCACGGGGTTACTGTTCACAAAATACTGTTCACGGGGTTACTGTTCACGGGCAGTGTTCATCGCACTGTTCACGGGTACTGTTCACCAATTTTTTTTTCCAGATTTTTCTTATGGCTACGGATGAATTGCTCAGAAAATTACTTGGAAAATTGGATGAGATTAATAAACGTACTCAAAAGCTTGTTAATTCAACGGAATCGAGGTTTGATGCATGGGATAAAATTTTAACTAAGGTGAAAGATAGTGATGAAGTCTATGATCCTGGTATAGAGCTTGGTTATTTTATAAGTTTGGGTAGCATAGATGATTTTGTTGAATGGGTTACACAAGTCGACAAGATTTCTGCTTATACAAGTTGGACTGAGATGAGAATATTCAAGATTGCAGCGCTTAAACTTACAAAGAAAGCAGGCTTGTGGTTTGATAATCTAAACACAAAAAGAGTTAGATCTGGAAAAGAAAAGATTATGACTTGGACATCTCTAAAGAAGAAACTTTGTGCAAAATATATTCCTTTACATTATAAATTCGAATGTATAATGAAGATGACATCCCTCTCTCAAGGTACTATGAGTGTTTCTGAGTATACTTCTGAATTTTATAGATTGCGTCTTATTTGTGACTTGGAGGAGACGGAAACAATAAAAATTGGAAGATTTATTCGTGGATTAAATTTGCCTATTTATCGAAAGGTTAAATCAAGTCCATATATCTCGTTTAATGATGTATGCAATCTTGCTTTGGAATTTGAATCTTTTCAACATGACGAGAAATTGAAGTCATCCCTTCACGAGTTTACTCTTTCAGAAGAAACTAAAGAAGAAGACTTTGTCAGTGTGGAGAATGTCGCGAATCTTGTTGCTGATTACCATGTGTTACATGTGGCGACTACATCAAGTTTGGATGAAAAGGATGAACCAGTTACAAAAGAAGCTATGGTAGAGAAGCATGAAGAAAGACAGTCACTTGATGATAAATTCTTGGTTGTTGAAGAAAATCAAATAGATACATCTCTTAAACTTGTGTGTCGTGACATGGTTGAAGAGAAAAAGGTACTCGAGGATATGTTCCAAACTAAAGAGGTTGTGTACAAGGAAAACAACATCATCATCGTGGAACACATTGATTTTTTAGAGGTAGAGAACTTGTTGAATGCACCTATCTCAACAAACTATCTTATTCTTTCTAGTTTACTTCCTAAGATACTGGTCATGGAATTGCAATTCAAAGCTTTCAAGTTCTACGAGAAATCACCTCGTTGTGTGCTTATTCTTAAATACTTTAGAACTCGAGGGCGAGTTTTCTTCAAAGGAGAGGAGAATGATGAGGATCAAGGAATGAATATGTTAATTTGGATTTGGTTATGTTTGCTCGTGGTGGTGTTCAATTGGAGAGGACGCAAACATGGGTTATGCAGCTTACTTGGACAACAAGGAATAAAGGAGCGATGCATGAAGTTGGACAAGTAGCTGATTATTATATAATAATTAATTTGAATTTTGCTTGCAAGTTTTTACCTTTCACTTGAAAGGGTTTTTCTTGTTTTAAGCACTTAGGATTTTATTTTCCTATTTGGATTTGGTTTTTGTCTTTTTTCTATTCGGATTTGGTTTTTAAATTTATTTCCTGGAAGGATTCAGATATTGACTAATTCAAGCTGATATTGAATTTCTCTCGGAATCCTATTGGGTTTGGGTTATTGTCTAAGCCTATAAATACCCTTCTCATGTAATCTTTTAAGGGAGACAATGGATGATATAAAACTTTTGTTTTGAGATAAACTATGAGTAGTTTTTCTTTCCTCTAAACTTCAATTACTGGATTGTTTTAAAGGTTAGATTCGAATTACTTAGTTTCTGGATTGATCTAAGCAATTTGAGATTCAAAGTTCACGTTTCTGGATTGATTGTGTTCTTTTGAAATATCCTCTTCTTCTCTTATCCCTTTTCTTCTTCTTCTTTCTTTATTTGTGGAGAGATCCACATCATTCACAAATTTTGAAAATGATTTTATAAAGTCTCTAAAAATCCAAGTTATTTTATGGTATAAATTTTATAATTTTTGAACTTGTGTTTTATTTTATAAAAATAAATCTTTATAAATATAATTAGCAAATTACATAGTTATCCTTGCATGCAAATTCCTTCCATACATTCCAAAAGGGCTAAAGAGTCAATAACCACCCCACTAACTCTTATTTCCTAGCCAAATACCTTCTTTACCCTTGCATGCAAATTGAACCAAGTTCAAGTGGAAGGCTAATCATGTCAATTCCTAATTCCACTCACTTTTGCCAATACAAAAACCATAAAACAAGCAAAGATATGATCATTTTCACTCATCACCCACGCCACACTCATTCTTCTCTCTCTCCTCCTCCCTCACTCTCGGCCCTCCCTCTCTCACTCTCGGGTTTAGCCGAGAACCACCCCCTCCCCATTTTTATTCATTCCTCAACCAAGCTTCCACTCTTTACACAAGTAAATGTTACTTCCCATACCATGATCACTCATATTTCAAAGAGTTTTGAGTAGAAAGTTTAAGTTTAAAGGTTGCATGTAAAGGTTCTAGTGAAACTCAAAATACAACCTTGATTCTTGTGAGTTTAGGGTTATTTTTGAGAGGACTACAAGGAATGGAGAAGTGCCAAGTCTTGAGAGGGAAACTCTTGATGATTAAATTGCCATTCCCATCCATTTCATTCGGCCATGACCATATGGGAGCCGAATGAATGGTCCTTAAGACTATTCTTGTTGCTTAACTCAATTTTTGCATGTTTATGTGATAATGACTTGAATTTTATGGTGAAAATTTGATAAAACTCTTTGCATGCTAAGTGATCATCTAGGTATAGCTTATGTTAGGCTTGCATGTCAATTTTATGATAGAATATATGTAGAAAACGTGTTGTTTTGGTTTGCAAAACCCGAAAACATGCATGCATGTGGATTTCTCTTAGAATGTTATAAGATTTTGATCATTTGGAAAGATTTTGTTAGTGAGCCTTAATTTCAGTAGGAATAATATGTTAATATTGATTTATGTTTCTTGTTGCATGGTAATAATTCATGGTTATCTTTTATAAAAATGCATATCTTGTTATTTCAAAAACTTAATGATTGGTGAGTTGAGAAATATGATCTCTTTTGTTTTGCCATAATTGTACCTTAGGTAAGGATGATCTCACCCAAGGTTATTTTGAGAATAAGGGAGTTAGTTCAGTATATTACCATGTTTAAGTCTTGGTTTGAGTATTGGGTTGTTGGTAGTTGAGTTTGTCAAGTCAAAACCTTGGAGAAATGAGAGTTATAGTTTCTGCAGAAAATCAGTTTAGTACCCTGAGGTTTAGAGTGAGTTTTGACCATGTCATTAATGTGAACTTTGAGGCCCAAGCCACCAGAAGTTAGTATTGGGAGTCTATAAAAGGTTTTAGGTGTTGGTTGGAGGTTTGCATGTCATTTGGTTAGGTGCACAAGTAGAATAACAAAATCTGTCCAGCAGGGAATAGTTTTGTTGTAACTTAAAAATAGGGAGATTTGACCATGTCATGGGTAGGCCCTCATTAGGCCCTATTGGGCCTAAGTTAGAGGGAGTGTCAGAGAAGTTTTTCCAACCATAGTTCATAGGATATGAGTTAGAACCATGTGTCACAAGTTAATTCAAGTCAGGGCATTTTCTGCCCAGAAAAATAGGGGAACCTTGGACTTTTAGCTTAGGCCCAAGACAGGCCCTTGAGCCACATTAAGTTTGTGAGATGCCCTTAGGTCAGGAGAGTCTTGTGTAAAAGTTTTGAAGGAAAAAATTTAGTTTAAGAGTGTCTAATGCACTCAAGAAACCATAGTTGTCATTCTGAAATTTGCACCAGTGAGCACTTTCACTTATCACATAGTATTAGAATACTTAGAAGTGAGTATTAGGTCGACCACCATAGTTGTAAGATAGTATAAGGTTAGTAGAGCAAAAGGCACAAGTGAGGGTCAATAGGTCTTGGATAGTTTAGAAAAGGCACGTCAAGTTAGGAAGCCAAAATCAGAAGACTTTGTCTAGTTTAGCGACCAAGTGATTTAAGTTGTGACTCGAGATCATCCAAGCCTAGTGTTGCAATATGGTGTATATGGAGTTATTTTGGTATTAATATATGATATGTGATTATGTGGCTATGTGTGTACAATTGTAATTTAAAAGTGAATATAAAATTAAGTGCATATAGGCCTAAGTGCCATCCGTGTTTAATTTCGGGTTGTAAATAGGTTAAGTTGGTAAGAATATATTATAATGAGGATTATTATTATTTATGTAGGATCTCGAGACGAGGGAAAACTTGCCATAAAGGTCGAGTGAAGCTCCAGTTGCTCCTACCAGTCAGACCAGACCAGCCTTTCTCAAGGCAAGTGATTCAACTTGACCTTCGTATTTACTGCTAATGGTTCATACATTGCTGCAACTATCCTGAGTCATGTTGTTATATTTGAATCAAGTGTATCTTATGTTTATCTTTGAATCATATAGAAATGCCATGAACCCTCGAGTACGTATTGCAAGTAGTTCAAAAGTCTTATCATGACAGTATATTAAAGTAATTCGAATGCCATGATAAAATAAAGAGTTGTTATAGCACTCGGTTGATCCTCTTGATTACCATGCTAATGATTCCTAAGTAATGATATATCATCCTGATACTTGAACCCATATAGAACCTTACCTTGATGCCTGAAGCCAGATATTTATCAAAGTTGTCCCTAATTGATTGATACCCCTCTTTCTTATCCTAAAGCTTGTCAATTCTGATATATCCTGAGCTAAAAATCATTTCTTCATACCTTAACACCCTTAGTATTCATGAAGCTTACATTCTTGATGATCCAGCACTTGAACCTTGATGAGAAACCATTGCTTTAAGCCAATTTGGCACTTCCTTTCATGATATCCAATAGCCTCACTAAATTCCCTTGTCCAAACTTTGATACATGAAAACCATTCAGTTACCCTAATAGAGTTTAGTTTTGTGATTCATGGCTCTGAGAGTTAGCACCATTTCCCCGTGTTTCTAGTTGATCTATAATCCTTTGATAAAGATGTTTACTGTAAAAAGAGATTTTGTCATAATTTGGCATCAGTTTTTGAAATAAATAAAATGTGGGTTTTTCAGTCCCAAAGGGGGATAAATGTTTTCTTTGAATGGTGGATCTGGACTGAGACGCGAGTCCTTTCCACACTTATATTAGGCTTAAAAGTTGCCTAGGGATTCCCATTAATGTTTTAGAACCCAGCGAGGTTCGGGATTACTTCGCGGCTGATCACCGGCTGTAATCCGTAGCGTCATAAAATGATTTTGATTAAGATATGATTTTGAAATTGTTTTGATACAAGCAAATGATGCCATCACTCATAGTTTTATCCCTCGTTATCATTAGTTATATCTTTCCATTGTCATTCTTTAATGAATATCTCGATTTATGTTTTGTATCGTACTGTTAGCACTTGTTGAGCATTTGGCTCACTCCTTGCTTTACCCAGATATTACAGCTAGCAGCTATGGTGAGATTCAAGCAGACTGCCCGTAAGACTTGTGACGCTGATGCGTATGTTCGAGCTCAGGTAGAATAAGTGATAGTAGTTTGTGTGAGGACTCGGTATTTAAAATCAGTTGTAATAGTTGGTAGTGTTGGTCTGTTCCAAACCCTAAACTGTAAGATCTTGGAGTTGGTTGTGTATACTTCTTTTTAAAATTTTGTAATAGCTATATTTAATTTACTGCTTAAGTTGGGGGCGTGATGTCTTTCTTTTATCACAACACCCTTAGGGTTTGGAAATTTCTTTTCAACAACAGAAGCTTTAGATTTTGTCTTGACACCTTCTGCTTTGAGTCTAGCTTCTTCTTCTTTTAGACTCTCAAAGTCCATTCCTGGATTTTCTTTAAGAAATAACTCATTTGAAATTTCTTCATCAAGTTCCAAATGTTCACCAAAACTTATCCTTTTACCAGTATCAGAACTTATTCTTCTCCCAGTATCAGAACTTGTTCCTTGACTTTTAATTCTAGTTGTACTTGATGAAAATCCTTTGCCTTGACCTTGACCTCTACCCTTATCAGAGTTTCCCAGGTCATCATTTCCATCATCCTTTCCCTTCAGTGTCTGAAAAGATTTGCTTGATGAAAATCCTTTGCCTTGACCTTGACCTCTACCCTTATCATAGTTTCCCTGGTTATCATTTCCATCATCCTTTCCCTTCAGTGTCTGAATAGATTTGCATTTGGACTTAATCACTTTCTCCCCCTTTTTGGCATCAGCGGGTAAAAGAAGAGAGACAAGCAATTCCACCGAGGATTGGATCTCATTGAGTTGATTTTGGTGAGAAGCTTGATTCTTCAGAATTTCATCAATTTGAGTTTATTGCTTCTCCTGAGTTTTCTCAATGTAGGCAATTCTGTCAAAGGCTGGCTTCAAAAATCTATTCTTTTCAAGTTTCACATTCATATCTTGCTGGATCAAGGTTTCTTGAATTTTGTTCACCTTGGCATGAGTTGTTGAGTGTTGACCCTGAAGGTGCCTAGTACTCAATGCAGTAACTCTCAGTTGTGCCTTGAAATTGTCATTTATCAGCATTTCATCAGCTTTTGCCAGATGCTCAGCAAGAATCTTTTCAGAAGGAACATAACTAACTGTGTTCCATTCCTTAGTCCACTCCTTTCCTTTAGGAGTTTCACTCCAAGGTACTGGTGTTTCCTTAACAAACTTCTTGATTAGATCAGCTTTATTAACTGTTTGTTGAGGTGAATGTCCTGATGGACCAGCTGCATCAGCTTCTAAATTAGCAGCAGCTTCACCAGTAGTTTCTTCATTGGCTGCATCAGAACTTGTAGATCCTGCAGTATCCGCATCCTCTGATAAATTAGCAGTATATGAGGCTATAGAGGATTCAACATCATCCTCTAAATTATGATCTGTAGCCAGGTTCTGATCAACATCCAAAATTGATGTTGTTGGTGGAGTGAGTTGAATTGGTGGAGCTTCCAATTACAAAACCTCAGGCACAATCAAGTTATGAATATCAATTTCAGCACTTGTACCTGGTTCTTCAGTATGTACTGGATCAACTATAGGTGACATAGGAGGTGTAGGTATTCTGTCTTGAGCAGTTTCTGGTTATGCAGAAGGAAGTGATTCAATAACAATTGGTTCTGTTGAGATCAAAGATTCCTGATCCCCTTCCTTAGCTGCTTCCACATCTTCTGAATCTGACTCAACTATGTTCCTGTGAGCTCTCTATTTCTTTAATTTCTTCAAAGGTGGAGACACTGTAGGAGTTTTATCATCAGAATTTAACTTTCTAAGCCTTTTGAGGGGCCTAAAACTCCCAGTTACAGTATCTTTCTGAGAAGAAACCTTCTCATCTTCTACAACAACATGTTCTGATATGGGAACCTGTTCCTCAGCCTCTGATTCATCTCACAGAATAATTCTCCTTCTCTTCTGTTGAGTCTGAGGTACTTTCTTAGTCCTCTTGGATTTGGAAGATGAAGACTGTAGGATCTGAAGGTTAAGGTTGAGAAGTTTGAGGTGTTCATGGAGAGGTGGTAGGTGGCCATCATGTTTTGAAGAACTAGCTCCTCAACAGTAGAATAAACACAGTTCTCAGGCAGGTGCAGTGTTTGTCGAACCGTGCCCAATGTCACGACATGCTCATCCTCCCCTGATGAAAAAATAATACTTGGGGACCCTTGAGCACCACCATCATCATATACTCCGCTTCTCCAGAACTCCAGCACTTGAGTACCAGAGACTGCATCAGGTTCGGTCAGAGTGTACCCAATATCAGAACTAGCAAGAAAGTCCTGAATGAAGTGAAGTTCTGATGGGGCTTCTGACTTGCTAAGAATAGCGGAGAAGTTATTAGGTACACAATTAGCTCCATCAAAAATTACGTCTTTTGGTGCCATCTCTGTAAGAAATTAAGTGAATAAGAATATATTTGCAAAGTGTTTGTAAAATGTCCTGAGAGAAAAACAACTTCAGAAAATAAAAGAGAGAGAGAGAGAGAGAGAGAGAGAGAAAGTAAAAGAGATTTAGAATAGAAAAGTAAGTAAAAGATTAGAAAATCTTTTATCTCTCATATATATACTCTCTCCACTCAACAATTGTATTTTTGAAGCATGGGATACACTTTACACCTGGCACCATGTGAACAGTCAGTAAACGGTTAGAACAAGAGTTAATGGGCACGTAAAATAAGCAATAATTACTGCGCACATGCAGTTTTTCAGGACATACACGTTAACCACTAACCCATAATGATTAAGATTGTTTTCTCTCACATAAACCAATATTCTGTAAAAATATTATCGTTCAAGTAATGACCAAAAATAAACCAAGTAAATAAATACTGCCACTTCAGCATCGGAACTTGATTATTATCAGATTTAAAAGTCATCAGAATATGGCTCCTCTACTCGAAAAGTGAATGTTTATTCCTGTAATTCTTCACACAAATACTGATATGGTTTCATCAGAACTTAATCATCAGAACTTTTATCAGAACTTGTCCTCAGAATTTATGCAATCTGACACATAAACTATTCATCTAAAACAACATTTATCACCACAGTAATTTTCATCATTTATGTGGAGTGTAAGTGTGTGCATTAAGCTAAATATCAGACAAAAAGTAAAGTTTGATTCACTTTAATACATCTTAGTAATAAGGCATAACTAAGAACTTTGCTTAAAATCTGTCATTATTCTGAAGTCTACTTTAGAATGAGTTCATGTATGAGTCCATCTCAACAGTTTTATGCTCATTTTATGCATCTTTTGAAATTCCATTTTACAGTGGCTTCTCAGTGTAAGTGAGTCACGACTGCTTATCAGAATTTATGATGTTATCAGAGTATTTCTCCAGTAATCATAGAGTGTGAAAAGTCACCAAGATTTTTTTTTCTTTTCTAATGCATATTACTTAATACCAGCAATGCACTTGGGTCTTCCCTTCCACATTTTTACTCTAGATCTCAAAGGAGTACCTGATTTTTCATTTCTTTTCTTTTCTTTTTCTTTTGATAAGTGAGGCTTATCAACACTTAGTACATCCATCAGATTTACTAACATCAGAGCTTAACAGAAAAGAAGCACTATTCAAGTTTTTGACTTAGTAATAAGATACACAAAGTAAACTTCAATAAAGCTCAATATCAGAATTTGCTTGTGTTAAAAGATTTCCACATACACAATTACTTCAAACATGGGATCTTTAGTATATTAAAGACTACTAGGTCAGCATCTAGCACAGTTATCCTCATTGGATTGAATAGTCACAGAAACATTCATATCACTATCAGAGTTTAGAATTCACATCGGACAACAATCAACACTTAAGCAAATTTCAATTTAAGCACAGAATACACAAAGATAGTAGTATCTGTAAATACTGATCATAAAGTCTGATGTATCAGAACATAATCTAAGCAGATTTAGGGAAAGAACCTGAAACCATTCAAAGTTCATTTACCAATCTTGTAAAAGTAGCTTCACACAGTGGTTTTGTGAAGATATCTGCTAGTTGTTGATCTGTTGGAACAAAATGCAATTCCATTGTACCTTCATCTACATGTTCCCTTATGAATTGGTACCTAATTCTGATGTGCTTTGTCATTGAGTGTTGAACTGGATTACCTGTTATAGCAATAGCACTTTGATTATCACAGTAAATAGGGATTTTAGAAAATTCTAACCCATAATCCAGTAACTGATTCTTCATCCAAAGAATCTGTGCACAAAAGCTTCCTGCAGCAATGTATTCTGCTTCTACAGTTGATGTGGAAATTGACTTTTGTTTCTTGCTAAACCAAGAAACCAATCTGCCTCCAAGAAATTGGCAGCTTCCACTTGTGCTTTTCCTGTCAATTTTGCATCCTGCAAAATCTGTATCTGTGTAACCTATTAGCTTAAAGTCTGATTCTCTAGGATACCACAAATATAGATCAGCTGTACCCTTAAGGTACTTGAAAATTCTTTTCACAGCTGTTAAGTGAGGTTCTCTTGGATCTGCTTGAAATCTTACACAAAGACAGGTAGCATACATGATATCAAGTCTACTTGCAGTTACATAGAGTAGTGAACCAATCATACCTCTGTAATCAGTAATATCTACTGATTTACCAGTATCCTTATCCAACTTTGTTGTAGTGGCCATAGGAATGGATGCACTTGAACAATCTTGCATTCCAAATTTCTTCAACAAATTTCTGGTGTACTTATATTGACAAATAAAAGTTCCTTCTTCATTCTGCTTCACTTGAAAGCCCAGATAATAGTTAAGTTCTCCCATCATACTCATTTGATATCTTGACTGCATCAGCTTGGCAAACTTCTTACAAAGTCTGTCATTTGTAGAATAAAAAATGATATCATTAACATATATTTGCACCAAAAGTAAGTCCTTTCCATGGTTGAGGTTGAACAGTGTTTTGTTAATAGTCCCTTTGTTACATCCACTTTCTAGAAGAAACTGAGCTAATGTCTCATACCATGCTCTTGGAGCTTGCTTAAGGCCATAAAGTGCTTTATCAAGCCTGTAGACATGATTTGGAAATTTAGAATCTACAAAGCCTGGAGGTTGTTCAACATATACTTCCTCTTCCAATTCTCCATTAAGAAAAGCACTTTTCACATCCATTTGAAAGACTTTAAACTTCTTGTGAGCAGTATAAGCCAAAAATATCCTTATGGCTTCCAATCTAGCAACTGGTACAAATGTTTCATCATAATCAATTCCCTCATGTTGAGAGTATCCTTTTGCAACCAGCCTTACTTTATTTCTTGTAATTATGCCATCACTGTCAGTTTTGTTTCTGAACACCAACTTTGTACCAACAATAGATCTGTTCTTTGGTCTTGGCACTAGGGTCCAGACTTTATTTCTTTCAAATTCATTTAACACTTCTTGCATTGCTTGCACCCAATCATTATCTTGAAGAGCTTCTTCCACTTTTTTTGGTTCAGTCTGAGATAGAAAAGAATGACAGAGACATTCATTGATGTAGCTGTTCTAGTTCTGACACCTGCATCAGGATTTCCAATAATTAAGCCAGGTGTATATGCTTTAGTCCACTTCCTTGCAGATGGAAGGTTATCTCTAGAACTGGATGCTCCCCCATGATCCATGTTGTCTCCATCAACATTTTCTGATGCTCCTTCTGAAATTATGCTCTCTGAGTTGGATCCTTCAGTATTTGAGTTTCCAGAAATATCAGAACATGAGTTTCCAGAATTATCAGAACTTGGCCCATAAGAACTTGACGAATCAGAACTTGAAGAGCCTGTTGTAGATTCTGATGCTTCTTGAGATATGGTTGGATCTTCAGTATGCTCCCCCTGCACAGGTGCATTTTCCTTAGGCGTAGTCAGCACGGTTTCAATAACATCAGAGTTTGCAGTATTAGGATTTAGACTGTCAGGATTTACAGAATCAGAATTTAAAACTTCATTTTCGAATCTCAGCTGATCATGATCATTGAAATCTTCAAGTCCAGTAATCTTCTTATCATCAAAAGAGAC
This sequence comes from Apium graveolens, assembly GCF_009905375.1. Classification (NCBI taxonomy): domain Eukaryota; kingdom Viridiplantae; phylum Streptophyta; class Magnoliopsida; order Apiales; family Apiaceae; genus Apium; species Apium graveolens. The sequence continues at coordinate 299,508,098 of NC_133648.1, read as the reverse complement.
ATTGATAGATTCCATGACAACCCTTGTTCTTAAATTGTAGACTCTGAAGGCTTTTGTGGAAAGTGGATATCCAATAAAAATTCCTTCATCAGCTTTTAGATCAAATTTGGATAGCTGTTCAGGATGAGTCTTAAGAACAAAACACTTGCATCCAAATACATGAAAATACTTCAGATTTGGCTTCTTTTTCTTCACCATCTCATATGGTGTCTTTCCATGCTTGTTAATGAGTGTAGCATTCTGAGTAAAACAAGCAGTCTACACAGTTTCAGCCCAAAAGTGGGTTGGTAACTTTGCTTCATCAAGCATAGTTCATGCAGCTTCAATAAGAGTTCTATTCTTTCTTTTAACAACTCCATTTTGCTGTGGAGTTCCAGGAGCAGAGAATTCCTGCTTTATCCCATGGTTTTTGCAGAACTCTTCCATGATCAAATTTTTGAACTCAGTGCCATTATCACTTCTTATGATCTTCACAAAATCTTTGACCAATTTATCCAGTTGCTTGACATGATCAATCAAGATAGATGCAGTTTCACTTTTTGTGTGCAAGAAATACACCCATGTGTATCTGGTGAACTCATCCACTATGACCATATCATATTTCTTCTTTGCAATAGACATGACATTCACTGGACCAAATAGATCAACATGTAGTAGGTGATAAGGCTCAAGAATTGATGATTCAGTCTTGCTCTTGAATGAAGATTTTCTTTGTTTTGCCTTCTGACATGAATCACAAAGGCCTTCAGGAGCAAATACTAATTTTGGCAATCCTCTCACAAGATCTTTCTTGGCTAGTTCATTTATATTATTAAAATTTAAATGAGAGAGTTTCTTGTGCCAATCCCAGCTTTCTTCAATTGATGCTCTACTTAACAGACAGATTGCAGAACCATCAGAACTTGTTGAAAGCTTTGTTTCATAAATGTTACCATGCCTGTATCCTTTCTAAACAACTTTGCCTGTAGATTTGCTTACAACTTCATAGTGTTCTTCAAAGAAATCCACATGATAACCTCTGTCACATATTTGACTAACACTCAGCAGATTGTGTTTAGTCCTGAGACCAGAGCTACTTTTTCAATGATGACATTCCCAAGATTGATATTGCCATATCCCAGAGTTTTTCCAATGTTTCCATCTCCATAAGAAACACCTGGGCCAGCTTTCTCCACAAAGTCTGATAGCAGGGCTTTATTTCCAGTCATATGTCCTGAACATCCACTGTCCAGAACTAGGATGTTCTTCCTGCTGCCCTGCAATCACAAAGACCACTTATGATTAGTTTTAAGGACCCAGACTTGCTTGGATCCTTTGGATTTATTAAGTTTATTAACATTTGCAGCGAATTTAGTATCAGAGTTTATGTTAACAGTTTTCTTATCAGAATTTGCAATATCAGACTTTGCATCAGAACTTACACTAGAAGGAATAATGCTAACTTTCTTTAAAGAAGGTTTTATTTGATAATAATCATAGTAAAGACTATGATATTCCTTACAAGTATAAATGGAATGCCATAAACTACCACAATAAAAACAAGGATTTTGTGGCTTTTATCTAACAGACTGACTCTTAACTCCTGATTTTGAAGGTAAGGAGTTTATGTTCTTATTCTTCCTGCAAAAAGAAGCCAGATGGTTAGAGTTTCCACAGTTATGACATGTTTTTCTAGGAGCATTAGGAACAGGCTTATAATTGTTACTTTTGTTCACACCTTCCTTTCCATTCCTATTTTTCCTAGGCGGCTTTACCTTGTTTACATTCTTAACATCTTTCAGCTTATGTTTAAGCTGCTTCTTAGTCATTAAGCCTATGTTAACTTCAGTTGGCTTATCCTGTTTAGGTTTGTCAGAAGTTAATTTCTCCTTAACTTCTGATTTCTCAATATCAGTCTTTGCAGTTACAAACTTAACAGAATTTACCTTTGGTTTTTGTTTAACAACTATAAGCTCAGTTTCTACAGTTCCCTTACTGTTTTTGTCATCTCCATAACCTAAGCCCTCTTTCCAGTTTCCACTACTAAGAATATCCTGAGTTGCTCTACTAAAGTTAGTCCAAGTCCTGATTATCTCTCTTTCCTTTTCTAACTCAGTTTTTAGAGATTCATTCATTTTTAGCACTTCATCCCTAACATAAAAGGCATCATCTCTATCTTTCTGAGTTTGATGGAACATGACTAACTCTTTTTCTAAATTATCATTCCTCTTTTTATAAGCAAGATTTTCAGAAGTTAATCTTTCACATGTTAAAGTTTGATCTTTATAACTAATGAACATGGTTTAAAATATCTTCTCAACTCAGTAATATCATCAGTATGAAAGGCATAAGTAGTTTGAGGTACCTTTAAGTCAGCAGTATCAGAACTGCTATCGACATTTGCTATTAAGGCATAGTTTTCCTCATCCTCAGAATCTGAAGCATCTGACCAGCTTTTATTCTTTGTGACAAGAGCCTTGCATTTGTCACTCTTCCCTTTTCTGCAATCAGGAGATATGTGGCCTTTCTCACCACAGTTGTAGCATTTAACATTTGAGTAATCTCCTATGTCAGACTTCTTCCTTTGCCTTCAGATTTTCTGAAACCTTTCTTATTAGAACTTGCACCTTTCCTGGAAAACTTCTTTCCTCTCCTGAATTTCCTGTATGCAATCTTTGTGATTCCTTTCACCATAAGAGCACACAACTTTATCATCTCTTCATCAGGGTCCATCTCAGGTATACTTTCAGTTTCTGAGTCATCATCACTATCAGAACTTGATGACTCAGTATCAGACTTTGTTATGAGAGCTTTTCCCTTACCTTTCTTTGAGGCAGCAACTTTGGGACTTTCCTCCTCAGCCACAAAGGCAACTGTCCTTGACTTTCTTCCATTCCTCTTGCTTCTTTGTTCCATCTCAAGTTCATGAGTCTTGAGCATCCCATAAATTTCATCAAGAGTTGTTTCATCAAGATTATAGTTGTCTCTTATTATTGTGGCCTTCAAATCCCATCTTTCAGGAAGAGCTAACAGGAATCTAAGATTTGAATCTTCAATATCATACTCTTTGTCAACTAGGGACAAATCATTCAAGAGTTTGACAAATCTGTCATATAAATCAGTTAATGACTCATCAGGCTTTGAGTCAAAGTGCTCATACTTTTGAGTGAATATAGTCTTCCTGTTCTTCTTGATTGAATCAGTTCCCTGACACCTTGTTTCCAAAGCATCCCATATCTCTTTTGCATTCTTGCATTGAATTACCTTGTTTGACATGACATTATCATTGCCACTATGCAGCAAGTGTCTTACCTTTGCATCCTTCACAATCGATGAGATATCTTCAGCAGTGTAATCACTTTTCTCCTTTGGTACAGACTTTGTTGGCTGACCTGCAACTTCCACAGAGAGTTTAGTTGGCATATGTGGTCCTTCATTAATCCTATCGAGATATTTTGGATCTGTAGCTTCTAGAAACATAGCCATCTTCACTTTCCATATGGAATACTCAAAAGGTTTCAACATAGGAACTCTTATAGTCTCATATCGACTATGGGTTATGGTTTTTGGAGGTTCTTCAGTTTTGGTGGGCTTGGTTGGAGTTCTTCTTCAGACATGATTGTTTATGGATCTTCAACTATTTGTGTGTTAACAGATAGCTCTGATACCACTTGTTAGGTCATACACACTATAGAAGGGGGTTGAATATAGTGTTTACTACAATCAAATCGAATATAAGAACTCAAGTAACAAAAAATAGATTTTATTCAACATAATAAACTCTGTTACAATATGGAACTGTCCTGTATCAGTGATGAACAAATTATCACGAGCGCTTCTAGGGTTACAATGAATAATAACTTTGATAATGATAACATATATAGTGTAAACCCTATGCTTGTGTTTATATACTACACAATTACAAGATAATGTTCTAATTGATATGGAATATAATTCTGCTTCCTATAATATATCAACTAGTTATCTTTTCTTCAAAATATTCTATGCTTCATAGAATTCTTTCTTCATGCATATTTCTTTCCTTTCAATCAGCCGCCTGCCTTATCTGAAAGTCTCCTTAAGTCCTGATATTATCTCCTGATAAATATCTTCTGATATCTTAAGTTCTGATAACTTAAGTACTGATATCTTAAGTCCTGACTTCAGTATAAGTACTGATTTCCAGTTAAGTACTGATTTGTCCTGTTAAGTAAGATCTGAAAACTAAACATAAATCATATTATACATGACATCCCAAATATATCTAACAGGGTCTACTTGGTTTTCCGAACTAACAACACTGAATCTAGATCCATTATTTTTTTCGGTCATTCTCCACTTATAATAACAAGAACTTAAGTAGTAATTTGACAACCACATTGTGAAATTCATTTTATTTAAAGATCTTCTGAAAGTTTATTAAGAAAATCTTTTTCGAAAACTCGTTTTAAAATTTTGAAAATCAAACATTTGGTCGTCATTACTATATAAGTTACTTGCTATTCTTATGATCTACTAATGAAATATCTAATTAAAAGAATTCCCATATAAGGATCTCTCCACTTTGGTATGTCTTCTATTTCTCCTTGGATTCTGTTCGTATTTATTAGTCGAAGAAATTTCCTCTACCGTTGTATACTATTTTATTCGTAATTCCAACCCAATGCTGACGTCTGATACTTCTTTGACATTCTCGTCGTCTTCCCTAATGTAATGCTTTCAACCAACTAACGCAATTCGGCGTTTTGTCTGTAGATAAGGTCGCACCTTCTTGCTAGTCTTAAGTATACCTAATATGGTAAAGCTCATTCCTTACGCAGCGCCCCAATAAGTGATAAGAATCTTCTCGCAATGGTGGTGCCTTTGAAACGTGCAGCTTTGGCCCTTCATCAACTTTTATCAACTTGTTGGCTCCAGCGTGGGGCTTGTCCTACTACCTAATTATAAGTTAAATCATACTAAAACTTACCTAGCTTTCCTTATATGAAATTCTCACAAGAATCAATCACATTTTTCTTTAAAACCATCTGAAAAGTAGGGTAACATACCCAATCTCCATCGAGCTGTTGACTCCTCATTATTATAGGATCTGAGAACTCACTATATCGCGTTGATATATTCTCCTTACACTTTCCTCAACAATCATATCTTACTAATTACATATTGGATCTGCTAACCCTAATTCGCACTCAACTCAAACTTAACATGAGTATGCCTGGATCTTTCCTATCTTATACGGCATATCATTCATATCTTACTCTCGCCTATTCTTATTTCAGGGACCAATAACCTGTTGCCCTGATGCCAACTTATAACAGCCCAAATCCGGGGTCAAGATTTGGTGTCACTAAACAATCTTTACATAACTTAAAATAATATACAAATGTCCCCTTAAATCTGGATCGTTGACATGTTATGGTATGAAACAAGAATCTAACCTTCTACAATTCACAACAACTAAAATACAAATTTAAATACCTCTGTACTAATTCCCTTGACTAATTTTTTTCTAACATCTTCATCCTCTTGCAGCGGAGATCTTTCTAACTTCTGCTGTCTATTCAAAGCTATTCACTTTTATCCTCATTTGTTTCTGAAAGAAATAAGAATTTACAAAGCAAGAATGAGCCAAAAATTCCCAGCAAGTATATAACCGATTTCCAGGTATCAAAGTTAAAGGAAATTCCCGGATAAAATAAATTATAAACATTTTCATATTTTTGAGGTAGTTGAGCGAATAATAATTGGCCGTTACCAGCCTTTAGTTATAAAATCAGAAATGACGAGCAATTCTCAGATTCATCTCCTAAATCAGGGTTTTTTCCGGCTTTGCTAGCATAAAACTCTTTGAGAGAGAATGCCGTGAATGGCGATCAAAAATAAATTAGGCTGGACACTAGAACCAACATATGCACTATATCATGCTGATCAGTTAGGATATAATGGGGATCTATACCCAACTGCATAGACCCACCAATATATATAGGGTACCCAGGCACTATGGCCTAAGGGTCCGGTCCATCCCCGGCTCATAGGATCCAGATCATCACTAGCCCTCACAGTAACCATCTATCTTGTAGAGTATTTTAATGTCAAATCATTTTGATTTCAAAACATCCCAATTCAGGGTTCGCAAATAACCCGGAAGAATAGGTATTTGCCCAAGAGATCAATCGATAATATAGGAACAATAATGAATGGAACTTGCATAATTGAGAATAATTGAAGGGAAATATAAAATAGTCAACTATTCTGAACTTAGAATAGGAATGAAGTATTTGCAGTATGTTACGAGAAAAGTAAGGAATACTTGCCTTGATAAGCTTTAATCACTATTACTGGTTGACTTTGGTTCGACTTAAACATTTGGCTTTATCGTCAAACCACTACCCTATCCAGGATACGATCCCAACACTCGGGTCCTTTAATTAGAACCTTGTTGAGCTCGACGACTAATCACTAGGTCATTCTTCATCCGATGTTTATCCTCGGATCTTCCGACTAGGACCGACAGGGTCGAAATACCCTAATTCAGATAATCATTCAAGTTTAATTTTATAATACTATCACTCCTACCCATACGATTTCATAACCTGACTCGTATTCATATGTATTATTGAAATACATATAGCAATTATGGTTCACATCTTCGAAATTTGGGTCGGTACTTATTTTCGGAAAGTACGTATATTCGTTGTTTTGGAAATAGTAGAGTAGATAATTTATAAAATATCTTGTCACAACACGTAATTAGGTTCGTATACTGTGATTATATATCTTCATTCGACATCTCTGATAATTATAGGGTATGTCCCGTATTTTCGGAATTAATTTCCCGAAAATCAGGAAGCGTCTCCTTTGTTTATCGGCCTACCCGTCGAAACAATTCGACGTCAAATTCACAACAATAATCCAATCAAAACAACAATAACCAACCACAATTCGCAATCCCAATCCCCGATACAATTCAGTTATTAATTATTATTATTCGTTTTGAACCTAATTTTTGGAACTAATTTATTTAATTTATAACCGTAGGACTCAGATAAAAATCATCACCGTCCATCGTCGGCTCACCGAGGCTCATCTCCGACGGCGGTAAAATTCGTCGGTACCCGATAAAATCGGGTTTCCATACAAATTCTACCGATTAATTTTTAATAATTCCTCGCACGAATAAATTTATTTCATAATTTAATCAAATAATTTTTCTCCTGCAAGAAAATTAAAATAACCAATTAATAAAATCTCAATCCAGCCAAGGTAATACACACACAAATATACAGGCCACACGCGTGCAAGCACGCGGCAGCAACAGGCGGCAATGGCGGGCATCGCCGGAAAATAAAGAAATTCGCAACAGGAACACAGGGGACAAACACACACAACACTCACAAACAATCACCCACGTAGATATATAATACACACGCACACATCAACAACCACCAAGCCCAAAAAAATTAAGGCGGCGGCTCACCGGAAAGCCGAGTAACCGGAGAACTGCCAGGAAGCAACAGGGGGAAGAAGTCGGGGAAAAAATGGGAAAAACACAGAAAGAGAAGAGAAACAAGGAGAGATTAAGAGAGAGAAGGCGAGAGAGAGAAAATAGTGGAGGAGAGAGACGATTGAGAGAGATTGAGCAGCAAAGAGATAGAGAGAGGAGGTGAGGGCGCGTGAGGGAGTAATAAGCAGAGGATAATATAAAAAAAGAGAAGAGATTGTATACTTATCTGTTTAATTATTCCAACAAATAAATTTACACAAAAATTTGTCAAGTTAATGAACAAATTAACAGGGAAAAATAACCCGAAATCCTACGAGAATAGTTTTAAAAATTTCGGAATAAATTTAAAACTAATAATGTAAAATTTTTAAATATTTTTAAAGAAATTTTGGAACGTGCACCAAACCCGCATTTTAATGAATTAACGAATAAACGCGCGGGTATATAAAAATCCGAAAATTTCCAAAACACTTTTAAAAATCTCAAAATATTCGGAAATATGAATTTCATGATTTTTGGAGCATTCTGGAATTTAATACGGAATTTACACTTAAATGCAATCAGAAAATCATTTTGAGTTAAATAATTGATGAAATATTGATTTCTAAATTTTATAAATTCCTAAAAAAATATTGAAATTATAAAAGCATAAAAATAATTTTAAAAATAATTTTAATATTTATGAGAATAAATCTTCAATTATATTACTTTCAAAAGCAAAACAAAACCATAGAATTTAATATTTAATTATACAAATAATCTTCGTACCCCACAAATCACACACAATTAATAATAAGGCAACAAACATCTAACAAAATCATAACGTCCTTTATTTATTTTATAATTTTATAATTATTTAGATATATTGGATCCGAAAATAGATTAATTAGCCGCTAAGTAACTATAAAGACGATACAATTTAATACCAGATTTGGATAATTATCAAAACAGAGCCTCTTATAAAACACTTTATACAAAAATAAGGTAATAATACCTCTCCTTTCGAAAATACGAGTTTTATAGATTTATAAAATGATTAGCATATAGAAAAGTTTACGTCGGGACTCGTATAGGTCAAACTGTACCCCAGATTAAAAAAGTCAAAACACGGAAAGTGTTCAGAATCATCAAATTAGGTTATGTAGGAGTTTTTCGAAGAGTTTCGGGTTGTAAAAACGCAAAAACGATTGAAGTGGGATGATTTCTAATTCTAAAATATAATTTTATAATTACTTAAAATAATCATTATTAATTCTATAAATCCCTATAAAATCATATAATAATCCAAAAATTACCAGAAAAATACCAAAATTATCTATATTTGATTCTAGATAATTAAAAATTAAATCATCTTGATTTTATCATGTATAACACCCAAACTTAAATATCAATCATCATATAATTCACCAAAATTCACATAATAATTACATAATAATTATTTATTAATAAAAATAATTACACGATATTTCCCGGTAAATAATTACACGATATTTCCCGGTAAATAATTACACGATATTTCCCGGTTGTTACAACTACTATGGAAATACGGCAAACCGTGAGGTGGTTAGTGCCGTTCTATTGTCCACTTGATCTTTGAATTCTACGTCAAGCTAGCGACGTAAACCAAGCGCATCTTGGGAGGCAACCCAAGCTTGTTGTAAATTAGTAGAACATAGAAGGAAGAAAAAGCAAAAGAAAAGACAAAAAAATCAGAAAACAAAAAACATGGTGTTTTTTACAAAAGCACGGCGCGTAGGCGCTGCCGGGCGGGGCGGCCGCGCTGAAAGTATAGAAGCACGGCGCGCCCGCGCTGGGAAGCGGGGAGGCCACGCTAGAACTCCAAAGGCACGGCGCGCCCACGCTACCTGATGGGGCGGCCGTGCTGACCCCCTGTAGAAAAAAATCAGAAAAATGAAAATTCAAACAAAAATAAAAACCCCAGCTGATTCCCACTCTTCCCACTACCCTAATTCTTCTCCTTATCAATATTTACAACCCATTATCCCCACTAATTCCATATCCTTAACCCCACTTCTATTCCAATTCTAATTCTCAATCTCTATGTATACATACATTTACACACAATCATCTCCACAATACTTTTCAATTATCAAACCTAAATCTCTCATATACACTTTTCTTTTCTCAACATATTCAAATCTAATGGCACCAAAGAGAGCAAAGACTCAAGTTACCAGCAGCACCACCGATTCTTCTAGTGTTGGGGGTACGAGGCCTAGGTTTGATACTCCGGAGGCTGAAGCGGAGTATATGAGGCTGTTGACGAAGTAGATAGTGGAGGAGAGGGGTTTCCTGCCATCGAGTAAGGATGGTAAGCTACTTGAGATGATTTTGCAGATGGGTTGGGTTTCTTTTTATGAGTCACCTGCTGATGTGCCTATGAGTATTGTTCGCGAGTTCTATGCAAACGCAAAGGCGGATAAGAATGGGTTTACGGTGGTGAGGGGGTTGACGGTGGATTAAAGTCCTGAGGCTATTTGTCGGGTGATTAACCAGCCCGAAAGACAGCCGGCTCAAGAAGATAGGGTGACTAAGACCGGGGAGGATTTTGACTTGGACTTGATTGTTGCTATGTTGTGTGTCCCAAATACTCACTGGAAGTTCAAGAGGGGTTCGAAAGAGTATGCTACTTTACCTACCTCATGCATGAACAGGTTTACTCGTGCATGGAACTCTTTTATCTGTGCAAACATCATGCCTTCTTCACATGTCGAGGATATTACCGTGGATCGTGCAAAGCTGTTGTGGGGGATTTTGCAGGGTGATTATGTGGATCTTGGCTCTATTATTTATCAGGGTGTTTTGAGATTTCTGCGTGGGAGCACTACGGGGTCTATCCCTTATACGTCGATTGTGACGAAGCTTTGCCCGCACATGAGCAGCTTCAGCTACCTAGTGCCCCTATTGACAGTTCGATGATAGCAGTGATGCAGGAGTGGTACGGTGGGAAAGCTGATGAGAAGGGGCTTGGCTACACTCATGATCACTTCCCGGGTGGCCAACCAGCCGATCAGACATATGCTGGTAGTTCTTCTCAAGCACACAGAGCGGCATGGGGACATCAGATGGTTGAGGCTGGTCCTTCGCAGCAGCAGCAACATCAGCAAGAGGTTGAGGACAGTGCTGGTTCGGATTCAGTGCAGTATAGGCGGCTTTCGAGGCGGATGGATATGATGTACGAGTCGCATAGTAGGTTTGCACATGATCTCACCTTTGCGTTGGGAACAGCTTTTTGAGCCATCGGGGTTGACATTCATTGGCCAGTTTTTGCTGAGGATTCTGTGTACCTGCCTCTTGACACTCCACCCGCGGAGGGTGATGACCATCCTGATTTTGAGTAGGTATGCCTCTATTCCTTACTATTACCTTCACTGAGGACAATAAAAATTTTAAGTTTGGGGGTGGTAGTTAAGGAATATGTTTGTGTGAGTCCATATAGATGTATATTTATGATAGTTTAGTTCATATAGTTGCATATTTGTCATATAGTTATTTGTTTTCATTTTTTTATTATTATTATGTTAGTATGTTGCATATAGTTGCATTTGCATTTTATCATGATCCCTGAGGTTACTGTTTTGATTAATTTGTGGTATTGATTCGAGTGTAGTGATGTCGTATAAAGGAATGTTAAGTCTTAGTGATTTGATTTGCATGCTAGAAATAAGAAGAAATTTTGCACTAAGTCTTATAGGTTGCTTGAGTTCTAGTTCATGATCATGTCTAGTTGTTTGTTGAGATTTAATCACTTGTTTATGTCTTGAATTTAGGATATTCTCTTAGTAGGAAAAAAACATGGATTTTTAAAATTGGAGAAGAACATTGAATTTCATTGCTAGTTGTGGCTAGGTGTCAAATGGCTAGTAGCCGGCTCATATTTATATGAGTAGTCTAGGGTTGAGCGAGATGGAGTGAAATACACTCGTTCAGAAATTGTTGAAAAAAATAGAAAAAAAGAAAAAAATATGTGTTATGCATAATTGATCACGAGTGGGCTCTTTAATACTCGAGTTATTAAGTTCTAGAGGACTTTGTACCTAGTGACCTAAAGCTTTTATAGTCTGAGATCCGCTAACCTAACGCTCGCTACATGGGTATTATTACATAAGTCTTTTGTGGACCTCACTCATTGCACGATCAAATAAGCATATTTGTGTTTGTTACGTGTTATAAATAAAAGCATGAATCCTTGTATAACTCCGATTAAATTGAAGTGTTTTCAGTCATTTTGAGTTTATCGTTTATTCTGTTTATAACCTTGTGATTGCCTTTATGAGTGGTGGGTTATGATTATTGATCTATTTGCGAGAGTATATCTGTTAAGCAATTGCACACACGCACATTTCAAGTTTATGAGTTGATTTGTGGGATTTGATTGAACTTTGTGTGAATAATTGCATTTGTTGAGATGTTGCTCATTGGTTGGTTTAGTTATTCCAAGGGGATCGTTGCATTCATGCATTTTTATTTCTTGTTCTTTGAGTCTGTTCATGCTTGAGGACAAGCATCGTATCAAGTTTGGGGGTGTGTTAAGTGGCATTTATATCCATTTAGAATGCTTCTTAAAAGCTCAAATTGGTGTTTTGTACTCAAGTTATTTGTGTATTTGATGTGTTTTTGTAGTGTTTTGCATTTCAGGGCATAATCGGGAGAAGGAATGGTTTATAATGTTTTTATGCTAGAAGAGTGTTATGATGGAGCCTTGGATGATTTCGTGAAAGAAACCAGAAAGAAAATAGCAAGAAAGTAGAAGAATTAAGTTTTGACAGAAGGCCAGGGCGGCCGCGCCCATTTTCAGAGCGGCCACGCTCTTTCAATAAAGAGTCAGGGCAGCTGCGCCGCATCTCAGAGTGGTCGCACCGGCCTGTTTTCCAGAAATTCTTTTTCTGCTTGGATTCTGAGAGTTTGAATCCCAGCTTGATTCTGAAGCATATATAACTCCTAAAAAAGTCATTTTTCATAACAGAGACAGGAGAAGACGGCGAGAAGACCTAGGAGCGCAAATATAATGAAGGAGAAGAAAAGCTAGTTTTACTTGTGATTCTTGGATTGAGTTGTAATCTTGGATGCTTATTTTCTTGTTTGTTGAACCTATTACTCTTGTTAACGTACTTTGATTATTTATTCAGTTTATAAAGACTTAGTTTATTATACCATATTTTCATCGGAACCCACGATGATGATGAGTTCGGTTATGAACTAATCATTAGTGTGGGGTTCTAACGGATTTACTCATGCATTTCTATAGTAAATTTGTTTCGATATCTTAGTGTGTTGTGACTGTATGATATTCTAGTATTGGTTGTGCTTATTGGTGATATGAGCGTCGCGAACTTATAGGGTAGCGTGTTAATCTCTATCGAAGCGACGGTGAATTTAGAGGTTTAGAAATTGCCATGCTAGCATAGGTTCATGTTTTTGTTATGCATGATTCGTAGGTAATTTTAACCATCTTACTTTCCATGTGTAATCACGATAAATAACTTGCACATTAAATCTTTATGTTGTCAAATTCTATAGACATATAGGGTCTCAACATAATTGGTGTATATTCAGCTTCTATCTCTTTTGTGGATGTCTGGTAGTAGGGTATTCTTACAAGGAAAGTTGGCATTTACTAGTTTCATGTTATCTGATTAGTTGTCATCACCATTGCATGCTAAGGTTAAGAACAATTACTTTGAATGAAGTAGTATTGAAGTTAGAATGTCGTGTTTGTCTCATATAAGTAATTTAACCTCAATTTTCTTGGTTAATGTTAGTTAGTATAATCTCTTAGTTTAATCAAAAAACCAATTTGGTATTTGTCTTAGCATTGAACGATAGTCATATCATTGTTGCATAAGTGCATAGATTGAACTTAACCTAAACCAGTCTCTGTGGGAACGAACTAGAAAGAATTCTCTATTACTTGAGAACGCGTAAAATTGCGTGTAATTTAGCGCATGTTTTCGTCCTAACAATTAAAACCTCAAATTCATTCCCCAGTAACCCAGCAACACAACCCCTTGCTCGATAACCAAAGTCGATCGTTGTATCGTCTTCTCCAGCGAGAACACGAGCAAAGCCGGCCGCCAACCCCGATTTTTCTATGAGTTTGATTTCCAGCCGATTTATGCACCGTTTGTATCTATTTTTAAATAGATATAATTGTAAACAAGCTTCTAAAATCTAATCAAGTATCAATAACAGTTCATAACCCTTGCATCAATTTCTTCGTTGAAATCGAACCATTTTCCGACTAACTACATATTTTCTTCATTCATACATGAAATCATACGTTTAATATATAAATTAAAGCTATGAACTAGTACAATCAAACCCCTATACTCAAACATATCTCAGATTTCTCTAAAATAAAAAACGAATACACAACAAAACACATAAACCCTTAAACTTGAACTATCAGTTCAAGCTATTGTTTGATGAATTAATTGATACAAATCGATTGTAAATCATCAAATAACCCTAGAATCATAAAGCCCTAATTCAGACATGAACCCTAAAAATTAAAATTAAAAATCTATGCATCAAATCATGAAATTGATGGTTTAAACTTGAAGAACAGATCAAGAGGGTCAGTTAGGTTACTCACATGATATGCTTTGGATCTCAGATTCTCCCAAATCAAGCTTTGATTCTCAGCTGTTCAAGAACCCTAATTCCCAATTCTGCAGAGATTTTTTATTTATTTTCTGATTTTTATTGATTTTTATATAATTAATTAATAAAAATTAGGCTATTTATAATTATAAAATAATATCCCTAATTAAAATTTAGGCCCTAATTATATCTCTTAATAAAATTAATTGGCCCTTAATTAATAATTTATGGGGAATAATTTTTAAATTTTTATTTTCAAATAAATATAATATATATGCCAAATTTTCTCAAAAATTGTGAATAATTCAGAAGTGTAAATAAATGAAATATTTGAAAGTCCCGTGATTTTCTAAAAATGAAAATACAATTTTTTTGGGTTTTGACGTCCCGGTGGGGTCCAGGTATGTTATTTTTGAGAAATCGAAACATTCCCTAAATTAACAAAAAACCCCGAAAATACATATAATGCACGCAAATGCACATAAAACAACATAAAACAAGTACCTCGATAAAAATCTCTTTAACACGCGTCTAGATTGCGTATAGTGTCTTATAAATGTATTTTAAACACGTAACAAGTATCCGAAAAATACTCTGGTCCTTACGGGACCACACATAAATCCACCGCACGTTAAATCATGGCAATACATATTTTTAAATAATGTTATACACATAATAATTCATTTAACACGTAACAAAATAGCTATAAGATAATATTTTTAAATGTTTTCAAACCTCACCTATACCCGGGTGAACACGGATAAAATAACAAGTAATATTTCCGACACAGATAAAATATTGAGGCGAGTAAAATATCCACTCAATCCCCAAGACTGAAAAATACACCTAGTTCACCGATATCGATAGAATGATCGGCTTTCAGATATAAATTTTATATTGTAAAAATAATAAATACTTTAACAACACTAACAAAAATTGACACCAACTATTAATTAGCATATTAAGCCATTTAATGACACAAACTTATTAAGCAGGAATAAAATATCCATAATTTTATTCTTTTTAAATCATAAAAGCACATAAACATATTCAAATAATAATTAGAATAATAGCTGAAAATCCGGGATATCACAATCTACCCCCTCATAAGGATTTCATCCTAGGAATCAACAGAAGAGAACACTAGGGATCTTCTTACCAATTTTTCCAACCTTGCATAAGCAACCTTTCTGAAAATCTCAAATAAAAACTTGGATTCCGTGTATAACATATATATCATGGGAGCTTCACTCCTCACCATTGTTACATTCATATACCATTTGACCAATTTCTCCATAAGATCACTTTTACTAAAAGAGTGAGAAAGAATAGAGAGAAAGATAAAAAGAAAGAAAAAGAAAGAAAGAGATATAGAGATAAATAGAGAGAGAAATATAGAAACAAACTGACTTCCTTATACGCCACTCACGAAGTCTTACTTTACATTATCTAGAGTGAATTATTTATATTTGTTTGGCATACCTTTAAATATTTTGAATAATAAAATCATGGAACTTTGGAAAGAAAAGAATTCCATATCATAACTGGTGTTTCACGATTATAGTTACCAAAAATCTGAATTTTTGGGAAAGTATTGTTGAAATGAAAGAATAACTGAGAGATCAATATGATCAAATGAAATTGGTGTTGCGTGCCCAAATTAAGACACTACTAAAGTTTGTTGACCTTCTTTTAGTCACAACACACACAAATGATGACGTCCCATCCAACTCCTATCACACAGAGAGGTATACCTTGTGTTCCCTATAGTTAGGGTTGTTCATCTCAGTCAGAATAAAAAAAATATAAAATGAATTCAAAATCAAATAAATAATAAAGGATTTCTAATAAATGACTTGTTAAGGTAATCCTCTGATCAAAATAAAAAAGATTTCAAAGCTAATATTTCTGGAGAAAAAATGAAATCCATAAAACAAGATTGTGGCATAAATGGCTAAGTGGTGTCATATCACCAATAAACTATGCACCATATACGAAAGGTGGAAATTTCAATATTGCAACTTGATAGAGCTATCAAAACCTTAAAATAGGCTTCATGACAGCCTCTGGCACATTACATGATTGAAAATGGGTGCTAGGGATAATTTCCTGTAACAGATACCTCTTTTTGAGAGATGTCAAAAGAAGTTATAGATAGAGAAGATATTGTCAAGGTCTTAATACTTATCTTCTATTTGAACTCTACTGTTGACTCGTCATCGGATTCTAGAAACTTCTTCATGTTCTAAAGATATCGATAATCTTCATCATCGTCAAATTGTAGTACCCTTGGAATATTCTACAATAGAAGTTTCCAGTTGCCAGGAGTTCTATCCAGCTCAGCACAACCAACTCAAACTAGCATGCCTATCTTAACTTACTCGTTGGTACTATATCCAATAGTCCAACACGAACTCTATATGAGCCCTGACGTCCTTACATAACTATACACACTCCTACCACTCTAGTTTCTAGTTTACTATAACCTCAGCTCTGATACCAACCTGTAACGCCCCCAAATCCGGAATCAGAGGATTTGGTCGTCACGATAAAACTTCAATCCAAATTAATCTGTTAAATCAATAAATAAATGTCAACAGTTGAAGTTAAAATATAGCATCTGCGACCCCAACACTACCCCAAGATCTTTTCAGGTTACAGTTCTAGAAACTAGATATCCAAATTCCATAAATAATTTTTTCCTTTCTTTTGAAAACTCTTTATCAACAATTTACAAACCCGAAACTTAACCTGCTAGTATAACTTTGAAAAGAAGTATACTAGGCCGAATTATTTAATAACATAATTATAATACATACACACATAACTTTATATAATAGAACTTACTTTTATTCCGGAAACCCTGGATCAACCATCTTTATAATAGCCATCCTCTTTGTTTTCTCAAATTTCACGGCTAAACAGCGCAAGTTAATCCTCACTAGAAGGTTAAATTTAAAAACAGGCAACTATGAGCGAAAGAAATGCTCAACAAGTTCATTATAACATATATATGATCTTTTTGATATAAACCGACGTTTGTAATAAAACAGAACATTTAAAATCATAATTGCTGAATTAGAAAATTTAGTTAAGGAATGCCAGAATTGGTTCCTCATCTGTATTCAAAACCCTTTGATATTTTTGAGCAAAATGCTTCAGAAATACTTTGAATCTGGACGAGAATAAAACTCGTAAAACAGTGGTTACGGAAATATCTTAAACAATAACATGAAACAGTGATTATGGACTGAATCATAAACTTTATTCAAAACCAAACTCTTGATATTAATACTCATTTTGATGTCATATCCAATTAGATATCGATACTAACTTTGATTCTCACAACATACCATATTGAAGTCAACATCAATCATATATATTAATACCACCTTCGATATTTAACAACAAATTAAGTATCAACATCAATCAGAAACTGAATTTCACATTTTATCCAAAACAAAAACACTTGATCTATCATTTATTATACGATTATCAAAAACAATATAATAATTTAGGTTAGAATCTTTTACCGACGGACGTACTATCACCTGCTGATCAACCCGTGCGATAACACTGGATCATGATTCTTAGAAATATGTCCAACGACACGAGTACCCAAATGAAAAGGCAATATATCTGCCTGTGGCATAAGTTGTATTATAAATATTTTATATAATATATGGCCCTCTGTTGGACCGTCCGCCCCGGTCACTTATACATTCATCCAATCTTAAAACCTTTTATTAAAAGGGGTCTAATAATCGACACCCTTATAAATTTTTATTCCCCCATTCACTTGGGCAGGAATACTCACAACAAAATCATCTTTCTCAAGGTATAAAACATTTATGAATCCAGTATTTGGATAGGTAAAAACATTTAACTATTCTGAACTTAGAACAGCAGAAGAGTTCTTGCATGATAAACATTTAACTCAGCGATATGTAAAACATTTATCTATTCTGAACTGAGAATAGAAAAATAATACTTGGATAATCAGAAGCAGTTAGATATGAAAAATATTAAACTATTATGGAATTAGAATAGCGTAGAAAACTTGCCTTTGATTTTTAGCAGTTAGGCACACTCGCTACATCGTAATTATCTTAGTCTGGCATCTCATGAATTCTCTATCTTTATATTTTGACAACTCACTGATATGTTGCTCCTGCGATTGCTAGAAGATTGATAACCAACACCATTCCATTTCACTCTTTATCCAACATCTTGTCCTCATCAACTCGAATGGTCCGCATCTATAATTAAAAGATCACACTTTAATCGTCTAAACAATATTTTTTCAACGAATTGCACGTCAAAACCCTATCGTCTACCCATACGATAGCCTACACATAAAGAAAACACCCAAACACAAGACTTTTGGCCCACGTATGCATGTAATTCACATAGCACGTAAACACATAACTTACGTATCACATAATACATATCACACATGACTCGGTTCGTCAAAACATTTGATCTGGTACGTGTAAAACAGAAATCGAGTCGAAATACAACTGTTCCATAAATACGCGACTCAGAACTGATTGTAAAACAAGCGACCTTTCAAAATAAAAGGATTTATGTCTTGAAGTATTTTTAATGGAAGCATGATATTTTTCTAAGTCTAGACGCGTTGTTTTGTGCTAATCGGACAAACGGTCTATTTATTATGAAGAAAATAAGAATAAATCAATTAATAATAATATTAATTAATTTTTAAATACCTAAATATATTTTAAAATTTTATTTAGGAAAAATCAGAATTAAAAATGATTTTACCATAATTTTTGGAATTAAAATGAATTTAAAACAAATTATTTAAATAAACTGATTAATTACCAAAATAATTAATCAATTTAACTAAATAAAAAATAAAAAATTAATAGTCAAATAAATAAATAAATAAATAAATTTTGAATTTTGGAAAATATTTTAGATTTATTTATAAATAAATCATTTAATTAATTTAATTAATTAATTAGTTTATTTAAATATATAAAACAGTTTTTTAGAATTTGTAAAAATAAAAGTAAAAAGAAAAATCAGAAACAAGTTTTGGAAATCAGATTTGTGAAAAACTGATCAAAACCGGGTTTAAACCAGGTTTGAATCCGGGTCTATAAGAACAAAAACGGGTCGTCGGCCGGTTCTAAAAGTCGGCGGTTAAACGCAGTTTCCAGCCACCTGAATTCAAGCTTAACTGAATCGATTTCAATCGATTAACACCTCAAATTCATTCCCCAGTAACCCAACAACACAACCCCTTGCTCGATAACCACAGACAATCGCTGTATTATCTTCTCCAGCAAGAATACGACCAACGCCGGCCGCCGGCCCTGATTTTCTGATGAGCTTGATGTTAAGTCGATTTATGCACCGTTTGTATCTATTTTTACATGAATTCAATTGTAAACAAGCTTCTAAAAACTAATCAAGTATCAAGAATAGTTACATAACCCTTTCATCAATTTCTCCGGTAAAATTGAACCATTTTCCGGACAACTACCTATTTTCTTCATTCGTACATGAAATCATACGTTTAATATGTCAAATTAAAGCTATGAACTAGTACAATCAAACCCCTATACTCAAACATATCTCAGATTTCTCTTAAATAAAAAACGATTACACAAAAAAACACATAAACCCTAAAACTTGAACTATCAATTCAAGCTATCGTTTAATGAATTAGTTAATACAAATCGATTGTAAATCATCAAATAAAGCTATTCAAACAATCAATTTCATCAAATAACCCTAGGATAAAAAAGTCCTAATTCAGAAATGAACCCTAGAAATTAAAATTGAAAACATTGCATCAAATCATGAAATTGATGGTTTAAAATTGAAGAACAGATCGAGAGGGTCAGTTTGGTTATTCACATGATATGATTTGTATCTCAGAACTCCCAGAATCAAGCTTTGATTCTCAGCTGTTCAAGAACCCAAATTCCCAATTCTGCAGATTATTTTGATTTATTTTCTGATTTTTATTGATTTTTATATAATTAATTAATAAAAATTAGGCTATTTTTAATTAAAAAAATAATACCCCTCATTAAAATTTAGGCCCTAATTATATCTCTTAATAAAATTATTTGGCCCTTAATTAATAATTATAGGAAATAATTTTTAAATTTTTAATTTCAAATAAATACAATATATATATATGTCAAATTTTTTTAAAAATTGTCAATAATTCAAAGTGCAAAGAAATTAAATATTTGAAAGTTCCATGATTTTCTAAAAATGAAAATACAAATTTTGTGGGCTTTGACGTTCTGTGGGGTCCCGGTCCGTTGATTTTTGAGAAACCGAAATATTTTCTAAATTAATAGAATATCCCGAAAACACATATAATGCACGTAAACGCACATAAAATGAGATAAAACAAGTACCTCGAAAAAAACGCTCTTTAAAACGTGTCCAGATTGCGTATAATCTCTTATAAATGTATTTTAAACACGTAATGGGTATCCGAAAAATACTCTGGTCCTTATGGGACCACACATAAATCCACCGCACGTTAAATCATGGCAATACATATTTTTAAATAATATTAAATATATAATATTTCATTTAACACGTAACAAAATAGATGTGTGATATTATTTTTAAATGTTTTGAAACCTCACCCTATACCCGGGTGAACACGGATAAAATACACTCACTTTTACCGAAATCAATAAAATGATCGGCTTTCAGATATAAATTTTATATTGTAAGAATAATTAAATACTTTCACAACACTGACAAAAATTGACACCAACTATCAATTAGCATATTAAGCCATTTAATGACATGAACTCATTAAGCAGGAATAAAATATCCATAATTTTATTCTTTCTAAATCATAAAAGAATATAAACATATTCAACTAATGATAAGAATAATAGCTGAAAATCTGGGATATCACATTGAACAACATTAAAAAGGTTATCACGGGAAGCGTAACATTTGGTGATAGTAGCAAAGGAAACATTGTCGGCATCGAAGATATCAGAAATGATAAAGTTAGAATTTTCGACGTCCAATTAGTCACTGGGTTAAAGTACAATATTCTCTCCATTAGTCAATTACGAAACAATGATTACAAGGTAATTTTCTACACTACTCATTGTTCTATTTTAGATAAATTCAGAAAGTTGGTTCTCACTTTCCCTAGAAATAAAAATGTCTATACATGTGACATGAGCAAGCAAGTGAACGTGTGCCTAATCACTATAAATGATGATCCATGACTATGGCATCAAAGATTAGGACATACAAACATAAAGTTGATA
The DNA here is from genome assembly GCF_009905375.1 of Apium graveolens. Classification (NCBI taxonomy): domain Eukaryota; kingdom Viridiplantae; phylum Streptophyta; class Magnoliopsida; order Apiales; family Apiaceae; genus Apium; species Apium graveolens. The sequence continues at coordinate 299,486,702 of NC_133648.1, read as the reverse complement.
AAGAATATATCATGTGAAGACCATGTCCGAGGTATACAAAAATTAAACTATCATAAAGATCATAATTGTGAAGCTTGCGAAATTGGTAAACAAATTTGAGCATCTCACAAAGCAAATTTATTTTATCTACCTCAAGACCTCTTGAGCTATTACATATGGATCTTTATGGTCCGGTTACTATATAAAGTCTCGCAAGTTATTCCTATATGTTGGTAATTGTGGATGATTGCAACGCCCCCAAATCCGGGGTCATGGGATTTGGTCGTCACGATAAAACCTTAATCCAAAACAAACCGTTTAACAGAAAATAGTTCCCAATAATTCAAATATAACATCTGCGACCCCAAACTAATTCAAGATCTTTTTAAGATTACAGTTCTAGAAACAAGATATCCAAATTCCATAAATAATTTTTTCACTTTCTTTTGAAACCTAATTTAATAATTTTCAAACTCAATACTAAACCCTCTAGTATAACTTCGAAAATAAGTATACTAGGGCCAAGTATACGATAATACAATTATAATAAATATATATATATAAAAAGCTTTACATATCAGAACTTACACTAGTACGCAAACCCTGGACCAACCATCTTCTAAAAGCTTCTTCTTTGCTTTCTCAAATTACGCGGCTACAAAACGCAAGGTAATCCTCACTGGAAGGTTAAATTTAAAACAGGAAAGTATGAGCGAAAGAAATGTTCAGCAAGTTCATTAAAACATATATATGGTTTTTTATATAAAAACTGTCAACTGCAAAAGACCAGAATACTTAAAATCATAATTGCTGAACTATAAAATTTAGTTAAGGAATCCCATAATTGGTTCCTTAAATGTATCAAAACTCTTTTGATGTTTTTGAGTGAAAATGCTTCAATAATACTTTGAAACTCGACGAGAATAAAACTTGTAAAACAGTGCTTACAGAAATATCGTAAACAACAATATGAAACAGTGATTATGGACTGAATCATAAACTTTATTCAAAACAGCACTTTTGATATTAATACTCATTTTGATGTCAACGTCAAATTAGATATTAATACTAACTTTGATGCTCACAACATCCCATACTGAAGTTAACATCAATCATATATATTAATACCACTTTTGATATTTAACAATAAAGTAAATATCGATATCAATCAGAAACTGAATCACAAATGTATTTCACATTTTATTCAAAACAAAAACACTGGATAAATCATTATGTATCTCAACTGAAAAATGTTGTATGCCATCAAAATGAACTAACTGCTCGAAATTAGTATATAATAGCCACACAGGAAATATGGATTGGATACACTTCAATAAACACTATTACCCCCTGATCAGGTTCAAAAGCAATAGGACCCGTTTATAGCTCATCGGTACATTTCTATACCCATAGATATAACAAGGTTTCAAAACATAGGTACCAAAATAGGCAAGTATGTTAGCCTATGGGAAGATGGAATGGTTACCATATCCTCCTCAAATGTTGGACTCCTATCGTAGAGCCTCTTACACTAAACTTTCTAATCCTATAGATCAACTTGAATAAAATATAGGTATGCTTAATTTTAAATACTGGTCATATCCCCATCATTTACTACCATAACACCATATATGACGTGTTTATTATAATCAACTTCCAGTATTCAAAGTACATATAACGAGTACCTTTGACGCACTGAATTAAATTAAGATTCATAAATAGTTCTAAAAAATAAATATTTATCATGATATGAATAATCGAAACAATAGAACCAAAGTGTTTAGGATAATCGAAGAGAGAATATATGCATTATCGTAACAAAATAGCTTGATATGTAAAATGTTTACCTATTCTAAAATTAGAATAACATAGAGAAACTTGCCTTTGGTTTTTAGCAGTTAAGTACACTCGTAATATCACGGCTATTTCGTCATTCAGTCTCAAGACATTAACATCTTTCTATTTCGTCAATTCACTGATATGCTGCTCCAGCGATTGCTAGAAGCCTAATATGCATTACTGTTCTACTGTACTCTTGATACACTTCTTCTGGTCCTGAATGTCGTGAAATACTCGTATCTATAATTAAAAGATAACACTTTAATCGTCAAAATGATAATTAATCGACGAACTGCGCGTGAAAACCCTAACGCCTACCTATACGATAGCCCGCACTTAAAGATAACAGTCAAACATAAGACTCTTGACCCACGTACGTACATAATTTACATGGCACGTAAACACATAACTCACATAGCATGTAATCAGATAATCATGTATCACATAATTCATATCACACATGACCCGGTTCGCTAAAACATTTGACTCGGTAGGTTTAAAACTGGAATCGAGTCAAAATATGACATTCCGATAAATACGCGACTCATAACTGACTGTCAAATAAGCGACCTTTCGAAACAAAAAGATTTGGGTCTCGAAAGTATTTTTAATAAAAGCGGAATATTTTTTTGAGTCTAGACGCGTTCGTCAGTATCAAACGAATGAACAGTCTATTTTCTACGAATAAAATAAGAATAATTCAATTAATAATTATATTAATTGAATATTCACTACCTTTATATAATTTTAAAAGATCAAAATAATTTTTAGAATATTATTTGGCTCAATTATAAATAATTACACTTCATTTAACTATTTATAAATAAAATTAATTGATTAAATGAATTAATCAATTAATTAAATGAATAAATAATTAATCAAAACAAATTATAAATAATTAAATCAAATTTGAATTTTTAAAAATAATAAAGGAATACAATTTTATTGAATTAAAATATTTCATTTAATTATTTAAAAATAATTAACCAAATAAATTTTAAGTTAAAAATCATAATTTTGATTTATATTCCAAAATAAATGGCAGAAACATGTTTCTGGGCTGGGTCATCTTCATCCTTGGATCAAATCAAGGGTTAGGGGATGAACTTGGCCGGAGATGCCAAGAACATCGCCAGAGGTCTGGAAATTTCCAGAATCCGGTCAATTTTCCAGAAACCTCCGGTCGATTTTTCGGCAACCTCTGATCGAGTTCAATCGGCCCGAAATACCACGGTTCGAACCCGATTTTCTGCTGGAACCGCGAGCAACACTTCCAGAAACACGACTACAGAAACAAACATCCATGGTCATTCTCCAATCAAAAATCAAGCCAAGAACATGTAATTCTGGCCAAAAACTGAATTCGGCCATTCCTCAACCAAATTTGATGATTAATAACTCAAATTAAAGCTGGTCACCCACACAATCTGATATAATAATTACTAACATCAATAGATTAACCATCAAACCGAAAAATCAAAAATAAAATGGGTAAAATCCCAAAACTCATCTTCAACTATTTCGCATAAAAACAATTATGAAACCTACATTAATCGACTCTGAAAAACATTTTAAAGCTATTTCTAACATCATCAACATTATAACATCATCAACAGCCAAAAATAATCAAAATTTATAACACCAATTCGACCAAAAATGGAACAAGAATGAATTAACAAATTATTCAACCTTGATTGATGAAATTGATATCAAAAGAAAGGTCTCTTCGAGGGTTCCAATTTGGTTATTCAAACATATCAAACGGACTACGACAGCTCCGGGAATCAAAGAATCAAGATCAAGAACGGATTATAACCACAAAGCTTATCTCTTCTTTTTGATAATTATCAAAAATATTTATAATATTTTTATAAAATAGAAAAATCAGATTTAGGCTATTTATATTTACTAGAAAATATCCCTGATAAATCACAAATCGATGTCTGTGTCTCGTAATTTAAAACAATTAGCCTGAAAATGATTTTTACGGGGAATAATTTTAAGAAAACTTATATTTTAAGATAAATACAAAAATTATACCAAAATTCCCATAACTTACGAACATTCCAAAAATGCGAAAACATTGAATATTCGAAAGATCTTGGATTTTATAAAAATAAAAACACGAATTTTGTGGGCTTTGACATCTCGATCCGATAATTTCAAGAAACCAAAATACTTTCTAAATTAACGATAAACCCCGAAAACACATATAACGTATGCAAACGCACACAAAATGAGATAAAACAAGTCCCTCGATAAAAACGCACTTTAACACGCGTCCAGATTGCTGGTAATTTCATACAAATGCATTTTAAACACGTAATGAGTATCCGAAAAATACTCCGGTCTTTACAAGACCACATACAACTCTAGTGCATGTTAAATCAAGGCCAAACACATTTTAAATAATAATAAACATATTATTATTCATTTAACATAGTATTTCTTATACAGATAAAATATTGAGGCGAGTAAAATATCCACTCGTTCCCCAAGACTGGAAAACACACTTAGTTTTCCTGATATCGATAAAACAATCGGCTTTTAGATAAAAATTTAAATTGTAAAAGTAATTAAATACTTTCACAACAATAACAGGGATTGAGACCAACTACCAATTAGCACATTACCATTTAATGAAACGAACACATCAAACATGAATAAAATATCCACAATTTTATTCCTTCTAAATCAGAAAATCATATAAACATATTCAAGGAATAATAATATTAATTGCTGAAAATACGCGATACCACAATCTACCCCACTTATAAGGATTCCGTCCTCGGAATCAGCAGAAGAAAATAATAAAAATCTTATTGCCAACTTTCCATTTTCAACTAGCATCACTTTTCCGAAATATCAAATAAAATCTTGGATTTCTCACCTGACATAATTGTCTTGAGCTTCACATTATACTATTGTTTCTTATTTTTAGAATTTAACCAACTTCTCAATAGAATCACTTTCACTGATAGAGAGAGAAAAAGATAGAGAGAGAAAGAGAAATACATAGAAAGAAAAAAAAATCGACTGACTTTGCTAGACGCCACTGATATTATAACCTCATTGAATTTCACTGTTGTTCTTGGTAATCCCATCACAAAGTCTTACTTTGACTTGACTAGGATAATTCTTGGTTGGCATACCTTCAAGTACTCTAATGATGATAAAATAGTGAAATTATGGAAAGAAATGGATCCCATATCTAACACATGTTCCACAATTCTGATTTTCAAAATATGAATTTTTGAGTAAAATTTGGTGGAATAAAAGAATAACCGAGAGATCAATATGATCAAAAGAACTTATGTTGCATGCCTTAGTTAAGACACTTACAAGTGAAGGTAATTAGCCTTTTTTGTAATGCACAACACACCAGTGATGGTATCCCATCTAACTTCTATCACACAGACAGAGAGTTCCGGCATCCCCTATGAATAGGGTTATTTATCTCAGTCAGAATAAAAAGAGTATGAAAATAATTTAAAATAACATGAATAATCAAGGGTTCTAATAAATGACTCTTTAATGCAACCCTTAATTCAAAATTGAAAAGATTTCAAAGATATCATTTCTAGAAGAAATGAAATCCAGAAAATAAAGTACATAATGCCACATCACCAATAAAATCATCCACCATATAAGAAAGGTGGAAACTCCAATATTACAACTTAACAGAGCTATCAAAACCTGAAAATAGATTTCATGATAGCCTCTGGCACATTTAAAAAATAAACATGATTGAAAATGAGTGTTAGGGAATATATTCACTAACAGTTACCTCTTTTTGAGAGACGTCAAAATAATTTATGAAAAGAGAAGGTATTGCCAAGGTTTTCATACTTATCTTCTTCTCCACATCTTTAGTTTATCAATAATCTACGTCATCATCACCTCAGAAGATTCCACAATAGAAGTATGCCGCTTCCATATATTTATCTAACTCAGCACAACTAACTCAAACGAGTACATCTTATCTTAACTTACTCGTTGGTACTATATCCAATAGTCCAAAACGAACTTGGTATGAGCTCTGGCGTTCTTACATAACTATACATACTCCTACATACTCTCGTTTCTAGTTTACTATAACCTCAGCTCTGATACCAACCTGTAACGCCCCCAAAATCCGGGGTCAGAGAATTTGGTCATCATGATGAACCCCTAATCCAAAACAACCTGTTTAATAGAAAACAGTTCCCAATAATTCAAATATAACATCTACGACCCCAAACTAATTTAAGATATTTTTAAGGTTACAGTTCTAGAAACAAGATATCCAAATTCCATAAATAAATTTTTCATGTTCTTTTGAAACTTGATTTAATAATTTTCAAACTCAATACTAAACCCGCTAGTATAACTTCGAAAAGAAGTATACTAGGCCCAAGTACAAGATAATACAACTATAATATATATATAAAAAGCTTTACATAACAGAACTTACACCAGTCCGCAAACCCTGAATCAACCGTCTTCTAAAAGCTTCTTCTTTGCTTTCTCGAATTACGCGGCTAAACAGCGTAAGCTAATCCTCAGTGGAAGGTTAAATTTAAAACAGGAAAGTATGAGCGAAAGAAATACTCAGCAAGTTCATTACAACATATATATGGTCTTTTGGTATAAAAACTGTCATCTGCAATAGAGCAGAATACTTAAAATCAGAATTGCTGAACTATAAAATTTAGTTAAGGAATCCCAGAATTGGTTCCTTAAATGTATTCAAAACTCTTTTGATGTTTTTGAGCGAAAATGCTTCAGCAAAATTTTGAATCTCGATGATAATAAAACTCGTAAAACAGTGTTTACAGAATTATCATAAACAACAATATGAAAAAGTGATTATGGACTGAATTATAAACTTTATTCAAAACCGCGCTCTTGATATTAATACTCATTTTGATGTCAACGTCAAATTAGATATTAATACTAACTTTGATGCTCACAACATCCCATACTGAAGTCGACATCAATCATATATATTAATACCACTTTTGATATTTACCAACAAACTATATATCAATATCAATCAGAAACTGAATCACAACTTTATTTCTTATTTTAATCAAAACAGAAACACTGGATAAATCATTATGTATCTCAACTGAATAATGTAATGTGCCATCAAAATGAACTAACTACTCGAAATCAATATATAATATCCAAAAAAAGCAACATGGATCGGATACACTTAAAGAAACACTATTGCCCCCTGATCAGGTTCAAAAGCAATATAAACCATTTATAGCTCATCGATACATTTCTATACCCATATATATAACAGGGATTTCAAAACATAGGTACCAAAATAGGCAAGTATGTTAGCCTATGGGAAGATAGAATAGTTACCATAAATTTGGAATCCTACCGTAGAGCCTCTTATACTAAACTTTCCAATCCCATAGAGCAACCCGAATAAAATACAGGTATGCTTAATTTTAAATAAAGTTCATATCCCCATTATTTACTACGATAACACCAGATATGACGTGTTTATTATAATTAACTTTCAGTATTCAGAGTACAAATAACGAGTAACTCTGACGCACTGAATTAAATTAGGAATCATGAATAGTTCTGAACAATAACTATTTATTTTAATATGAATAATCAAAACAGTGAAACCAAAGTTTTGAGGATAATCAAAGAGAGAATATTTGCATTCTCATAACTAAATAGCTTGACAAATTTTAAATATTTTGAAATTAAAATATCAGAGAGAAACGTGCCTTTGGTTTTTAGCAGTTAAATACACTCGTAATAGCACGGCTACTCCGTCATTCTATCTCAAGACATCACCGTCTTTCTATTTCGTCAATTCACTGATATGCTACTCTCCCGATAGCTAGAAGCCTGATATGGATTATTGTTCCACTATACTCTTGATCCATTTCGTCTGGTCCTGAACGTCTTGAAATACTCGTATCTATAATTAAAAGATAACACTTTAATCGTCTAAATGATAATTACTCAACGAACTGCGCGTCAAAACCCTATCGTCTTCCCATACAATAGCCCACACTTAAACATAACAGTCAAACACAAGAATCTTGACCCATGTACGTATGTTATTTACATAGCACGTAAACACATGACTCACATAGCATATAATCAGACAATCCACGTATCACATAATTCATATCACATGATTATAAAATATTTATCTACTTAAGTATAACATATGATACCTTTGATAAAAATCAAACTTATAAAATCAAAGTATTAAGTGTAAGCTATGAAATTAGTTAGCTTCTGGGAAATCTTTCAAAAGTCTAGGTCTTTGTTCATTGAGGTTTGACTTGAGTTGTGAACTTAATCAATACATCTATGAATAAATATGTCTTTCATGTACAAAGGTTCATTTGGAACATGATGAGTATTTAGCATCAGCTTGTGTGTGAATTCTTAATTGATCATTATCATTTAGTACAAGAAGATAAAAGTTAAAATTAACTCAATGAGTCCTTATAAAATTGAGTCTGCAGTTTTAAAGATCAAGATATTATTAGTTTTTTTTAAAAATAAATGATATGATTATTAATTGATTTTGTTGAGAACTATTACTTAATTTAATCTGGGGTATTTATCTTAATTCAGTATTTATCTGATTAAAATCTGAGTGTTATCTGAATAAGTGTGACATTTAATTTGATAATGTAGTAACATAGTGATTTGCCCTAAAATCCAAATTAACTTATCAAACATTGTGCTTAGATATAAATGTTATGCACCTAAACAAACTGCCCTCATAGTAAGACTTGGAAATGAGGCCTTGAGCATCCTTGTATCTGGATCACTGCTGTGATCAATGGCCACCTCGACATCAAGGAATTACTTGCAATAATCTGTGCATAATTTTCAAACTCGATTAAATTATACTCGATATAAATGCTGAATGAATTTAGTAAATATCATTGATGTTAAATATTAAGTGTTAAATGCATCTTACATTTCTTATGTTGCATCCAGCACTCCACCACATTTAAATATATTTACCTTGAGAAATAAATGTAACAGATTTTCAATGTTTGCATAAAAATAAAAGGCTTTCTGCACATTCTCACTTCAGCACAGAACATTATTAAATGCTCTTGTACTTTCAAGTATAGATCCTAGGAAAGAAGGTTGGTTGCACATCACCTTTCTATCTCACTGTTTACAAAAAATCTGTACAAATGTACTGTTTTGTCTTCAAAAGCAAAATCAAACTAAAGATAAAAGTAATTTTTTAATGGTTCTTGTCACAAGTAATCACACACTATGCTTGCACTTCACGGTAATAGACGCATCAATCAAGTCTACACTCGCTATAGGCTTTTTTAAACTCATGCATAGCCACCCATGCATTATGCATAAAAAATAAATGATTTTTACTATTCATAAACAGTAAAAACTATAAAAAATTATTTTCCTAAAAATATGCATTGCTGATATGTGCACTCACATATACATATACATAGTATTTAATTAATTAATAATTCACATGAATCAATTATGTGCATTATGTGTAACTTAAATTATTTATGCTAATATACATAGGCCGAATCAAGTAGAGTCGGTTATCATCTGCATTGCATCACTCAGTCTTTGTGCATTCAAAGAATTTGGACTTATGCATGCCCAGCCATGTTTTCTGCATTAAAATTTAATGAATTCTAATGTTCATGAAAAGTAAAATTTAAAGAAAATGTATTTTCATAAATCCTTGTATTTTTGCTTCATATATATGTGTGTGTGTTTGTGTATGTGTGTGCATTATTAGCTGCATACCTCCACTCACTCATACATACATCTTGTATAATTCCACTCCACTTGCAACATGAACCCAAATGATAACCCTTACTACCCAAAGCCCAGACCCTTTGAAAAGCCATACCTCCTTGAGGATATGGAGAAAAATCAATTTCAGCATCACAAAGCCTCATCTTTCAGAATTTTTCATTCTTCACTTTCCAAACACTTTCACAAAAGCCACTTTCCACCTAGACAAATAAGAATGGGATACAAAAACTATAACATTCCTTTCTACCAAAGCAGCAAATTTCAAGTTCCTCAATCCCCTAACCCTAGGCCTCCTAAACCTTTTCAAGCCAAGGATTACAATTAAAAAGCTAACCTTAGACAAGATCCAAAACCATAACCCAAACATGAAAAAGCCTAAACCTCCACCACAAAAACATTCGAACCCTTTAAACTCTAAAAAGTATCTTGAATTAATCAAAAATGTTCAACCTGGTACTTGTGTTGATGAGTGGAGTTCATAATTTGAAAGGCAAAGTGGGATGGTCTCATGTATAACTTAGGTAAGCATTATTACACTCATCTCATGGGAGAATTCTACTGCAACATGAACATCATCAAAGGGGTAGAGGGCATACTGCATCACTACTACAGTCAATAGGAAAGTTATTTGTGTTGATAACAAAAACATCAATAGGGCATTGCATTTGATAACAAATGCTAAATCTGTCCAGCAGGGGTTAGTTTGACAGCAACCTAGAAATGAGGAGTTTTGACCATGTCATGGGTAGGCCCTCACTAGGCCTTGGTTGGACCTAGTTAGAGGGAGTGGCAGAGTTGTTTTTACAGCCATAGTTCATAGGAATTGAGTTAGAATAATGTATCACAAGTTAGTCCAAAACATGACACTTTTTAGTCTAGAAAACAGGGGAACCATGGACTTTAAGCTTAGGCCTAGGGAGGCCCAAGCTAGGCCTTTGAGTCACACCAAGTTTGGGAGTTACCTTATGATCAGAAGAGTCTAGTGTATAAGTTTGGGAGGTAAACTTGAGGCGTAAGGGTGTCAACTGTACTCAAGAACCCATTGATATCATCCTGAAATCACTATAATGAGCACATTTAGTTAACATTTAGTTTTAGAGCACTTATGAGTGAAGCATAGGTTGACCATCATAGTTGTAAGATAGTATAGGTCAGTAGAGTATAGGGCCTAGGTCAGGGTCAATAGGAACTTGATGGTTTAGGAAAGGCACTTCGAGTTATGAGGTCAATATTAGGAGTTTTGACTAGTTTAGCATAACTAAGTGACTTGAGTAAGTGGAGTGAGATCATCCAAGCTTAGTGATGCAATATAATATGTTGATATATTATTATGTACTTAAATGTGTTATGTGAGCATATGTGGCTATGTGAACTATTATGCTTATAAGGTCATTGTAAGCATGTATGTGTATATAGGCCTAAGTGCCAATGTGCTTAATTTCGGTTTATAATTAGGTTGAGTTGATGATAATATATTATAATGAGGTTATTATTATTTTGTGTAGGCTCACGAGATGAGGTTAAACTTGCCATTAAAGTCGAGTAAAGCTCCCAGTTGCTTTTACCTGCCAGTCAAGTCAAGCCTTTCTCAAAGCAAGTGTTCCAACCTACCTTTTTGTTTATACTGCAAGTATGTGCTAACCCAGCTTTTATATATGATGCAAGTATTCTAATTCACCTTGATATACATATATACATGATCCAAGTGTTTTCAATTCTATCTTTCGTAATATTTGCAAGTGCCATGAACCCTCAAGTATCTAATGCAAGTAGTTTAACTGTACTTGAAGATTGCTATGCAAGTAACTCAAAACTCATACCATGCTAGTATACCAAAGTAATTTTGATACTGAACCCTGTATAAGTTATACTCAGTAACCTTATCTTAACACCTAAAAGTCAGTTATTCCTTAAAGTTGTTCATGATTGCTTGATAACTCTATTTTTACCCCTAAACCATGATACCCTGTTATACTTTGAACTAATGCTTACCTTCTTTATATTTTAATACCTATTTCTTATCTGGAACCACTACATTGAACCTAGTTGACCTAGTTCTTTTATACTATTCAATAACCCTGTTAAACTCCATTACCAAATCCTTAAAAATCATGTTTAATATTGTGATCTCTTTAAACATTAAATTATTGATCTATCTAAAGCCCAACATAATGTAGTTATAACTAGCAACTTTAATTCTTGCACCCTAAGTTAATGTCATGAATTCAATGTAACCCTGATTATTTGGTTAATACCCTTATGCTTAGTGATCAGATTCCTTGTGAATAGAAACTTTGAAATACCCGATGATAAGATATCATTCTAGTTGATCATGGCCTTAAAATTGATTGAACCTATTTTGTGTGCTTCGAAGTTGATCTAGAACCCCTGATAAGGATGTTTACTGTTTAAGAATTTATCCATCACTTGGCATCAATTTTTAAAATAAAAAGTTAAAAGTGGATTTTCAGTCCCAAAGGGGGACGAATGTTTTCTTTAAATAGTGGATCTGGACTGAGACGCAAGTCCTTTCCGCTCTTAATTTATAGGCTTAAAAGTTGCCTAGGGATCCTATTAATGTTCTAGAACCCATCAAGGTTCGGGATTACTTTGCGACTGATCACCGGCTGTAATCAGTAGCGTTATAAAATGGTTGTTGATAAAGAAATGGTTTTTAATTGTTTATTACAAATAAATGATGCCATCACCCTGAAAGTTTATCTCTTGTTACTATATTATTGAATCTTTCATTACCATGGTTATTCTTTCATTCTTGTTTATGTATTATATAGCACTTGTTGAGCTTTTGGCTCACTACTTGCTTTCACCCTGATATTTCAGCTAGCAGATATAGTTAGATTCAAGCAGACCGCCCGTAAGACTTGTGATGTCGATTTCGTATGTTCGAGCTCAGGTAGTATAGTGATCGTTTTGTGTTAGGACTCGGTATTGATATCAGGTTGTAATAGTTAATAGTGTTGGGCTGTTCCAAACCCTAAACTGTAAGATCTTGGATTCGGGTGTATTTATTTCCTTTTGATAACTATTGTGATTATTCGTATAGTTTCTTTTGTTAAATTTGGGGTGTGACAGGGTGTTTGGTATCAGAGCTACGGTTTAGAGTCCCTGGATAGCCCAAATAGGTTATAGGATATATACATAGGTTATTGAATATTATGTGAGAGAGCGAGTATAGGTTAAGCGAATCCATCATTAATAATTCTCTTATATATATCTATGCATTGTTTGGCAGCAAAGGGCACATTCCTCATCATCATCTGAACCGTCTGACACAATTTCTTTCTCCTTGTATGCTGAGTTGAGGCGTGAGTTCGACAGGCTTCAGGGCAAGTACGATCGACTGTTAGAGCGATTGAAGAACGTGTATCCGGACAACCGAAATTTTGGAGGAAAGCCTAAGGAGCAGATGACTGCGAGACTTGAGACTTTGGTTCAGTACGTTAACACTAAGGTTGATGAGATACCATCGCACCGAGACCGTACCAGCTAGTATACTATCCAGATTATTGTGGATGAGCTCCAGTGTATTCTAAAGACGCTTCGTGAGGAGAAGACTACCAAACCCCGTTCTGATGGAGTGGAGCCTTAGTTCTTTCCATTATCTACTTTTAATATTGATATATTGTTGGACTTTGTAGAATTCCCTGTTGTTTTCCTTTAATTAAGCATGTTATGCCTAGATTCAGACTCTATTTTGATCTTGATGTACCTTGACCTTAATTTTGATAATTATGCACTATCTTTCTATTTGCTTTCAATTGTTCTTACGCCTTTATATGCATCACCCTTATTGTTTAATTTGAAACCCGATCGTATATATGAATATAATGACTTGTGACACCCTAACCTTGAATTATCTGTATTGTTCATACATGTTTTGATATAACTTTTATTTCAGGATCATGCCACCTAAAAAGAAGAACCCAACAACAACTTCTACCACAGATCCTAATATTCTTCGATTACTGGAAACCTTACAACAGCAAACAAATGTTATAGCTCAACAACAAAGAACTCTTCAACAACAATTTGAAAACCAAGATAACCGTGAACCATACCAACCACCTGATCCACCAGTACCACCTCGACAAGTTGTCACTTTCAAAGCTTTTCAGAATGTGAATCCACATGCATTTCATGATACCACTGATCCACTAATAGCTAATACATGGATTAAGGAAATGGAAAGAGCTTTTGAATTGGTTCAGCTAGGAGAAGATCAGAAATTGCCATATGCTACTTATTTTCTGAAAGGTGAAGTCATCTATTGGTGGGATTCAGTGAAGCTATGGAGGCAAATTAGCCGGTTTCTTGGGAAAGGTTTAAGAAGTTATTTCTGGAAAAGTATTACCCTAAGTACATGCAGAATCAGATGGAGCTTTAATTTCTTGAATTGAAGCAAGGAAGTATGTCTGTATTGGAGTACGAGAAGAAGTTTACGGAGTTGTCAAGGTTTGTGACGAAGTATGTGAACACTGAGGAGGAGAAAGCAAAGAGATTCCAATAAGGATTAGAGCCTTGGATCAGAGATAGTGTAATAACCCCAATTTTTGGGAAATTTTTGAAACCCTTATGAATAGTGTTTTTGCTGAATGAGAAAACTTTTCATGCCACACTATGTAGGGGTTCTGATATGGATATTCTGAGATTTTATTAGTACTTTATATGGGATATAAGTGTATGTAAAGATCGTCAGAATCCAAATCCGAACACTTTGATTTTTCCCGGAAATACACTAGATACGGAAAGATTTGAGAAAAAGGTAACAGGATAAAAAGGATTTAAATTAAAGGATTATAGGAGAGGATCATAAAAGGAATATAATATATTGAGAAAGGTTAAGGGAACCTAAGTAATAAGATCCCGGGTATGATCCTTCAAACGATAAACGAAAATGAAAGTTAAGCGAACCGTATAACAGATCAGTGGTCATTAGGTAAACAATTAGGAAGTTAATCAAAGTGATTAGAGAGGATGATGTCTCCCAACCAATGAGAAGAGGACAAGGAGGGGAGGATGACATCATGAGGATGACACAAGCATGACATGGGAAGGAAGGAGATGTGGTGGCTTTTTAACCACACAAAATCAAGGACAACTAGGTAATTTACTAAAACAAACACAAAAATCAAACCAACCAAGCCAAGCAAATCATTTTTCATCAAAATCAAAAAGAAACCAAGGCATTGTTCTTCATGCTCTCGGCCAAAACAGAACCAGAACACTAAAACTGCTGTATCTCCTTCATTTCTTACTCAAATATTGTGTTCTATAGCTCATTGGAAAGGTATTGAGATGGCCTACAACTCTTGTTCACAAGTCTCGTCCAAATAATCATGGTAAGACCCTCATTTTTATAGTTCTTTAAATCAGACTTTTAGAAACTTCAAAGCCTAACTTTGTGTTCTTGATTTCTTTGGAAAGATCAAGCTTGTAGGAGGCTCCCTAAGGCTTCCTAGCAACTTAACACCTCCCAAGGAAGGTATAAACTTCAAACCCTAGCCTTTACTTTATTTGTTAGTAAGTTTAATGGTTGGTGTTGTGAAATGAGAAGCATGGATTGTGATTATTAGTAGTTTGGTTTGATTTGGAAGTGTTTTGGTAATTGAAGCTTGATTATAGTTCATAGGTCTTGATTGTGGTTGTTTGAGTTGAAAACCTTGGAGATTATGGACTGATGTGGTATGGTTTAGGTGAAGTTTTGTTGTATTGATGGTTATGAGTTGGTTGGTGGTTAATTGGAGTAGTTTAAACATTGGTAATCGCGTAAACATAGCCGTCGTAACGTCCGATTTTCTTTGGACTGTTTTTGTGCATAACATTAGGACCCGAGAACCCCCTGCTAGATTATGACCACTGCCATGTTTAGATAGCTCATGTTACGAGCTTCGTTTTGATATGTAGTTCGTTCGATTCCGATGCACGGTTTAGGAGAAACGACCGTTTCAAGTAACGGTGTTTCGCGAACGAAACTTTTCCCCTCGCCTTACTTTGAAACATAGGTTAAAGACCAAAAAGGGTTAATTAATGTATGAAACATTTATGGTAAGTGTGTTAGGCAGTTGGTAAGACACTCGCGAAGGAATCGCCTTAAAACTCGTAAAGGATTAAATTATTAAAAATGGTGGAGCCGAGGGTACCCGGGTGACTTAAGCAAATCAGTAAGCGCAAAACAAGCGTTAGAGTCTAAGTTAGTTAAAGTATAGATTTACAAGTGACTTTGGTTTAATTCCAACTTACTTGTTGTTTATAGGTTACCAGACTCGTCCCGAGCCTTTTATCACCCCAAGTCGCTCAGGCAAGTTTTCTACCCGTATAACTGTTGTTGTGATGTATATGTGTATATGCATGATCTTGCGATAAATGCATATTGGTTATTAGCAAATTCTTGCGATATATTGTAGCATGTGATATGGTATATATGCATGCCTGTTTCATATTCTTGATTTATATATCTGTTGGTTCAAATGCTTATAATTGCATAATACCTATGCTAGAGATAAGCGGTATTTGAGTTTACCCTTAGTATAGGGGATAAAAGGTGAACATGTTTCCAAACCGGGAGGCGAGGCTCCCGAGTATAATATATATTTATATATATATTGATATAGTTTTTAAAACTATTAATCGAATAAGGTTTATTCGATAACTTTATTTTATTTAATGAATATTATTACGAATATTCATTCGAGGACTTATGACTCCTTTTATTTTATTATTTGAATATTATTTTGAATATTCATTCGAGGACTTATGACTCCTTTTATTTTATTAATGAATATTATTTTGAATATTCATTTGGGGACTTATGACTCCTTTTATTTATTTATCTGAATATTATTTGAATATTCATTTGAGGATCTATGACTCCGATTATTTGCTGAGATATATTCTTTATTTTATTAAAGAATAATGTTTCGATAATCAAACTTATTTTCGATTATTCAAATAAAGATAGTACTTTCATATAATTATATCTTTGGTTATTTAATACTCATTTCAAGTATAAGTCTTACAACTTCTACTTCAATTATTTGTATAAAGATTATTCTTTATGGGAATATTATTTAAATAATAATATTCAGACATTTTCTAAATATATTGGGACTGATTTACTTCATTAAATCAGCATTACTCCAAACATTCTTAAAAATGTTTTCGAGTCTTCAAAATGATTTTTAAAAGTTAGAGCGGATCCCAAAACTCATTTTTATATTTAAGATCTTCCTTTTAAAGGGGATTTAAATACTCGTTCAAAACCTGAGGGATCCGACTCTATGGTGTATTTTATATTCGCAACAAGGTTGCTGTTTTGATAAATGAATTGATTACTTGCCCAATATTCGGGAAGTAAGCCCATCTAATTGAGTCGGTATAAGCGACAGGCCGGGGTACGGTCTATCAAAGTGTAAGTGGCTGGGTGGCAGTCCATCAACGCGTGAGTGGCCGGGTAACGGTCTAGCGCGAGGTCCTAATGTGGCCAGGGTGATGACCGGTGAGGAATTCATCCATCTACAGTAGAAAAGGTTACTTATTGGTATCTTTGCCTGATCAGCAAGATATCTGGTTTATGCCAAAATTCTTTTCCTTTCCAAAATTCATTGGATATTATAACTCTGTTCATACTTTACATGACAGAGATTTTCAGGAAATGTATGAGATATATATATATATATGGATATATATCAGGACTTAATGAAGTATCTCGTAACTTCATTATTTATAATGATATTTCAAAGATTGAATCTATTCAAGTCTTATCTTGTAGTCTCATCTGGGTGATGAACTTTGAAACTGATTATAACTTGAACGGTGGTAGTTCAAGTAGTATTTGGATATAAAGTATATTGGAGTATCTTGTAACTTCATTTTTTTTTTAAACTTATATCTAGTAAATGATTATCTTATGCATGACAAAGATTTTCAGAAAAACGTTGAGACAAGGTTAGATATATGAGATCACCTTGTAACGGTATTTTTATACAGTTATACACTGGAACTCTGTGTGTTTTATGCATGGAATATTTTGAAAAGTATATATGTATATATATATACACTGAATATTTTGCGACTTCATCGCATTAAGATATCAACTTGGTTCATTTCTTTTGACCAAGACTTTCATGAGTACTATGAGAAGGCTCATATATTGTTAATCATTATACATATTATTTTGGTGGGCTTGCTGCTCACCCTTGCTTTCTTCTTTCATCACACAACATCAGATAGATAAGATGAACCGGACCAAGCTCCCGATTCGCAAGAGGTTAGGAGACGTTCCGCAGTTTTCTAGAAGCACTGATGCCGCCGTAGCTGAGGTAGGAGCTACCAATAGGCTAGGCTTTCAACTTCTGATGTACCAGATTTATGTATATTTATGAATTGTAATAATGGCAAAGAAATGTAAATTTAGTCAGAAAACCTTTTAAGGTGTATTGGCAGATAATTGTGGAATATAAGGACTTGTGATTATTTTTTTTTGGATGTTCATCTCTGAGACTATAACGTGTGGTGTGTGTGTTTATTGTGGGGTCACAGTGCAGAGTAGTTGAGTAATTATTAAGATTGGATGTTATTAAGGGAAATGGAACTCGTGACGACCCGGATCCCCGACCCCGGATCTGGGGGTGTTACAGAAATGGTATCAGAGCTAAGCGTTATAAACCTCAGAGATGATGTGACGTTAAGATAATAAGTTCACTAAGATAATAAGAACTCTTGCCAAGTTCATAGTCGGGCTACCTAACGTAGTACTGACAGTTAAAACCCTTATGGGAACCCTGATAAATATCGTGATAGGAGCGTAGTTCGTTATCGTATATGGTAGCGGGACTCCGAACCCTGAGGTTAAGGAGCAACAGCGCGATGATGTTTTATTACTAATTGGAGATCGGATTGTGGATCCGATAGAGCGTCCTAACGCAGGACCGGATGATGTTGATATTGAGGATGTTGTCCTAGAAGGGATAGTTGCTGAGGAGGATCCCATGGAGGATCCTGACAAGAATGGATAAAGGACCACTGATGAATTGATGACCATGGTTAGGTCGACTACCAGAGGTAGGATTGGTCGATCACTACCGGAGGTTCGTTCAAGTTTGTAAAGATAGTAGCCCCCTTTAACGCGGCTTACTCGTAAGACTGAGAAGTTCGAATGGACAGAGAAATGCGAGAACAGCTTTCAAGAACTGAAGCAGAGTTTGGTGATGGCCCCTATGCTGGCGTTGCCGGATGGAAAAAGGAGATTTTGTGATTTGTAAGTGACGCTTCGCATAAGGAATTAGGGTGCTTCTTAGCACAGCAAGATAATCGCGTCTGCATCAAGACAATTAAGGTAATATGAAATTCGATATCCCCGCCCATGAGTTTAGGCTCGTGGCAATAGTTTTACCCTAAAGATTGGAGGCACTACTTGTATGGAGTGAAGTGCGAGAATTACCTAAGCCATAAGTGCTCTAGTACATTCTTACGTAGAAAGAGCTCAACATACGCCCGAGGAGGCGGTTAGAGCTAATCAAGAATTATGATTGGGAGATTCTTTATCATTCGGGGAAAGCCAATATGGTGGCTGATGCCCTTAGTAAAAAGGAGAGACTTAAGATGATAATGTCTTTTGGAGAGTTTATAAGAGATTTTGAGAAAATGGAAATAGTAGTGAAGGTAACCGGAGCCGGTATCGAAAAGCTGTTTGAGATAGCAATACAGCCCGAATTATTGGAAAAGATCATATTGTGCCAGAAAAAGTTATGAATGAAGGCAGAGAGCCAACAAATAGATAAGAGGTTAATACCGAGAAAGATGAGAAGGGAATAATGAGGTATTCCTACAGAATTTGGGTTCCAAATGTTCAAGAGCTTAAAGATGAGATCTTAGATGAAAGCTAGTTTGAGGAATAAGATTTAGAGCAAACCCTGAACGTGATAGTCAGGAAGGTCGCCATCAAGATAGAAGGAACCCATGACATAATGGAGTGGAAAATGAGGATTTTAAATTAAAAGATGACCCCAATTATGGGGAGTAGGATGAAACATTTCATACTAAGGAAACAAAAAGTCGAGTAAGGAAAGGAGACCCGAGATGGTACCCCTATACGGAAATTCATGGACCTGTCTAAAGAGAACTTAGACTATTATCCCCAACCACCACCCTGAGGAGACAGTACGGTGAGAAATTCTTTCAGGACCTTTAAGTCGCTAAGCTCTCAGAGTTCCATGGAACAAGCTGACCCAGCCGAGGCAAGAGCCTGGCTAAAGGAAATAGAGGAATTATTTGAGATTCTAAATGATTGACGAACCACAAAGGACTGTTTTTGTCACTTACCCTCCTAAGAGAGAGGCCACCCGCTGGTGAAAGACCAAGAAAGGCACGGAGCCAGAGGTTATAATAAACTGATTTAAGTTCAGTCAATTGTTTTAGGAAACTACTTCCCAAGGTTATGGAGATAGTGTAAAAGCTTTAGAGACAGAACAAAGGCAGACGAGTATGATGAATTATGAATCTAAGTTGTAAAAGTTATCAAGATTCGTTCTGAGGACACGAATCCAGAATGACGGGATGTATGAAATCAATGTTTATGTTGTGTTGGTCCATGAAATAATGATAAGAGAAAGGAAAATAAAAAGAAATTGAAGTGGAAAGGAATATAACGACAATAGAGTTTGAGGAATGATAAGGGAGTTGGGTATGAGGAAACCCTAAAGACTCGTAGCAATAGACATAGAAAAGTATGCATTCGTGAGGATGAGGGTGATTCACCATGAGTTAAAGTTGATGTTTGAAGGCATAAGAGATATATATAGTTTACCCCCTGTAAGTTGGGAGGATTTGAGGAAACCTTAAGATAGTTTGAAGGATAAATAATGAGACGCGGATAGACTGAGGAGACAAGGAAGTAAGAAAGTAGGAAAATTGGATGAAGGAAGCGACCTTCAAGAATGTGAAATGTAAGACCGGTGGCTCGATACCCAGAAAGGGAGACGCCAGGTATGAGAGATATCCCAACATTGAGATGACTGTTGGGATAAACAACAAAAGTAAATAAGGAATTATTAAGAAGAAGTTCACGTTGAACACGACCAATATCTTCCAGAATATTCTTGTTATCGTTACCAAATTAGGCAAGAAAAGCGGATAACCGTTGTTATCTTTTGAAGGCCATACTGATTGACCTCATTTTGAATACAGATGTTATTGTGAAATTAGGCATATACTATCGAGGTGGGAATGATTGAATAAGACACCCTTATCAGGGATATATGACTTGATTTATCCATGGAAGGATGCAGGTACCTTTTAAAGGTGGAATTAAGGATAGAACATCGGTAACTTAAAATGAATCCTAGGGGAATGCATAAAGGTTGGCATTTCACCCTTAATAGGGACAGTATGAGTTTTGACAGTATGATTGGGAAAGGGTTAAGGTAACAACAACCTTTAAGAATCAGTGGAGAAATTTTTCAGAAGTATATAGACAATGGTTCTAGTATTAGTAAATGGTATTTTGATATGCCCTGTATCTAGGGAATACAGGAGGAACGATTGAAGGATAACCTTAGAGGTTTTACAAGGAGAAAGGTAATATTTAAAATTCTCAAGAATAGAAATGTTGATAAAGGAAATATGACGTAATTATAATGATGCCAAGTGGGGCACGTGTTAAACCACGAGAAAGTATGGATCGAACCAGTAATGGTCGAAATTGTTCAGGGCAATTAGGACTTAAGATAAAAAATTTTCTAAGTATGATTGAGAGTCAGTCTTGACAGTGATTAGCCTCTAAAGACTGAGGCAATAACTTATGGAAAAATGGTGATATTTTTTTTTCCCATCTGATTTTAAGGAAAACATCTTCACTCAAGCAGTGATCGGAAATAAGGTAGAAAATTTATTTGGAGGTGGTTAAAATGACATTGACTGTAAGGAAATTTTACTATCAGGAAAGGCCAAAGAGGTGGCCGACACTTTAAAGGTAAGTGGATAATTATAGGCGCGTGTGCCAAAAGAATACAGTGATGATGGTTAAAAATGTGAAGGTTGAATTATGGTTTGGAAGATTGACATTCCTTCTGATGACTGTGCAATACCCAACCGTAATAGTAGTTGGTAAAGGTTTAATTCGTATAATCGCCAGGAACGGGCTATCTATCTTAGGAGGTACTATCTTGAGAATAATCCAGGACCATGTTTCAAAAAGGACTAAACGAACCTTTGAGTTAAGTCTTCTATTTAAGGCATATGACTAAGAATGGTATTAACCTGCTATCATTGCTTTGATTGAAACTCTTCTATAATTTTATCTACTTCATGTCATGAAAGTACGTCAGAGTTTGGAGTGTTCTTCATGAATTATGATTGGTGGTTATGTTAACTCCTTAGGAGAATTAGATACGAGACGTATGGACTCCGTATGGTTAGATATTAAGATTTTATGGAAAAGTGAATGACGACAGTAGGTCAGTGGTGGACCATAGTAAGGCAGCAATGATTCTGCGAGTAATGAGCTGATTACAACCGTGAGAGTTGTATTGGAATGGATGTTGAGATTGAGTACCACTAATCGGGTCGTGGTAGTGTATAAGTTATCATTGATGGACTAATTAAGTAGAGTATCTACCTAGTGAATTATTATTCTTTCTTATCAATAGAGAGTCGTATTATTATACGAGGAAGGTTGCGGTGCAAGCATAGAATTCTAGTAACGATGATGTATAGAATGAGATCCCAGATTCGATTTTCGATGTCGAGGGAGTTTCAAAGGTGATTGTGTATAAGCTCGAGGAAGAGCATGGGTCCATAGAATGATGGACGGAATAGCAAAAATATTTAGGCATGTGAAATAGGATGCTATAATACTTGATGTTGATATAAATACATATATGTTTTGTTCTCCTATGACAAACCTCTATAGTTCAGAGGTAGGTTCCAAGCCAGATATTTTGTGGCAGTATATTTTTTTTATATATATACAATTCTCTTCAGTTCGTTCTTTTCTCTTCTTTTCATTTCATGTAATTTGAGAAGAACAACCCTTCCAGAAGGGGAGGTATTGCCGAATGACTGTCTATCTGTGTGATAGAAGCCTAGTAGGATACCAATTATTATTTAATTGCTTGTCAAGTACTAAAGGCTGGCCACCTTCTGTACTAACTATGCGAGATAACAAGTGTTCATGATCATAGTGATCTCTCAACAAATTCCTTTACTTCTATATGATTGATCAAACTTTGGGAAATAGAAACAGCTGAAAAAGGAGTAATAAAGTTGTGGTAGTATTCGGAATGGAAACACATTCGTGATACTAAGGTTGACGTGGTTATTAAAAGGTTATAGAACGCTAATGAGCAAAAGTATAACTAGTATAATATTAGGAATGGAAGGTAGTAGCGACTACGAACTGGGAAAAAGGATGGGTAGTGAGAAGCAAAAGCTCTAATACTAAAACCTATAATGAGAGTCTGTGCAATAGACTTGAAAGAAATTGGAATGATCACTTAACACGGGTTGAGTTTTCTTACGACAATAGATCATATGTCAGTATTGAGGTATCGCCTTATGAGATCCTTGAGGGAAGACAATGTCGATCTCCCTTATGTTAGGATGAAGTTGTAGAGCGCAAGATGCTCGGACCCGCAGTAGTCCAAAGGACCAAGGATATAATAGATCTAATCAGAGGACGGCTGGTAGTAGCCCAAGATGGACATAAGAAGTATGTTGATTTGACACGAAAGAACAAAGAATAGGAAGTAGGGGACCTAGTGTTGTTAAAGGTATCCCCTTGGAAACCCTTGGAAAGGATTGATGAGATTCGGAAAGAAAGGAAAGTTAAGTCCCCAATTTGTCGGACCCTTGGATATATTAAGAAGTATTGGGAAGTTAGCATATGAGCTAGCCTTACCCCAGAACATGTAGCAAGTCATAACGTGTTTCACGTATCAATGTTAAGGATTCGGATGCCAGATAATTAGGGGCATATGAGCGCATAGACATGCAACCAGACGTAACCTATATGGAGCAACCAGGAAGGGTTATAGATTGAAAAAGGAACAAGTGCTTAGGAGAAGGGTTATCAAACTATTCAGAGTTTGATGGAAGAACCACAATGTGGGAAAATTTACTTGAGAGTTAGAAAGTGTAATGCTAAGAGAGTATCCCTATTCATTTTCTATCTGATTCCGGGACGGAATCCTTTTAAGGAGGGGAGACTGTAATAACCCCAATTTTTGGGAAATTTTTGAAACCTTTATGAATAGTGTTTTTGCTGAATGAGAAAACTTTTCATGCCACACTATGTAGGGGTTCTGATATGGATATTCTGAGATTTTATTAGTACTTTATATGGGATATAAGTGTATGTAAAGATCGTCAGAATCCAAATCCGAACACTTTGATTTTTCCCGGAAATACACTAGATACGGAAAGATTTGAGAAAAAGGTAACAGGATAAAAAGGATTTAAATTAAAGGATTATAGGAGAGGATCATAAAAGGAATATAATATATTGAGAAAGGTTAAGGGAACCTAAGTAATAAGATCCCGGGTATGATCCTTCAAACGATAAACGAAAACGAAAGTTAAGCGAACCGTATAACAGATCAGCGGTCATTAGGCAAACAATTAGGAAGTTAATCAAAGTGATTAGAGAGGATGATGTCTCCCAACCAATGAGAAGAGGACAAGGAGGGGAGGATGACATCATGAGGATGACACAAGCATGACATGGGAAGGAAGGAGATGTGGTGGCTTTTTAACCACACAAAATCAAGGGCAACTAGGTAATTTACTAAAACAAACACAAAAATCAAACCAACCAAGCCAAGCAAATCATTTTTCATCAAAATCAAAAAGAAACCAAGGCATTGTTCTTCATGCTCTCGGCCAAAACAGAACCAGAACACTAAAACTGCTGTATCTCCTTCATTTCTCACTCAAATATTGTGTTCTATAGCTCATTGGAAAGGTATTGAGATGGCCTACAACTCTTGTTCACAAGTCTCGTCCAAATAATCATGGTAAGACCCTCATTTTTACAGTTCTTTAAATCAGACTTTTAGAAACTTCAAAGCCTAACTTTGTGTTATTGATTTCTTTGAAAAGATCAAGCTTGTAGGAGGCTCCCTAAGGCTTCCTAGCAACTTAACACCTCCCAAGGAAGGTATAAACTTCAAACCCTAGCCTTTACTTTATTTGTTAGTAAGTTTAATGGTTGGTGTTGTGAAATGAGAAGCATGGATTGTGATTATTAGTAGTTTGGTTTGATTTGGAAGTGTTTTGGTAATTGAAGCTTGATTATAGTTCATAGGTCTTGATTGTGGTTGTTTGAGTTGAAAACCTTGGAGATTATGGACTGATGTGGTATGGTTTAGGTGAAGTTTTGTTGTATTGATGGTTATGAGTTGGTTGGTGGTTAATTGGAGTAGTTTAAACATTGGTAATCGCGTAAACATAGCCGTCGTAACGTCCAATTTTCTTTGGACTGTTTTTGTGCATAACATTAGGACCCGAGAACCCCCTGCTAGATTATGACCACTGCCATGTTTAGATAGCTCATGTTACGAGCTTCGTTTTGATATGTAGTTCGTTCGATTCCGATGCAGGTTTAGGAGAAACGACCGTTTCAAGTAACGGTATTTCGCGAACAAAACTTTTCCCCTCGCCTTACTTTGAAACATAGGTTAAAGACCAAAAAGGGTTAATTAATGTATGAAACATTTATGGTAAGTGTGTTAGGCAGTTGGTAAGACAATCGCGAAGGAATCGCCTTAAAACTCGTAAAGGATTAAATTATTAAAAATGGTGGAGCCGAGGGTACCCGGGTGACTTAAGCAAATCAGTAAGCGCAAAATAAGCGTTACAGTCTAAGTTAGTTAAAGTATAGATTTACAAGTGACTTTGGTTTAATTCTAACTTACTTGTTGTTTATAGGTTACCAGACTCGTCCCGAGCCTTTTATCACCCCAAGTCGCTCAGGCAAGTTTTCTACCCGTATAACTGTTGTTGTGATGTATATGTGTATATGCATGATCTTGCGATAAATGCATATTGGTTATTAGCAAATTCTTGCGATATATTGTAGCATGTGATATGGTATATATGCATGCCTGTTTCATATTCTTGATTTATATATCTGTTGGTTCAAATGCTTATAGTTGCATAATACCTATGCTAGAGATAAGCGGTATTTGAGTTTACCCTTAGTATAGGGGATAAAAGGTGAACATGTTTCTAAACCGGGAGGCGAGGCTTCCGAGTATAATATATATTTATATATATATTGATATAGTTTTTAAAACTATTAATCGAATAAGGTTTATTCGATAACTTTATTTTATTTAATGAATATTATTACGAATATTCATTCGAGGACTTATGACTCCTTTTATTTTATTATTTGAATATTATTTTGAATATTCATTCGAGGACTTATGACTCCTTTTATTTTATTAATGAATATTATTTTGAATATTCATTTGGGGACTTATGACTCCTTTTATTTATTTATCTGAATATTATTTGAATATTCATTTGAGGATCTATGACTCCGATTATTTGCTGAGATATATTCTTTATTTTATTAAAGAATAATGTTTCGATAATCAAACTTATTTTCGATTATTCAAATAAAGATAGTACTTTCATATAAGTTTATCTTTGGTTATTTAATACTCATTTCAAGTATAAGTCTTACAACTTCTACTTCAATTATTTGTATAAAGATTATTCTTTATGGGAATATTATTTAAATAATAATATTCAGACATTTTCTAAATATATTGGGACTGATTTACTTCATTAAATCAGCATTACTCCAAACATTCTTAAAAATGTTTTCGAGTCTTCAAAATGATTTTTAAAAGTTAGAGCGGATCCCAAAACTCATTTTTATATTTAAGATCTTCCTTTTAAAGGGGATTTAAATACTCGTTCAAAACCTGAGGGATCCGGCTCTATGGTGTATTTTATATTCGCAACAAGGTTGCTGTTTTGATAAATGAATTGATTACTTGCCCAATGTTCGGGAAGTAAGCCCATCTAATTGAGTCGGCATAAGCGACAGGCCGGGGTACGGTCTATCAAAGTGTAAGTGGCTGGGTGGCAGTCCATCAACGCGTGAGTGGCCGGGTAACGGTCTAGCGCGAGGTCCTAATGCGGCCAGGGTGATGACCGGTGAGGAATTCATCCATCTACAGTAGAAAAGGTTACTTATTGGTATCTTTGCCTGATCAGCAAGATATCTGGTTTATGCCAAAATTCTTTTCCTTTCCAAAATTCATTGGATATTATAACTCTGTTCATACTTTACATGATAGAGATTTTCAGGAAATGTATGAGATATATATATATATGGATATATATCAGGACTTAATGAAGTATCTCGTAACTTCATTATTTATAATGATATTTCAAAGATTGAATCTATTCAAGTCTTATCTTGTAGTCTCATCTGGGTGATGAACTTTGAAACTGATTATAACTTGAACGGTGGTAGTTCAAGTAGTATTTGGATATAAAGTATATTGGAGTATCTTGTAACTTCATTTTTTTTTAAACTTATATCTAGTAAATGATTATCTTATGCATGACAAAGATTTTCAGAAAAACGTTGAGACAAGGTTAGATATATGAGATCACCTTGCAACGGTATTTTTATACAGTTATACACTGGAACTCTGTGTGTTTTATGCATGGAATATTTTGAAAAGTATATATGTATATATATATATACACTGAATATTTTGCGACTTCATCGCATTAAGATATCAATTTGGTTCATTTCTTTTGACCAAGACTTTCATGAGTACTATGAGAAGGCTCATATATTGTTAATCATTATACATATTATTTTGGTGGGCTTGCTGCTCACCCTTGCTTTCTTCTTTTATCACACAACATCAGATAGATAAGATGAACCGGACCAAGCTCCCGATTCGCAAGAGGTTAGGAGACATTCCGCAGTTTTCTAGAAGCACTGATGCCGCCGTAGCTGAGGTAGGAGCTACCAATAGGCTAGGCTTTCAACTTCTGATGTACCAAATTTATGTATATTTATGAATTGTAATAATGGCAAAGAAATGTAAATTTAGTCAGAAAACCTTTTAAGGTGTATTGGCAGATAATTGTGGAATATAAGGACTTGTGATTATTTTTTTTTTGGATGTTCATCTCCGAGACTATAACGTGTGGTGTGTGTGTTTATTGTGGGGTCACAGTGCAGAGTAGTTGAGTAATTATTAAGATTGGATGTTATTAAGGGAAATGGAACTCGTGATGACCCGGATCCCCGACCCCGGATCTCGGGGTGTTACAGATAGAGTGGCTATATTTGAGCTTGATACTTATGTTGGAGTAGTACAGAAAGCTACTCTGATTGAGTGGGATGCAGTCAAGGAAAGAAAAGTATAACAAGAAGATAAAGGTTTCATTTCATGGAGAGAAGTCGGAAGCTGGAAGCTCACAAGAAAGGAGTGTGAAAAGGATTGGATTCCACAAAGGTGGAAATTTTTAGAAGAAGGGAAATTTGAATAAGAGACAAGATCCTAAGGGAAATAACCAGGCAAGCCAAGGACAAATTTGAGAAAATAGATTTCAGAGATCAGAGTGCAATTATTGTGGAAAAAGACACCCAGGAGTGTGTAATAAGCTGAACATGACATGTTATAGATACAACCAGAAGGGACACTTGGCTAATGAGTGTAAGGTACCGAAGCCGGGAGTTACATGCTATAAGTGTGGAAAGACTAGACATAGCTAGGGAATGTAAGTCAACTGGACCAGTCAAGACTTTGATGAATGTGGCAAGTACTAGTGCAAACATGCCAGCTGAGGTATTGGCACTACCTCCACCATCTACAACAACTCCACATACAACAGCAAGGACATTTGATTTAAAGATGAAGGACGCTGTTCAGAATTCTTAGGTGATAGCAGGTAAACTTTTAATGAATAATGTTGAAGCTAAGGTATTGATTAATTCTGGAGCTACGAGATCTTTTATATCAGAAACTTTTGTTGATAAACTTCAATGTGATAAAATGACTATGAATGAGGTAATAGATGTGGTAATTGCGAATCAAGAGAAGATTCTTGTGAGTCAATTGTGTCCTAAGTGTGAGATTGATATCTCGGGATATAAATTTTCAGCAGACTTGATACTTTTCAAGTTAGGGGAGTTTGATATAATCTTAGGCATGGATTGGTTAGGAGAGAATAACGCTCAGATAAATTGTAAATCCAAGAAAGTGTATTTAAAGATGGAGAGTGGAGAGAAAGTGGTATTTAGGGGTCAGAGGCAAGAGCGACTGTTTCTTACAATCGTCCAGGCTAAGAAATTGGTTAGGAAAGGTTGCGAATCATTCCTAGCCTATATAGTAGATTCAGAAAGAGAGAGCCCCGGCATAGAAAATATTCTCGTAGTCAACGAATTTCTAGATGTGTTTCCAGATGAACTACCAGGTTTACCGCCAGATCGATAAATTGAGTTTGAGATCAACCTTGCTCCAGGCACGAAACCAGTTTCGAAGGTACCTTATAGGATGGCACCAGCAAAAATGAAAGAGTTGGCGAGCCAGCTACAAGGATTGGTGGACAAAGGAGTGATACGGCCAAGTACGTCACTATGGGGAGCACCTGTTCTGTTTGTAAAGAAGAAAGATAGAAGCATAAGGTTATGTATAGACTATCGGGAGTTGAATAAGATGACGATTAAGAACCGTTACCCGCTACCAAGGATAGATGATTTATTTTATCAGCTGAAAGGAGCTAAGTGTTTTTCCAAGTTTGATTTAAGATCAGGATACCATCAATTGAAGATCAAAGAAGATGACATCCCGAAGACAGCATTCAGGACAAGATACGGAAATTATGAATTCTTAGTGATGCCTTTTGGGTTAACTAATGCCCCTGCAGCATTTATGGATCCGATGAATCGGGCATTTAAAAAGTATTTGGACAAGTTTGTAGTGGTATTCATTAACGATATTCTTTTATATTCAAAGTCAGAAGAAGAACATATGCAGCATCTATGGATAGCATTGGAGATACTCCGACAAGAGAAGTTGTATGCCAAGTTTTCTAAATGTGAGTTTTGGTTAAAGGAAGTTCAATTTTTGGGACATGTTATTGGAAGTGAAGGAGTCAAAGTGGATCCGGCAAAGATTGAGGCAATTATGAGTTATGGGAGACCGAAGACACCTACGGAAGTGCGGAGTTTTCTAGGATTGGAAGGATATTATAGAAGAATTGTTAAAGATTTCTCGAAAATTGCCACACCATTGACTAAGTTGACTAGGAAGAATCAGAAATTTGAATGGAATGCAGAATATGAAGATAGTTTTCAAGAATTAAAATAGAGGTTTGTTACAGCTCCGGTGTTAGTATTACCAGACAATCAAGGAGACTTTGTGATTTTCAGTGATGCTTCACATAAAGGTCTGGGTTGTGTGCTAATGCAACACAACAAGGTGATTGTGTATGCATCAAGACAGCTAAAACCACATGAATTGAAGTATCCTACACATGACTTGGAATTAGCAGCTATAGTATTTGCACTTAAGATTTGGAGACATTACCTTTACGGAGAAAGGTGTGAGTTCTACACGGATCACAAGAGTTTAAAGTATATTTTCACTCAGAAGGAGCTCAACATGAGGCAAAGAAGATGGTTGGAATTGATTAAGGACTATGATTGCTCAATAAATTATCATCCGGGAAAGGTGAACGTGGTAGCTGATGCTTTGAGTAGGAAGGAGAGGTTGAATATGGTAGTAATACCAAAGGAATTATCTGAAGAAATTAAGAGATTTGAATTAGAACTTTGTGGTTGCGGAAAAGTTGAAGAGATTTGTCATAATATGACTTTTCAGCCAACATTATTGGAAAACATAAAGAAATGTCAGGAGGAAGTGATGAAACAGGAGAATAATCAACTGACTGGAGAAGAGATTTGTACTCAAAGGGATTAGCAAGGTATACTAAGGTTCACCTTAAGAATTTGGATTCCTCATGTGACTGAATTGAAGAATGAGATATTGCAAGAAGCACACAATTTTAGATTTTCAATCCATCCGGGAAGCACCAAGATGTACCAGGACTTGAAGCAGAACTTTTGGTGACCAAATATGAAGCGAGAAGTCGCAGAATGGGTTGCGAAGTGCTATACTTTTCAGAAAGTGAAGGCAGAACATCAAAGACCAAGCGGATTAATTAACCCCTTAAAGATTCCAGAATGGAAGTGGGAAAACATTTCCATGGACTTTATAGTAGGATTACCATGAACGAAATCCTGACATGATGCTATATAGGTTATAGTTGATCGCCTTACGAAGTTGGCACATTTTCTTCCAATTAATGAGAAGTCTTCATTAGACAGATTGGTCCATCTATATATGCGTGAAATCGTATTACGACATGGAGTGCCTGTATCGATAGTTTCGGACAGAGATCCGCGATTTAACTCGAGATTTTGGAAGCAATTTCAAGAAAGTCTTGGCATAAAGTTAAACATGAGTACGGCGTATCATCCGCAGACTGATGGTCAAAGCGAAAGGACAATTCAAACAATTGAAGACATGTTGCGCAGTTGTGCGATTGATTTTGCAGGAAGTTGGGACGACCACCTGCCATTGGTAGAATTCTCCTATAACAACAGCTATCACTCCAGTATTGGCATATCACCATACGAAGCTTTATACGGATGGAAGTGCAGATCACCAACTAGTTAGGATGAAGTGGGAGAAGGAAAGATTCTAGGCCCGAAATTGGTGCAATAAATGCATGAGACAGTCAAATTGTTTCATAGGAGATTACTTGCTACTCAAGTTAGGCAAAGAAAGTATGCGGACCCAGCATGTAAGGATATCAGATTCCAAGTAGGTGAAGCCGTATTGCTGAAAGTATCACCGAGGAAAGGATTGTCTAGATTTGGAAAGAAAGAAAAGTTAGCGCCTAGATATATTGGTCCTTTTGAAATTTTGAGTCAAGTAGGGAAGATGGCCTATGAATTTGCTTTGTCGCCTTAGTATCAGCATGTGCATAATGTGTTTCACATATCATTGCTTAAGAAGTACAATCCTGATGTCAACCATGTGATAGAGTATGAACCTATAGAGATTCAGGAAGACCTGTCATTTATGGAGCAACCTTTCAAAATACTCGACTGGCAAGAAAAGAGTCTTAGAAATAAGTTGGTCAAGTTGGTAAGAGTACTTTGGAGAAATCCCAAGGTTGAAGAGTCAACGTGGGAACTAGAGTCGAATATGCGTAGCCGGTATCCTCACTTATTCTCCTAGATTCTGAGGGCAGAATCCTTAAGGGGGAGTGGATGTTACGACCGGTATTTCTAAATCTTATCTATATATAATTGTGTGTTTATAATTGAGATTTAAATTGTGTGGAATTATAAATGTGGGTGATCTATATGTTGAGTGCCTGTAAATTAAGTGTTTAATGTATTAGTTTATACAAAAAAATTTGAAAGGAAAATCTTATTATTTAGTATTTTTAAATGATAATCAAAAGTATTTCATTTTATATAAAAAATCAATTTTTAAAAATCTTTTAACAAAAAATTTCAAATTTTATATCATTAAATTTCTAAAATCATAAGAGATTTTATGATATATATTTTTTGATTTATAGAAGTGTATTTATATTTATAGAAATTATTTTATATAGATTAGTTAATTTTCAAATTTGCAATTTACTTAGTTGCCCATGCATGCATTTTACTCACAACACAAGCTAAAGGGGAAACTTGAAAATTCTAACCCCACTAACTACTACTTCACTAGCCAAAGTACATAAATAACCTTGCACGCAAATCTTGCTAGTAGTGGAAGAAGGATAGAATAGTAAAATTGAACTACACTTACTACATACATTTGAATATTATTATTTGAATAACCAAAAGCTAGTAAAAACACTCAACCTCACCTCATTCCCACTTCACACCACTCCACTCTCACCTCTCTTCTCCCTCTCTCGGCCCTCTCTCGGCCGAAGCCCCCACCCCCCATTCTCCTTCATTTTTCATTCAAACATCTACCCTCCATTAAGTAATCTCACTTCCCATATATTGTTCATTTATAATCAAAAGAGTTTATGATAAAAAATCTATGTTTTAATCTTGTATGGCAGTATTTTATTAAACTCAAAGTGAACACCTTTGATTTTTGTGAATCTAAGGTTTTCACCATGAGATATATTAACATGGGGTTGAGAATGGATAGATATGAGTGTGTCACACTTGTACAAATGTTGTTTTCACCCTAATCCATTGATTTTTGTGAATCTAAGGTTTTTACCATGAGATATATTAACATGGGGTTGAGAATGGATAGATATGAGTGTGTCACACTTGTACAAATGTTGTTTTCACCCTAATCCATTCGGCAATGACTTGTTAGGAGCCGAATGGATGTGTTCTTGTTGCTTTATTGGATTTTGGTATGTTTATGTGATAATAGCATGGATTTGGAAATAAAAACTTGATAAAACTTTTTGCATGCTAAGTGATCATATTAGTTATAGTTAATGCTAGGCATGCATGTTGATTCCATGATGAAATTTATATGGAAACCATATTATTTTTGGCTTGTAAGTTGGAAAGCATGCATGTATAGGTTCAACACATGATTTTCGAAAGTTCTTGATCATTTGGATTGATGTTTAGTTTGGGTTTTGGTTGATGTTTGGTTTGGTTTGTCAAGTGGGAAACATGGTGGAATGGTTTACATTAGATTCTGCAGTTTTCAGTTTTGTTACATGAGGTTTAGGGTGAGATATGACCTTGTCATTGTGATGCACTTTGAGGCCCAAGTCACCAGAATCTAGTACTAAGGGTATACTTCAGATTTTAGATGTTTGTTAGAGGTTTGTAGGTTATTTGATTAGGTGCACGAGTGAAAACGTTAAATCTGTCCAGCAGGGGACAATTTGACTGCAACCTAGAAATGATGAGTTTTGCCCGTGTCATGGGTAGGCCTTCACTAGGCCTTGGTTGGCCCTAGTTAGAGGGAGTGTCAGAGGTATTTTTCCAACCATATTTCATAGGAATTGAGTTAGAATCATGTGTCACAAGTTAGTGCAAAACAGGACACTTTTCTATCAATAAAACAAGGGAACCATGGACTTTAAGCTTAGGCCTAGGGAGGCCCAAGCTAGGCCTTTGAGTCACACCAAGTTTGGGAGTTACCTTATGATCCGAAGAGTCTATTGTAGAAGTTTGGGAGGTAAACTTGAGGTGTAAGGGTGTCAACTATACTCAAGAACCCATTGATGTCATCTTGAAATCACTATAATGAGCACATTCACTTAACATTTAATTTTACAGCACTTATGAGTGAATCATAGGTTGACCATCATAGTTGTAAGATAGTATGAGGTCATTGGAGTGTAGGGCCTAGGTCAGGGTCAATAGGAACCTGATGGTTTAGGAAAGGCACTTCGAGTTATGAGGTCAATATTAGGAGTTTTGACTAGTTTAGCATAACTAAGTGACTTGAGTAAGTGGAGTGAGATCATCTAAGCTTACTGATGCAATATAATGTGTTGATATATTATTATGTACTTAAATGTGTTATGTGAGAATATTTGGCTATGTGAACTATTATGCTTATAAGGTAATTGTAAGCATGTATGTGTATATAGGCCTAAGTGCCAATGTGCTTAATTTCGGTTTATAATTAGGTTGAGTTGGTGAGAATATATTATAATGAGATTACTATTATTTTGTGTAGGCTCACGAGACGAGGGTAAACTTTCCATTAAAGTCGAGTAAAGCTCCCAGTTGCTCCTACCTGCCAGTCAAGTCAAGCCTTTCTCAAGGCAAGTGTTCCATCCAACCTACCTTTTTGTTTATACTGCAAGTGTGTGCTAACCCAGCTTTTATATATGATGCAAGTATTCTAATTCACCTTGATATACATATATACATGATCCAAGTGTTTTCAATTCTATCTTTCGTAATATATGCAAGTGCCATGAACCCTCAAGTATCTAATGCAAGTAGTTTAACTGTACTTGAAGATTGCTATGCAAGTAACTCAAAACTCATACCATGCTAGTATACCAAAGTAATTGTGATACTGAACCCTGTATAAGTTATACTCAGTAACCTTATCTTAACACCTAAAAGTCAGTTATTCCTTAAAGTTGTTCATGATTGCTTGATAACTCTATTTTTACCCCTAAACCATGATACCCTGTTATACTTTCAAATGATGCTTACCTTCTTTATATTTTAATACCTATGTCTTCTCGGGAACCACTACATTGAACCTAGTTGACCTAGTTCTTTTATACTATTCAATAACCCTATTAAACTCCATTACCAAATCCTTAAAAATCCTATTTAATATTGTGATCTCTTTAAACATTACATTGTTGATCTATCGAAAGCCCAACCCAATGTAGTTACAACTAGCAACTTTAATTCTTGAACCCTAAGTTTATGTCATGAATTCAATATAACCCTGATTATTTGGTAAATACCCTTAGGCTTAGTGATCAGATTCCTTGTGAATAGAAACTTTAAAAAACCCGATGATAAGATATCAGTCTAGTTGATCATGGCCTTAAAATTGATTGAACCTATTCCGTGTGCTTCGAAGTTGATCTAGAACCCTTGATAAGGATGTTTACTGTTTAAGAATTTAACTGTCACTTGGCATCAGTTTTTAAAATGAAAAGTTAAAAGTGGATTTTCAGTCCCAAAGGGGGACGCATATTTTCTTTAAATAGTGGATCTGGACTGAGACGCAACTCCTTTCCGCTCTTAATTTATAGGCTTAAAAGTTGCCTAGGGATCCCATTAATGTTCTAGAACCCAGCGAGGTTCGGGATTACTTCACGGCTGATCACCGGCTGTAATCCGTAGCGTCATAAAATGGTTTTTTGATAAAGAAATGGTTTTTAATTGTTTGGTACAAATAAATGATGCCATCACCCTAAAAGTTTATCTCTTGTTACTATATTATTGGATCTTTCATTTCCATGGTTATTCTTTCATTCTTGTTTATGTATTATATAGCACTTGTTGAGCTTTTGGCTCACTACTTGCTTTCACCCTGATATTTCAGCTAGCAGATATAGTTAGATTCAAGCAGACCGCCCATAAGACTTGTGATGCCGATTCGTATGTTCGAGCTCAGGTAGTATAGTGATCGTTTTGTATGAGGACTCGGTATTGAAATCAGGTTGTAATAGTTAATAGTGTTGGGCTGTTCCAAACCCTAAACTATAAGATCTTTGATTCGGGTGTATTTATTTCCTTTTGATAACTATTGTGATTATCCGTATAGTTTCTTTTGTTAAATTTGGGGTGTGACAGTATTTACCCCTGCATCTGTGTGAGTTTCCTTCTAAGGATATCTTTTCTTTATTTGTGTTTAACAAATCTGAATTTGAACTTATGGTTGGCATGTTTTATAAATCTGATGTGCCCGATGGTCTGTGTGATGTTAATTGTTGGGGTTCACTTTAGGCATTTAATTAGTACTTTCCAACATCTTTCTTTCATTATTACGTCAAATGTTATGCCCAAACCAAAGCAAAGTCAGTACTTTGAATTTTTTGATATGAAAATCATGCATCTTCTCTACAATAGCAAAATCAACTGTGGCATCTCATATGCCTGTTAGGGCGAAAACACGCGCTAATAATTCACAGAAGTATACGCGTTCGCAAGTAATATAGAATAAATTCTAGTTCGTTCCTACAGAAACTCAGACTAATTATGTTCAATTAACACTTACTCACCAATGTATGATTACTTCTCAATGTCAAGACAATAACACTTAAATTTGATTAACTAATTATTAACTACAATTAACTACGAGAATTAAACACTTAATTGACACTTGAATTAACAATATTAAACACACATGATATCATAACTTCATTACTACTTTCTTCAATAGTTATTGTTATTACCCTTAGCATGTAATGATGATGATATTAATCGAACAACACGAAACTGATAAAAGCCAACTTTCGTTGTACTAATACCATTCTACCAACATCCACAATCAAGATAGAAGTTGAATAGGCATCAACTATGTTGAGACCCTATATGTCTACAGAATTTGACAACATAATGATTTAAGCACAAGTTGTTCTTTATGATTACACAGGGTAAGTAAAACGGTTAGAGTTACCCACTAATCATGCATACACATACATGAACCTATGCTAGCATGGCAAGTTCTAAACCTCAAGATCCACCGTCGCTTCACAGGAGATTAACAGACTATCTTATATGTTCGCGACTTATATAAGACGAATAAGCACAACCTATGCTTGATATCATACAATCATCACACACTAAGGTATTGAACAACTAACTAAAGAAATCCATAGTAAATCCGTTATGACCCCATGATCACGATTAGCCCATGATAAAACTCATCGTCACCATGGGTTCATATGAAAACATGATAATACACACAATATAAACTAATAAAAATACTTATTAAAAACAGAGTACGTCACAAGAGTAATAAGGTTCAAAGTAAAGAAAACTAGCATCCACTGATACAACGAATAAAAGAATCACAAGAAAATGTATGCTTCCTCTTCTTCGTTGCGATGTGCTAAAACGGTCTTCTTCCTTCTCTCCTTGCTCCTTGCTTGATACCACACTTATGTGAAATATCTCTGAGAACTACTTATATAGAAGCCCACAAGAACCAGCCATTTCAGAAGTCCATCAGAATAAGGATTATAAAATTCAGTATTAAAATTTTCATCCCTGAGCGGCCGCCCCAGATTCCTGAGCGGGCGCCCAAGCTCCTAGGCGGCCGCCCCGGCATCCTGAGCGGGCGCCCAAGCACCTTCTGGAAAATTCTGAATTATGCTCCTGATTTTGCTGCGTTCTGCCCCCCAACTTTCCATAACCAATGCCACACACTTCCCTAGGCTTATTTCTGATGAATTCTTCCTACATACGCAAGTTATAGCCTGAAATGTAAAAACACTAGAAAAACGCATCAAATACATAAAATACCTGATTTCAAGACATCAATTCAAGCCATTATAAGACGTTCTAAGTGGTATAAAATGCCACTTATCAATGTCATTCTCCTAAACATGATTAATGCACATCTTGTAGATTATATGCCATATGGTATGCTGATCTCTTCCTTCTTTGCACTATGCAATAATCACATGCCTAAAACCTTTGCAAACCTGGTTGATTCTCAGACAAGCTTTTTATCCTATGCTTGTATGGACTCTTCCATTTCACTGTTAGAGTGTACCTTTTCTTCACCATCACACAATTTATGTGTGCTTCCTTCAATCAACTGTTCCTTGCAGCATTCACTGGATACTGACTCAGTAGATTCTCCATCTTCAAGATCTTGACTGTCTCCACTAGATGACTTCACCTTATATTTGGAATTTCTTCTGAATTTAATTGCACTACATTTAGAAGCCATCTCAAACATATTTTGATCTTCTAATTTCTCAAGCTCTTCCAAAGTATAATAGTCATCTGTAGCTTCTTCATTTCCAGTCAAATTTGATCTACTAGTAGAAGCTTCCGAAGGCAGTGATCCTTCAACCTTTTCTTCAGGAATTATGTATTCTTCTGCTAAAGGACATGTTGATTCATTTATGGTCTTGCTCCTGTTGTTCACTGTCTCAGACCCATGTTTGATATTTCTCTATTTTTCCTCAGCTTCATAGGTCTTCAACTTGTCATAAAGCTCATCCAATGACATTGTATTGAAATCCAATCCTTCTCTGTTGGATGACACTTTATTTTTCAAATGATTGGGCAAGGTAAGAATAAACTTTCTGTTTATCTATTTTTGTGAGTATTTCTTCCCAAGTGTACTCATCTCATCCAGAAGTTGAGTGTACCTTCCAAGCAACTGTTTGATACTTTTACCTGAAAGAGATTTAAACTCATTGTACTCAGACATTAAAAAATTCAATTTATTCTTGTCCTCAGTTCCCTCCACTATAACTTTAATGGTTTCCCATATGTGTTTAGCACTAACACAATCCTTAATCCGATAACGCGTGTTGGAATCCATTGACTCAACTAAAACTGATCGAGGACTTGCATCCAAAGAAATTAATTCCTTATCCCTATCAGTGTATTCAGACGGATCCTTTGGGATAAACTCTTGAGGAACTCTACTATCTAAATTTGTAGGTACAGAAATGTCCTTTCTTGGTACAAACGGACCACTCTCTAAAATTCCCTTGGATCACAGTTTACTACTGAAATAAATAGAGTGATCTTTTTCTTCCACAATTTATAGTTATTTTCACTGATATTACTAAAGGAAGGAACCTTGATGCCATTAACTGTCCGAGTACTCATAATTTCAGATCTACAAAAATTCTGCAATATAAGGTCTCAAAATACGATAACCTAAACGGTCAAAATCCAACAATACCAATCAATCAACCAATCCACAACAATCAAGAACATTACGACCACAAATCAATCCAAATCTGATCTACACACTAGAAACACTCCCAGACTCCGTAATAACCAAAATCAACACAGAACGTACTAATCTTACGGATCTGATCTGTATATCGATCAGTTTGCTCTGATACCAATTATTAGGTCCAAAAGGTACATACAGAGAGGGGGTGAATGTATGTTATTCATTTTTTGTTAATTAATTGCAGCGGAATATCAAAATTAAAATGAATCAAACACACAACGAGGTTCTGGGTAAATATTCTTTTTATTCAAAAGTATAAATACCCGGAGGTTTGCTTACAATTCCAAATACAAGGATTCGGAGCAACAAATATAAAAAGAACCAATACAATGGCTATCAATCTTGGGTTCTTTTTATCACTCTAAAAAATCTATAGCTTCTTGATTAAAATATAATCAATACATACAAAGAGGTTACAAATAATGAGTGTAACAAATTGTAAGACTTGGATGTGGTGTGAATCAAATTGGGCAGCACTTCTATCTTAATTTTAATAAATGAAATAGTTAAATTCTCCGAGAAATATTTCTGCAGAGCTTCGTTGTGTAAAAAATGGTGAGAATTGTTTTCAATCTGCTGCAATTCTTGATTATATATGTGGTAGATTGTTGAGGAGATAGAAGAGACTACGTGGCTGCTTTTACTCTTTGCATTTAGATTAAACCAGTTGTATTACGACTAGAGTATAATTCTTTCTTATGGCGATCAAGAGGGAGAGTTTGTGTGGAGATCACTAGGAGCCGACTTTGCCTTAGAAGCATTTAATTGCTTTTCTATGGCGACCTCTTCTAAAATCTCTGTGGTGACTCGGTGAAAGCAAATGCTGTATGGCGACAACAGGGAGCCGACTTTGCCTTGAAGCCATTCTCCGTTTGTGGCGAATAATAGCAAATCCAATTGCTTCTGTGCTGAGCAAACAAGGAAATTGATCTCTTTTATTTCGGACATAAACCAACAGCAATGCATGAGTAGTTGATTGTCTTACATGCGAAAGGAACCAAGACAGGAGGAGCTGCATGTTGTCCACACGCGGAGAAGAGAGCAAGGATGAGAGCATGTGCGCATCACGCGCGTGTGGGTTGAGCCAGACAAACAAACGCAGCTGCCATAGTGTAATTGTACTGGTTTAATCCTTTTGATCAAAATGAGTATGTGGGTCCCCCTGCAAACATCAAACCACAGACCATTACTCTGTTTATTGTACAAGCTGAGTTCATTTTTCTTTTGATTAAAAAAAATCAAACAACTGCTCACATGCATTCCTCTTTCTTTTAATTTGATAAATCAAATCTGTACA
The DNA here is from genome assembly GCF_009905375.1 of Apium graveolens. Lineage (NCBI taxonomy): Eukaryota > Viridiplantae > Streptophyta > Magnoliopsida > Apiales > Apiaceae > Apium > Apium graveolens. The sequence goes on along the minus strand of NC_133648.1, from coordinate 299,446,319 downwards.
CCTCTTGGCTTCATTCATTTGATTTGCAAACAGCCAAATTACTGTGCATGCATGCAACTAAAAAGAAATTGGCTGACGGGAAATCACAAAATAAATAAATATTTTGTTATTTAATTAAATAAATAAATTCATTTATTTATTTAATTAAAAGTTTAAATATTAATTTATTTTTCCAAAATTAAATATTGATATTAAATTAAATAAATAAATCTTTTAAGATTAACTTATTCATTTAATTAAAAATTCAATTTTTAATTTATTTATTTTAAACTCAAATGTGATATTAAATTAAATAAATAAATGATTAATTTTTTATTTATTCATTTAATAAAAATCAGTCATTGATTAAAAATAAATCTAGTAAATACTCGGGATGTACTCCTATGTATCTGTAGGCCTTCTAATCTCCGGGATTTTGTACCTCAACATATTTCCAGACTCCATGAGTACAAAACCCACTTAACAGTATTTTTAAAAATAATACTCTATTTCCTTTCACGGATCACTGACGTTTCGTGCACTGGTCCGGTTCACATACGACTAGTTCCGCTCTCAGGCCTTCGTATTATACCCGTACAAACCATTGTTAAGTCTTTTACCAAATATAACCAACTACACTAGGAATCCTTGAGGTCTTCACACTGATTCTGATAACTGTTTCGAATGACTCCAACCTTATTCCTCTGATGTCTAAACATATTAATGAACTTCATACGGATCACTGTTGACGTCTTCTTCACTGCAGCTAACAAACCTTTTTGTGCATATACCCAATAACCAATCTGTACTGATCCTAGTGGAACATAGAATATTTCAAAGTCCTTGTTCTGTGTTGAATTATCCAAACCAGTATTGTTGAGATATACTTACAGCTTTAATCTTGCTCAACATACTACACATATATATGATAATACATATCACTTCGAAATATATTGTCACTTAGCCTAAATTTTGATAATCAAATATACACACGTAACACATAGTTTAGAAAACACTAGAAAAATCGATCAAAAACTTACCTCCAAACCAGACTAGATCTGAATTTACCCTTTTGACCCGCTAAACAATGTTATCTTGAAAAATACGAAACATGAAAGTTGAAGCAAATGAAAAGTCATTTTCAAAAAGTCCAAAATCAACGAATTCTGACTTACGATGAATTTTCTACGAAATTTAGAAGACTGTTGATTTTAGGTATACAAGCCCTGCGAATTTTAACATTAAAGACGAGGAAAACGTATAGGATGAATTTATAACGATACAAACCCTCTTTCTTAAGCTACCGGTTATTCATATTAGAATCTGATCCAAATTTTAGGCCTATTAGTCTAATTCAATTTTAAATCTTAATCATAATCCAATTTTAATCCATTTTTACTATTATTCTATTATTAATATAATTCTAAAAATTACAAGATATTACATAAACTGTAACAGCCCGCACTTCCGGACTATTAACACTAAAATCAAAACTAAATTTAAATACAATTACTGATCCAAAATTCTATTACAAAGGTTGCTATTACAAAAGCGCAGCTAACGGAAGTCCAAAAGTCAATCTACTCCAATCCTAACTCCTCGAACTCCAATGCTATTTAACTAGAATCTTATACGAAATATAAAATTGTAAGTAATGAGCTATATAGCCCAGCAAGAAACTAATCGATCCAACTAGTAGGCCAAGTAACACATACACATAAAAAAATACGATAATATTTACTATACGATATACGAAATAAACATATTCTTTCTTATTCTTATTTGATAAATACGATACAGATAATCTCATAACAATAATAATTTGAAACCCTTAATTCATGCCAAGACCACCAAAAACCGGTAATAACGGTCATAAATTTTCTTATGTCATTACAATCCGGTGACTCGGTCCTAAGTTCTAATTCGTTATATTAACAAATCATGGCATAAATCGAATATACCAAGTTATCGCTCGCATACCACACATATATACGATAATACATATCACTTCGAAATATATTGTCACTTAGCCTAAATTTTCATAATCGAATATACACACGTACCACATAGTTTAGGAAACACTAGCAAAATCGATCAAAAACTTACCTCCAAACCAGACTAGATCTGAATTTACCCTTTTGACCAGCTAAAAAATGTCATCTTGAAAAATACGAAACATGAAAGTTGAAGAAAATGAAAAGTCCTTTTCAAAAAGTCCAAAATCAACGAATTCTGACTTACGATGAATTTTCTACAAATTTTAGAAGACTGTTGATTTTAGGTATACAAGCCCTACGAATTTTAACATTAAAGACGAGGAAAATGAATAGGATGAATTTATAACGATATAAACCGTCTTTCTTAACCTACAAGTTATCCATATTAGAATCTAATCCAAATTTTAGGCCCATTAGTCTAATTCAATTTTAAATCCTAATTATAATCCAATTTTAATCCTTTTTTTACTGTTATTCTATTATTAATATAATTCTAAAAATTACAGGATATTACATAAACTGTAACAGCCCGCACTTCCGGATTATTAACACTAAAATCAAAACTAAATTTAAATACAATTATTGATCCAAAATTCTATTACAAAGATTGCTATTACAAAAGCACAACTAACGGAAGTCCAAAAGTCAATCTACTCAAATCCTAACTCATCGAACTCCAATGTTATTCAACTTGAATCTGATACGAAATCTGAAATTGTAAGTAATGAGCTATACAGCCCAGCAAGAAACCAATCGATCCAACTAGTAGGGCAAGTAACACATACACATAAAAAAATATGATAATCTATACGATACGATATACGAAACAAACATATTCTTATTCATATTCTTATTTGATAAATACGATACACATAATCACATAACAACAATAATTTAAAACCCCTAATTTGTGCCAAGACCACCACAAACTGGAAATAACGGTCATAAATTTCCTTCGGTCACTCTAATTCGGTGACTCGGTCCTAAGTTCTTATTCGTTATTTTCAAAAACCATGGCATAAATTAAAGATCCAAATTTATCGTTGGCATACTACACATATATACGATAATACATATTACTTCGAAATATATTATTACTTAGCCTAAATTTTGATAATCGAATATACACATGTAACACATAGTTTAGAAAACACTAGCAAAATCGATCGGAAACTTACCTCCAAACCTGACTAGATCTGAATTTACCTTTTTGACCTGCTAAACAATGTTATCTTGGAAAATATGAAACACGAAAGTTGAAGAAAACGAAAAGACCTTTCCAAAAAGTCCAAAATCAACAAATTCTGAATTCTGATGAATTATCTACGAATTTTACAAGACTGCTGATTTTAGGTACAAAAGCCTTACGAATTTTTATATTAAAAATGAGGAAAATGAATAGGATGAATTTATAACGATACAAACCTTCTTTCTTAACCTACAAGTTATCCATATTAGAATTTGATCCAAATTTTAGGCCCATTAGTCTAATTCAATTTTTAAATCCTAATCATAATCCAATTTTAATCCTTTTTTATTATTATTCTGTTATTAATATAATTCAAAATATTACAGAATATTACATAAACTGTAACAGCCCGCACTTCCGGACTATTAACACTAGAATAAAACTAAATTAAAATATAATTATTGATCCAAAATTCTATTACAAAGGTTGCTATTACAAAAGCGCAACTAACGGAAGTCCAAAAGTCAATCTATTCTAATCTTAACTCCTCGAACTCCAATGCTATTCAACTCGAATCTTATACAAAATCTGAAATTGTAAGTAATGAGCTATACATCCCACCAAGAAACCAGTCGATCCAAGTAGTAGGCCAAGTAACACATACACATAAAAAATACAATAATTTATAAGATACGATAGACGAAACAAACATATTCCTATTTTTATTATTAATCTTATTCGATAAATACGATACACATAATTAAATAACAACAATAATCTAAAACCCCCAATTCATGCAAAGACCACTACAAACCAGTGATAGCGGTCCTAAATTTTTTTCTGTCACTGTAATCCGGTGACTCGGACCTAAGTTCTTATTCGATATTTTCACAAACCATGGCATAAATTAAAGATCCAAAATTATCGTAGGCATGCCACAAATATATACGATAATACATATCACTTCGAAATATATTATCACTTAGCCTAAATTTTGATAATCGAATATACACACATAAACCATAGTTTAGAAAACACTAGCAAAATCGATCAAAAACCTACCTCCTAACCTGACCAGATCTGAATTTACCCTTTTGACCCTCTAAACAATGTTATCTTGAAAAATATGAAACACGAAAATTGAGGAGAAGGAAAAGGCCTTTCCCAAAAGTCTAAAATCAACGAATTCGGACTTACGATGATTTTTCTACGAATTTTACAAGACTGCTGATTTTAGATATAAAAGCCCTTCGATTTTTGATATTAAAGACGAGGAAAATAAATAGGATGAATTTATAACGATATAAAACCCTATTTCTTAACCTACAAGTTATCCATATTAGAATCTGATCCAAATTTAAGCCCATTAGTCTAATTCAGTTTTAAATCCTAATCATAATCCAATTTTAATCCTTTTTTACTATTATTCTGTTATTAATATAATTCTAACAATTACAGGATATTACTATACCTTCAAGGCGTAGATCGTTTCGCGGAGGTATACGTGGTGATTGTTGAAAGCTTGGACCTCCATTAGACAACCGAAATCGTAAAGCTTTTTAAGGTAAACATCTTAACCACGAATTAAGTAGATTGTTTTGCGATGGTTTTTTATCTTCTGGTTTTTACAGTTTTTAAACATTGTTTCTGCTGCGTTTTATGCCTCGAAACCCAACAGTTCACTATTCTCTCAAGATATGTGAACAATGCTGATGCCCTCCTACCAAAACTGATATAAACACAAAAGATATTGATCAGGATGATGATCAAAAAAAGAAAAGTGAACCTAAATCTTTTGGCTCAAATTCTAGTCAATCTAGCAAAGGTAGTGCCAGTCAGAAAGATGCTTTTAAGATGGGGGATGGCAAGAAAGGAAAGGATGAAGGCAGGAAGAAAAGGAAGAGTGGAGAAGATGGTAAAAATACAAAGAAATCATGAATAAGCCAAGTATCTAAAACTCTAGAAAACTTAACCCAAATCCCTAGCGAAATAAAAACTCAAAAAATCCAAACCTTTAAGCCTAAATACCTTTACAAACCTATAAATTCTCTACTTAAAATACTTATCCTAGCCAAAAAAATCTACTTGAAGAAACTGATCAAACCCCCGTCATTCATACCACCAATTAAAACTCATTTTAAGTCTACTAGAAGAAAATCAAAGAAAATAAAAGTTGAAATAGGTGCTCTTTCGAACTGCTCACCCCTTTTGTTGTTACTCACCTTATTTTTTAGTTAAGGTAGAGAATGAAACCCATTCTTACTCGAGTGGTAAAGAAGCGAGTAAACAAGCGGGATCCTCTGGCACCAAGGGTGCTAATCCCGATAAAAGAAGAGAGCTTTGAACTTCCTGAGTAGGTATAGTGTAGATAAATATAGTTTGTAATTGAATAAAATGAATTTAGTTTAAAACATGTTTAGATAGTTGGTTTGTAATAAAGAGAGTTTTATGATGTTTTGAATCTGGGTTTGTAATAAATGTAACGATTTATTTTTATCTTCATACCTTAACCTTAAAGATCCTGGATAAAATATGAAGGGGTTGGATAAATGTTTGTATAATTTTTATACAGGTTTGTGTTATGTTGGTGATTGGCAAGTAACCTTCAGATCTAGACCCCGAATTTGGAGGGCGTTACAAATACTCCTGATGAGCTTCCTTCTGTTGAACATGTTGTGGAATATCAGTCTCCACAGAATCAGGACCACCTTGAGCATTGTCAGGAATTGTCCTTTGAGATAAAATGTCTGCACTCTCATTTTGAGAGTGTGGTTCTTGTGGGAAAGGAGTCTAAATAGCCGCACTTTCACTTTGAGAAAGTGGTTCTTGTGTGATGTGCTCCTTCTGTGGAGATTGCAACTTAGACTTCTTTCTCATGAAGACTTCTATAACTTTAGCGTTTCTTTTTCCAGTTTGATCAAGACCAACTTGCTTGGCTAGCTCTCTCATCCTCTCAGCTGAGAATTCAACAAATTTAGCTGAAGATGAGTTAGGATTTGATTGATCATGAACTGGTATGACCTCATCAGGAATTGATGATGTTGCACTATCAGGATAGAGAGTAGATTGATCAGGAGTGGCATGAAGTATATTCTGCATCCTGAGTGTGTCTTGCTTGGCTTAAAGCTTGTCAACCAGCTTCATCAATTTCCTCTTCTTATTCTTTAGAGCTTCCTCTCCAACATCAGCCTGATTATCCTCAATAACAATACTGTACCAGTAACCTCCACTGGTTTAACATTCAGCTTCAACACTATAGGACCTTCATCACTATCAGTGTCTGAGGATTTAACAATAATTTTCCTTTCAGCAGTTTTCTTTTTCTTTTCAGCCAAAGCTTGTTTAACTCTAGTTTCTGATGGAACATTCTCCTTAGTGCTATGCAGACTCTTTTCTCCATCTTGTACCTCCTGTGTTTTGGGTGATGGTGAAACAACCCTGGAACCTGATTGTCCTCCTGACACATCAGTCTCAGCTGGTTATTTAGTTTGTACAACTGATTCTTTTTGGGAAGAACCAGAGGTAGAAATGTGTTTAGGTTTGTGTTTGAAAACAGGAATACTTGGGTCAGGAACAGGGTTGGATGTGCCATGTTTCACAGTGTTAAAATTTGATATTGCATATCTATGTGGCATGACCCTTGTCAGGAATTGCCACATCTTATTTGGTAAATCAGCCCTGCCAACGAATTTATCTTTTCCAATTGTCCAAATCTTGCATAGATTTTGATGTTATTTGAAAAACAAAAATTAATTCATCCTCTTCAAAAGAAATATCAGGCAATAGGTAAGTAAAGATCAATTGTAGAAACCTAGTATAGCCTATGACACCATCCTTGTCACTTAATCTAGCTATCAGGATCCACATTATAGTATTTCCATAATAAAAAAATATGACCATAAATCAATGAATACCCAGTTTGTAGAGATACTAGAGGCAATGCATCAAAATTTGATAGCTTTTTCAGAAAGGCACGGCTGATACAATCAAAGTAAAAATTCCACTCCTTCCTCAGCTTTGTCCTGAACAGTTCCCTTGCCTTTTTAAATTCAGTACCGTGTCCAATACTCCTAACAAATTTAAATAGAGTGTTGGTAGAAGTCTCCATAGTAGTCTTATCACCCAATACTGGAAGACCCAAAGCTTTCTCCACCATTTTAGCTATAATATCATATTATTTCCATCATGAGTGAAGATGATGGTTCCCTTTTTAGCATCATTCTTTGCAATAGTCCAAATCTGCATAATTTGCTTAAACCATACTTTGGATGGAGATGTTAAAGCATATTCAATGTGACTTTGTTCAAGAAAATCTTGAACCATATGAAAGTCAGAAGGAACATAACCATGATTCAGAGAGGATTTAAAGTTATTAGCACCAAAAGTTCTATCATAAAGCATGTACTTAGTGGAAGTGGGATTTGAAACAGAATCGGTATTTGCCATTTTTGTGAATTAGGGTTTCACAAAGAAAACTGAGTTCAAAATTTTTACAGAGAGAGAATGAGAGAAGATGAACAATTATGTGTATTGTGTATATTGTGAATATGAGTAGTTTTATCAAAAACTGATAGAGTCAGTACAAGAGACAACATACACACATGGCAGCATTTAATTGGATGGCATTATTAGTGGATCGGATAATGTGTTAAACTAGTTATTGTTGCATGACTTTTAAGGGACAGTTGTGTTTAGTGCGCCTATAAACTAGCAATTACCTTAACACATTATTTGAATTACAAACGACTCTCACATTAAGCATAAAAATCACTCTCAAATATACTGAATTAAATCAAGTATTAATTAAGAAAAATAATTATACAAAATCATAAAATACTCACAGTCTGTATTTGAGCTTATCAGGATTCGATTACCTTATCAGTATTAGACTTGTCAGGATTTGACATAACTCATCAGGATTTGATTATCCATGTCAGGATTTGACTCACCTTGTCAGGACATGGTGTGTCAAGATTTGACTAGTACAATCAGGATTTGATAGATTATTTCTTCTCATAGTTGATCATTCCAACTTCAAGTATGAGCTTTGCAAAGGTTGCTTCTCGTATGGCTTGGTAAAGATGTCAGCTACTTGTTGATCAGTTGGAACAAAATGAAGTTCAATTGTTCCTTCCATGACATGTTCCCAGATAAAATGATATCTGATATTGATGTGTTTTGTGAGAGAGTGTTGCATTTTGATTGTCACAGTAGATAGGGATCTTTGAATAAGACAATCCATAGTCCAAAAGCTGATTTCTCGTCCAAAGAATCTGAGCACAGCAGCTGCCTTCAACAATATATTCATCTTTAGCTCTAGATGTAGAGATGAATTTATGTTTCTTGCTTTGCCATGTAACAAGTCTTCCACCCAAATACTGATAACCACCTGAGGTAATCTTTATGTTAATTTTATATCCTATAAAATCAGCATATGAATATCCTATCAGACTAAAGTCTGATTCTCTTGGATACCATAAACCAAGAGATTGAGTCCCCTTTAAATATCTCAGGATTCTTTTCACAACAACCAAATGAGGTTCTCTAGACTTGGCCTGAAATCTTGCACACAAATAAGTTGCATACATAATATCTGGTCTACTTGCACTTAGATATAATAATGAACCAATCATAGCTCTGTAAACAGTAATGTCAACTTCACTACCTTGATCAGGATTTAACATAGTAACAGTGGCCATTGGAGTTGTAGCTGTAGTACTTTTTTGCATGTTAAATCTAGTCAATAGATTCTTGTATACTTAGACTGATTGATGAAAATGCCCTTATCAGTCTGTGTGAATTGTATTCCAAGAAAGTAGCTCAGTTCCCCCATCATACTCATTTGATACCTTGATTTCATAAGATCATAAAATTTCTTGCACAACTTGTTGTTAGTAGACCCAAAAATTATGTCATCAACATAAATTTGCATAAGTATTTACCCTTATTAATGTAAAATAAGGTTTTGTCGATTGTACCTTTTTTGAAACCACTTTCAATCAGAATTTTTACAAGTGTTTCATTCCAGGCCCTTGGTGCTTGTTTGAGTCCATATAAAGCGTTATCAAGTCTGTACATGTTATTCCCAAACAATCTAACAAAGAATTATAGAAGGGGGTTGAATGTAATTCTGGTTTCTTTTCAATTTCAAGAAGTACTTTATCTCAAATATATAACGATGTTTGATTAAGCAAAAGTGCGGAATGAAAATATTAATGTAATCAAACATAAAGTAATTAAACACAAGTATTTAAAAACTTTCTGGTGGATTGAATTTTTCCACTAGAGATATATATAAGGTCGAGAACTCTGTGATATAAGGTTTGCACACAGTTGCTTACAAGTAGAATTACAAGGAACAGAGAAATTCTTTATAAATACAGCTTTTTCTATTTCTCCAATTCAAGTACACAATTTTCTACTAGCTACTCTTGGTCTATATATTACCAAGATACAAGTGAATAAGACAAACTAATAAAATAAAATGTGTCTTTGTCTAATCACATGCTTCTTTATTTCTCCATCCAGTATCTTTGATTTTCTTTAAGTAAGCATGGAAAAGGAAATGCTTCTTTGTTCTCTAAAACCTGTAAATAGGCTGCCATATTCCATTTGCATCTAATCAACCCATGTGACTGTCAAGTCACTATCAACTGCAATTTGAATTAGAACATCCATTAAAACTTCATTGGATCATCCGTTGAAACTATATGTTAGATCATTCATTAAAACTTCAGTAGATCATCCGTTGAATATGACTTGGATCATCCGTTGAAACCTTGTAGAATCATCCGCTGAAAGTCTTTCATAGCAGTTAACTCTATTTCACTTATGCAAAATTACAAGGCATCTAATATATACAATTGGCCAACCTATTTTGCATATAAATCTAGTAGTCAACATGACTTTGAATATCCTACAACTTCTAGATCTCTAAGGTATTGTAGAATGTAGGAATGTGTTACAAAACTTATTAGTACGTAAGCTACTCTCTCAATGTATGTTAAAGTAAATCATCCGTTGAGAGCTAAAAAAATACTAAATTAAATCTACTAAGGTATTTTGGTGAACTTATCATCAAGCCTAGGACATATTGCTAACAATCTCCCCCAATTTATGTCTACTGGAATTGACGGCATAAATTAAGAAAACTTGATGATAACAAAATACCTTATAAATATAGACTGATTAATAGTAGATAAAATTGATAAGTGCTACAATTTAAAAAATTATACAGAGGAAGGTTCATAGAAAATCTCACAAGCCATTTTCAAGGTGCTCCTTTAGACTGAGCAAATTTATCTTATTTCCTTGAATGTCTAGTCTTTTTTCCCAGTTTCTCATTATTCTCTTCAATCTGGTGTTGAAGTTGCCTGTAGAATTCAGAATCATCTTCATTAGTCTGATCCAGCATCTCTTGCATCTCCATGAGAGTTTCATTGCTTGAAATCTTTAGCTGATCTTCTAATATGAAGAATCTTCTTGTGTTCTTCTCATCCTTGAACTCCATTATCCAGTATGGCCTCAAATGCACTCTATCTCCATTGTAGGGAATAGTTAAGACTCTTGGGAGTGTATTTGGGTCTCTCCAGTTATCTCATATCTTCTCAATTATGTTCAGTATCTCCCTTTTGGCAACAATATTGAACCCAAATTTCTTCTTTATTGAGGAGAATATCTTCACTAAGACAAAATAGCCTTCATTGAGAATTCTGTGAAGAGGCCAAGTCATATCTTTTCTACCCTTGTACCTGAACACTAATCTCTCTAGAAGCTTCTTGTGAGCATCAATAGCTCTTACTTCATCTAGATCATCCAGATAGAGATTGAGGTTTGAAAACTCCTTGATGTTACAGATGTAGAGTTGATCTCCCTTGTTGACAGTTGGTTTAGGTTTGGCTAAGGCTTTGGATTGAAGTCTGACAAGTTTGGCTTGTTTGACTGCTCTTTTTTTTGTTTTCCTTGATTTGGTTGGGATTAGGATGTTTAGATCAGGGATTGGCAGGCTTTCCCAATCTATAGGTTCATCCTTGGGAATTATGGGTTCACCATGGAAATTTGTATCAGAATAAACTGTGAATTCAGCCTGCTTCATTATGGGAAAGGTTGGTTGATTTGTAGGGGTAGATTGGGTTGGCATGTACTCTTCCTCCTCTTCATCAAAATCCAGCTTCCTCTTTGCTCTGAATTTTTGTCTTGGTACTTTTAACTGCTTGGTTCCTCTTGCTTTTCTTCACTCACGGGCTCAGCTATCACAGTAGGCTTTTTAGTTTCTGTGGTTGCAGGCTTCTTAGCTTGGTTTTTGGCATCTAAGGCAGCTTGCCTTTTCTATTTTTTGAGCCTCACCTTTTCTTCTTTATTAGCTTCTTCAAATTGTGGATGTCCAGCCATCACACAGATCAATTTTCCATGCCTGTAGACTTTAGCAATTCTCTTCTTCGAGACTGAGTCTCTTGGATCTTTGTGATAAGCACTAGATCTACTAAGCAGCTTCTCTTCATTAGACTTGGGAGTTGCATAGACTAGGTCCAATGGATTTTTTGTTGAATTCTTTGAGTAGTTTTTCTTTGGCTATAAAATCACATTGGCCTGGAGAGGTCTTCTTGCTGAGGGTTGACCTTTTTCCAAATTCCCTAAGCTCATTTCATTGGTTGAATTTGATCTCAATTGAGTGAAGTGTTTCACTTGTTTATCTAGTTTTTCAATTGGACCAAAAACCTTTTCAATCTTCTCATTAATTTGCTTCAATTGTTTATTCAGCCTGAGCTCAGCTGCTGTAATATTGATCAAGTCAATGCTATCCAGAACTGGTGGCTTAGAGAAAGTAATTGCTAGAACAATCACTTTATTGACTTGAATATTCACATCCTTCTCCCCTCACTACCTTGGGTAAGTGCATCTTTCTCCCCCTTGTTGACTGGGACAAGTGCATCTTTCTCCCCCTTTTGTTAGCATTAAGTTGAGCATGGTTTGAGGTTTGTGCAGCCACCAATTTCTGAAGAATGAGTGTCTGGTGAACTTGGTTGATCTGGATCTTAGTGATTGAACCTTCCAGTGCTTTCAGCCTAGTGTCCAAAGAATCAACCTTGATACTTAAGTCAGAATCCTTCCTGAGTTTCCTGTTAATGTCTCTCATTGTAGTGTCAGGAAGGGTAGACTCTATCTTTTCAGTAATGTCCTTCTTGACTTGTACAATTTCTGTCTTGAGTTCAGTCACATCTTGACTTTGTTTTAGAGATTAAATTTTGTGCTTGTGTAGAGACTCAAGGTGTGCTTGAAGAAGACTCTTGTTGTTGGCATTTGTAGTGGCTTGAAGAGTTGTTTGAGTCTGATGGATAATGTGGAATAGAGTTGATTTGAAATGATGTTCTCTGCAGTCTTTGCTAAACATCCATGCTGGAGTGCTTGAGCTAGCACCTACATCTCCCCTTATGTCCATGAAATCCTCTTCATCATTAGAAGCATCTCCAAATGTGCCACTAGTATCTAACTCAAAATCATCACCAGCTGTAGGTGGAAGAGAGTTGATTGCATCATTGGCCCTTAGCATTGAAGCTGTTGTGTGCACCAAGTTTAGTATCCTCTCAGTAGCCTCATTATCCTGTTCAGCCAAAGTTTGATAAGCTGGAACAGGGTGAGTAAATGCCACAGCTTCATAAGAAACAGAGTCTAAAATAGCTTGATATTCTTGCTGAAATAGCTGCTTCTTTTCAGCCTCATTGACATCCCTTAACTCACTAACAATGGGATCTTCTCATTCTTCATTTGTACCTGCATTTCTCTCAATTTCTCTCTTTTGTTGCATCAATGCTCCCCCTTGGCATCCCACTTTCACACCCTTACCTTCACCATCTAAGGTGGGACTCCTCTCACTTTCTTTTTCCAAGCTGGAAGAAATAGCTTGCATTTGTTCACTCTTTTTCTCTCCTTTTTCCTCAGAGCAACTCAGCCTCTAACTCTGTTCACTCCATTCCCTCAATCCTAATAGTGATTATACAACTACTAGATAATCTTCACTTGTAACATTTTTAGAAATTTCAAGTGGTGCAGTGACTTTCAACGGATGAGCAACATCCGTCGAAGTAGTAGTTGAGATAATTGCTGTTAAGCACATCCGTCGAGATACAATCACTAGTAGACGAATGAAGAATATCCGTTGAGAGAGTAGATATGATAGAGTATGGAGTTGAAACTACTGTAGAATCTTTGGTGATTGATTTGAGATTATGCACAGATTTCTTAGTAGAATCAGAAAGAAATGGCAAGTGAGCCAACAAATCATTCAAAAGATAATGCTCACTTTCTTGATTTATTCACTTCCATGAGAGTCAAAGATGGAGAATCAGGAATTGACGTGTTTATCATGTCCACATCCAGTGAGTTTGTGGGATAATTTTGTGTGTGAGGTGTTTCAATTATGAGAGATTTTGGTTGTGACTCCATATTTATTGGAGCCAAATCAATCTGACTTTAAGATGGTGCATTAACTGAGTCTTTGACTGTAGTTGGAACTGTGTGTGCACCCTGTGTATCCCCAGTGTGTTTAGATTTATTTTTTCTTATGTAAGTTTGGGGTTGGTATGTGTCCCTAACCCTTTTGTCATGTTCTCCTTGTTGAGAGCTTGTTTCAATAGTTACATCCTTTTGGGAGGATGCAACTAGCAATGAGCTTAAATCCTTATTAAGCATTACAGTCTGTTGGGAGACAACAATGTGGATGGTTTGGGTTTCACTTACCTCACTCTCCTTATCCTTAGGGTTTTTTTGATTTTCACCATGTCCCTCACCAGCCTCACTACCCTGCACACTCCCCCCTTGGTGTTTGGTAAATTTTAAAGCTAATTTCTTTTGAGAGAAACTAGAGTGGTTTTCTTTGACTTGGATTTGGAAATTCTTGATTTTGTGGCTTAGGTAGGCACCTGTTTGGTCACTGTCACAGATGTCATAGCCACAGTTATTTGCAAAGAAATTTGTGGTTGGGTAGAGATTGGAGTAGAAGAAGTTACCTCATTTACCTATCGTGCCTCCATGATTGACAAATAGATGAGGGGAACCTCACTGTGGTGATTTGCCCTGTTTAAGTCAGCAATAACTCTATTTTCTTGAACCCAACAATCAAGCTTGTTGGTTGGGTTCTCAATTATAAGATCTTCAGAAATAAAATTAGCCAACAACATAAAAAAATCTAGCATAATATATGTTCTTAGACCTTTTCTTAATGTATCCTAATTTGTACCCTAGCTCATATATTACAGAATTACTGAAATTAAAATACTAATCACTCAGAAGCATGTAAAGCATGTTAACAATAGAATAGCTAACAACATCGAAATTACTAATCTTTCCAGAAATTGCCTTAACAAAAGAATCACAGAGAAAGCTCCACTCCTTTCCAAGGCCCATTCTCCTAACCTCACCTAACTTGGAGGGATTAAGTGAATAACCCATAGAAGTAAGCATGTTGCTCACATATGTGTCTGTGTACGGAACACGGGTGTTATTTTCAGGCAGTTTAAAGCATGCTTACAGTGTATCACAGTTAATGCAGTGGTCCTTACTTTGAGAGAGAAGGTAATGGTCTTATATTTTGAATTAAACACGGATGTAGTCCAAATTTCCTCAACAATTTCACAATAGATGACCGAAGATTCAAGCATAGCAAAACTCAGTTTGCAGTCTCGAATGAAGTCCATCATTTTATGATAGTCTTCAGAAGCAGTAATCTCCTTGTTCACCAATGCTACAAAGTTGTTATTCTCATATACGAACCCAGTTTGAGACATGATTTTGACTACTGGTGCCATTTTTGTGATTGAAAGTAGTTGCAGAAAGAGGGTTTTTGCTTTGGAGACGAAGAGAGTTAGTAGAAATTGCTTGAGAAAGATAAAAGTAAAAATGAAAATGAAATAGTCTTTTATACTTTCTCAAAAATTAATGGTTAAAAGTTAAAAAGTAAAAATAAAGTAATCAATGAAATTTTCCCAAAATAGCTGTTTAAAAATGAATAAACTCTCGAAATTCTAATGATTATCCATCGAATATACTTATAGGTTGTAAGTAAATTCGACGGATGATAAATAGAATTAACGGCTATGATTAAAGCAATTCAACGGATGAAGATTAAACAGATATCCGTGGAGATAAAAAGTACCCATAATAATATTTGATTTTTCAACAGATAATAAAATTCGACGGATATTCATTTTCGACGGATAACGAACATCTGTCGAGATATAAATTTTGACTTAGCCAAAATTTCATCTTTGGCAACAAATATCAAATTTAATTCTGGCTACATCAAATTGCTTAGACATCAAAACAAATTAGGAGTAATTAAGCATACCTAACTCACTTACCAACCTAGTGAAGGTGGACTCATCAAGTGGCTTGGTAAAGATGTCTACAAGTTGCTTCTCACTTGGAACAAAATGAAGTTCCATAGTACCATTCATGACATGCTCTCGAATGAAATGGTACTTCATGTTAATATGCTTGGTTCTTGAATGCTGAACTGGATTTTCAGTAATTGCAATGGCACTGGTGTTATCACAGAAAATAGGAATCTTATCCACCTGTAGACCATAGTCCAACAGTCGGTTTTTCATCCATGATATATGTGCACAACAGCTACCAGCAACAATATATTCAGCCTCAGCTGTAGAAGTAGAGACTAAATTTTGCTTTTTACTGAACCAGGATACTAGCTTATTTCCTAGAAATTGACAGGTTCCTGTTGTACTTTTTCTATCAATTTTACAACTTGCATAATCTGCATCTGAATAACCGATTAGATCAAAACCAGAATCTTGAGGATACCAAATGCCAAGTTTTGGTGTTCCTTTGAGATATCTGAAAATTCTATTAATAGCTACTAAATGAGATTCTCTAGGATCAGCTTGAAATCTTGCACAAAGATAAGTAACAAATATTATATCTGGCCTACTGGCTATTAAATATAAAAGTGAGCCAATTATGCCCTATAACTTGAGATATCCACAGACTTTTCAGTAGTATTTAATTCAAGTTTAGTTGCAGTGGCAATGGGAGTTTTTGCAGATGTGCAATCAATTAAGTCAAATTCTTTAAAAGATCATAAATATATTTGATTTGACTAATGAATATTCCATCACTAACTTGCTTAACTTGTAAACCAAGAAAGTAAGTTATCTCCCATCATGCTCATTTCATATTTACTTTGCATCAATTTGGAAAACTTTTTGCAAAGTTTATCATCTATAGAGCCAAATATAATATCATCTACATAAATCTGAACAAGTATACTAGAGCCATTAACATTTCTAAAGAATAAAGTTTTATCAAAAGTACCTCTTGTGAAATGATTTTCTAAGAGAAACTATGACAAAGTGTCATACCAGGCTCTAGGTGCTTGCTTCAATCCATAAAGAGTTTTCAAAAGATAATAGACATATTTTGGAAAGTTGGGATCTTCAAAACCAGGAGGCTGAATGACATAGACTTCCTCCTCCAAATCTCCATTCAGAAATGCACTTTTAACATCCATTTGATAGACCTTGAAATTGGCATGGGCTGCATGGGCTGCATAGGCTAGAAATATTCTGCTTCCGTAAAATTAATGAAGTATGAAAAGCGTCCCATAGTTTGTGTTGATATTGGTCCACATATATCTGTGTGTACCAAGCCTAACACGTCTGCAGCTCTCTCTCCATGTCCAGTAAATGGAGATTTGGTCATCTTACCCATGAGACAAGATTCACATACCGGATTTGATTCAAAATCAAATGGTTCAAGTAACCCATCCTGGTGTAATGAGTGTAATCTTTTCTCACTAATATAACCTAGCCTACAGTGCCATAAATAGGTCAGATTTTCATCATCTTATTTTCTTTTACTAGTTTGTTCAATCTGAAGTAAATCATTTCCTAAGACGCATACATACAAATTAAAGTACCACAATCATAAAGAACATTATCTCTAAGAATAGAACATTCATTATTCTTAATAATAAATGAAAAACCATCAAAATCCAACATAGGAATAGAAACAATATTCCTCACAATAGAGGGAACATAATAACAATTATTCAAAATAATAGTCTTGCCCGTAGGCATATGTAAACTAAATGATCCTACAGATATGGCGGCAACCCTTGCTCTATTGTCCATACGTAGAATCACCTCATCTTCTTCAAGAGTCATACTTCCCTCTAGTCCCTGCAATGAATTGCAAATATGAGAACCACAGGCGGTATCTAATACCCAAGTAGAAATTTGACTTAGTGACATATTAACTTCGATCATGAACATACCTGAATCAGAAGGGGTAGTCTCACTAGCCTTCTTCTTTTTCAACTCTGCAAGTTAAGCCTTGCAGTTTTTCTTCCAGTGACCCACCTTGTTACAGTGATTAGCCTTTGCTGGAGTAGGCTTACTCTCACCAATCTTCTTCTTTTTCTTGGGAAAGGTCCTCTTCCTTTTCTTGGAAGTTGAGCCTTCTCCAATAAGAAGAACATAACTCTTCTTAGAAGGAAAATTCGACTCAGCAGTTTTTAACATGTTATGGATTTCAGGCAAGCTGACATCCATCTTATTCATATGAAAGTTCACAAAAAACTACGAGAATGAATCTGGAAGTGATTGCAAGACCAAGTCTTGGCTCAGCTCCACATCCATGGAAAAACCAAGTTTCCCCAAACCTTCAATCAAATGGATCATTTTGAGCACATGGTCATTCACAGATTTCCCCTCTACCATTTTACTGCGGAATAGCTCTTTTGATATCTCATATCGAGATGTCCTCCCCTCTATATCATACAACTCTTGTAGATGCACTAGGATAATGTATGCATCCATGTGCTCATGTTGCTTCTGAAGCTCAGGGTTCATAGATGCCAGCATAATATATTGGGCAACATTTGCCTCATCTATCCATTTATGATATTCTTGATGCTCTTGATAAGTTGCATCATCATCGGGGGCTTTAGGCAATGGTGAGTTTAGCACATAGCCCATCTTCTCAGACTTAAGAACAATTCTCAAGTTTCGAAGCCAATTAGCAAAGTTGGGACCAGTCAACTTGTTAACATCAAGTATGCTACGGAGTGATAGTGCAGAAGACATGATATCTATAAAATCTGAAAATGAAAACACATAACAACATAAGCACGTAAATAATTCAATTATTACTCCACCATATGAACCGGGGCTTTATCCTTGGTGGCTCCCACTATTTAATCTATGTTATACAACCCTCTAAATGTATAACTAAGCATTTATAATGCTAGTGAGAATAAAGATCCTAGTTTCCATTACATCACCTCGGCTGTGGCACGAAATGCAAAGTGATGTTCTATAGGTAGACAACTCTTGTCAATTACATCTCATGTTATTCCCTATAATCTTTTAGCCTCTTGAATCATTGAGTCTCAGCTATAGCATGACTCACTCAATATTCTAAGTCAAGTCAAACCCAACATCTTGTATATTTAGATTATACTTCTAATAGCCCACGGTTGTGGCACGTAACGACCATTGGATCCCAATTTATTATACACATATCATGTTATAAAAAAGCATATCTTAATCTCAAAAAAAACCCTCGGCTGTAGCACGAAACGACAATGTCTCAATATAAGAACTCTACTTTCTATTATGTTGAAAGGCTATGACCGTCATAATCCCGTTGTGTCATTGGCCAATTTATTACTTGATATTATTTATGATGAATTATATTATGTTACAACCATAATCAAATTATAAAAAGATTCTCTTTTTCTTCAACAAAATAAAATAATGATATATCAATGGATAATTCCCAGGTGGTCGGAGGGGTCACATCGGTCCGCTTAAAATCCAATGGCCTAGCCAGAATTTTCATATCCAACATCAAAATAATATTTCATTCTATATTTCATAAACATAAGAATCTCATGATTATGTTTATAATATTTAAATTATAATCGTGGAACACTTCCACTAAGCCTAGATTGTCTAACATACGCCCTATGTCAATTAAGTTCACCTAAATCTATTATTATATGATAACTCAAGCATATATTATAATATCCGGGATATTGCGTGTAATTATTTTAAAAATAAATGATTATTATATGATCATTATGTGATTTATAGTGAATTATCTATTGATTGATATTGATATTTGGATATTTATATATGATAATATATGAGTATGTTAATTTTATTATGTCCAGAATGTAATATGGATAATTGTGATATTTTTCTGGTAATTTTTTGGATCGTTATATGATTTTATAATAATTTATAGATTTTTTAATTATTTTATGAATAATTACAAAATTATTTTATAAAACCGGGAATCTTCCAACGTCAACCATTTTTACGTTTGTACAATCCGAAAATCTTCGGAAAACTCCTTCCTAATCTAATCTGATAATTCCGGATATTTACCATGTTTTGACTTTTTCAATCCGGATTACGGTTTGGCCCGTACGCGTCCAGGTGTACGATTTTCGATACGATAATCATTTCGATGAATCAACAAAACCCGTATTCTCGAAAGACGGGATAATATTACATTATTTTCGTATAAAGTGTTTTATAAGAAGCCCAGTTTGGATAATTATCCAATACGGGTATCAAAACGGATCATTTTTGCGGTTACTTAGCGGCTAAGTAACTAATTTATCGATCCAACACGATCCAATATTTTATAAATATAAATAGCCCTTTTCTTATTTCATTTTATTCGTATAATCATAATCAGACAGTAAAATTCAGTGAAATACAGAGAAAACCTTAATTAAACGTTACGTTCTTGAGAATCAAACCCACGAACTAGGGCGTTATCGAACTCCGATTCAAGCGAGCCACATATCAAATCGAAGCTCTCGAAAAGATCTTTCTGAATCAATCAATACTTTTAGTCCAGAAATCAAGGTATTTTTCTTATTTAATTATTTTTATTTCTAATTATTTTGGGATTAAATTATGAAATTTTGTTCTTGATGTTGTTTGTGTGATTTGATGCTAGAATCATGTAGTTCTTTTCTTCCTGGTCATTTTGGTATATTATATGTCAAATTTAGAGTTAAATAACATGTAGAAAATGATGTTTGATTCTCGGATTCATAAATTAGGGTTTGTGTTCTTGAATAATTTTAATTGAAGATTGGGTATTTCATTTTTGTTGCGAATGGGTTGAATTAAGTGAAACCAATCAAAAGATCATTCTAAACCCAATCGATTCATGTGCTTGGTTGTGGTGAAGGGTCCTGGGAACGACGTCGCCGAAAAACGCAAAGCGGCGGCGGCAGAAAATTTTGACCGACCGTTTCGACCATTTACCAACGTTTTAAATGACAATAAGCATGCCATCACGTTTCTGGGGGACTCAAGATTTATTCCCGTAAGTTTAGAGCTGTTCTGGGCAAATTACAGTCACCGCCGACGAGCTCGATGGCGGCAGCCATAGCTGCCGGTGTGACAGCCTCAACCCCGGGGTCAGGAGTTGACGTCACCAAACACAATAACCAAAATATAAATAACAAGATTATTATTAAATATACTAACTTGACCCCAAACCAAGATCTGATCCAGGTTCAAGTAAAATTCAGGTTCTCACTATTACAAACCCTTTATTCAACATCTAACACACTCTAACTTTATTCAGCAACTCATCAGACCTCATGGCCTGATACAAACTACCTCAGAGGAGTCGGGTCCAGAAGGGGCGGGAATATGGGTCTGTCTGACTGGTCTTCTAGGCATCTGCAAGACATACATAACAGTTGCAAGGGTGAGCATAATCGCTCAGCAGCACCAACATATGAATAACGGAATAAAAGCAATAATGTAACAATAATAGGAACAGAGCTGTAATCATGATATCAACATTTTATAATGAAAATCAGAGATAACTGGATATCACTAACTAGCATGCTTCATCAAAACAACATAGCAGTGTGTTGTAAAAATACCAGAGTTCAATTTTAGCATGCTAATCATATTTATAAAACTGCTGTATCAACTACTCATGCCCTTACGAGAATCACAAATCCAAATCAGACACGTAGCGGATATGTGAAGACAGCTGATCAGGCTATCAACACCAGACGGCTCCAACTGCCATCCCATTTACCTGTTCCGGAACTCAGAGACTAGCTAGGTTTCTGACCTGCTGGACTAATCGGTTATACAGTGCGCGCAACCGAATTAGCCTCTTACGCCACCTCAATAGGCCTACTCTGGCCCCCAACATATCCCATATATGATCGTTTTATCCGGTTTTCAAAATAACTTTTACCTATCTCTTGTTAAAATCAATTCTGTCACAACACACTATTCAAATCCTCTTTTCATTTTAATCACATTAGAGAAGTTACTTTTCCCCAAAACATAATTTTAAACCACATTTTCAAGTACAGGGGATACGTAACTTAAAATGTTTCTATTCCATTACGAGAATAAAATATTTAGCTATTCATACGTACTGAACCATAAAAGAATGGTCAGGGGTACTTGCCTTGCAACGCTTTACAAAACCCTAATTAGCTTTCATGCTGACTTTAATCCTGGGAAAACTCGATCGGAATCTACAAATACAGAATACCCTAATCAGTTATACCAACATGCTTGATATCCTCAATCCAATAACCCAATCCGATAACCCGACTCGTATAGTTATTATACACGTAATCACGTAGAATATAAGTAAGTACATTTGCAAATATATTTTTAGAAAATTTTGGCAGCAACTCCTTTGTTTATAAGACTACCCGTCGATTACAATCGACGTCAACAATCACAACCATTCACATTAGCACTCCATCATTTTATACAACGTACATCCCAACACCAATCGAAATTAATTATTTAAGTCCGAAAATATTTTATGTAATCATTTTATTTATTTATAAAATTTAGGACTCAGAACATCGTCATCACCGTCCACCGTTGACTCACCGAAGTTCATCGTCAATGGCGGCACAATTTATTGGCGCCCGATATAATACGGGTTACCAAATAAATTATACCGATTAATATTATTCCCCGCAACGAAAGTTTTTATTTCACGAATAGTAATCAATTAACTTCCTGCAGAAAAAGAAATAATAATCAAACAAAACTGCATAATCTCGGCCCAATAGAAAAAGGCCCAAATATCCAGGCCCAAACTGCAGGCCCAATAACAAAATGAACAGAACAGGAACCCAATCAATCAACACGCGCAGACGCGCCACAGAACCACGAACAGGGCGGCAACACAGGCGGCGGTGTCGCGTTCTACCACCACTCAAACACACAACATAATTACATGCACAACACATCACATACATATACATATAAGTATATACATATGCAAGTAAATTGAGCCACAACGAAACTGGAAGCAACAGTCGGGATAATTACCGGAAACAGAGCAACCGGAAAAGAAGCGGAGTCACGACGGTGCCGTAAAATCGAAGCAAAAATAGAAACGGGAAGGGAAAGAAGAAACAGGAAAGAGAGAGGAGAGACATAGAGATTGCGAGGTAGAGAGAGAGAGAGAGCAAAAGAAACCGAGAGAGAGTGTAACAGGGACGAAGAGGAAGAAGGGGGGGATGATTTCATTTTTTTGTTTGACAGCTGCTGCAAAAATAAAGCAACACGTGTCCCCCTATTTTAAGAAATCAATACGTAGTATATAAGATTAATACGAGGGTTTTATGGCTCGATTTGTCCCGAAATTGAGATTAACGAATTTGGGTGTAGGAAAAATATTTTCAGAAAATTGCGAAAATAATTTCAAAAATGTCACAAATATCCCGGAGTTTACAAAATGTAAATTTCGAAATTTTTAAAATACTTTTTAAGGTGCTCTTCGTACCCGCTTTTTAACAAATAAGGAAACGACGCGCGGGTGAAACGATTCCCGAAAATTCCCAAAATAATTTTAAAATTCTCAGAATATTATAAACTTCATAAAATACGAGTTTCGTAATTTTTGAAGATTTTCATAATTAAATATGGATTTTACAACCAAACACACTCAGAAAATTATTTAAAAATAAATAATTAATAAAATATCGATTTCTCAATTTTATAAAGTCCTAAAAATAATTATTGAAATTATAAAATTATAAAACCAATTTTAGAAATAACCCAAGTATTTATGGAACTTAAACTATAATAAAATCACTTTTACAAGCGAAATAAAATCATATAACTCACTAATAAATCACACAATTCAATCCCACATATCAACAGATCATAAATAATTAAATAATAATCAGTAACTGCTGCCAAAACCAATACTGTAACACCCCCAGATCCGGGGTCGGGGATCCGGGTCGTCACGGTCTTTCTTTCCACAATATCACTTCACTTAATTAATAATAATAACCTTATGCTGTGACCCCACACTAACACACACCCCAACCCGTTATAGTCTCAGAGATGAAATTGAAATAAGTACAAGTCTTTGAATCCACAATTTAAAATTATTACAACCCAAAATGATTACTTGATAAATTTACAGTTAATTGCCATTATCTGCCACAAGTTATAATTATACATAATTGATTCTCAAAAATAGAATGCCTGATCTACCAATAGATCTACCTCTGCAGCTATAGCAGCCACAACATCATCGGGAAGACGCGGGACGCTTCCCACGCGCTTGCGCTGGGTCTGCTGGAGTCTGGCCATCTTTCCTAACTGTTGTTGTGTGATGAAGAAATAAAGCAAGAGTGAGCCTTACAGCTCGCAAGATAGTATATAGTGATAACAATAATATAAGTATCTAAATGGATACTTACTAGAATCATTTATCGAGTGTAAGATAATTACTAGTATATACTTACTAGTATATGAGCCTTCTCATAGTACTCATGAAAGTCTTGGTCAAAAGAAATGAACCAAGTTTGATATCTTAATGCGATGAAGTCGCAAAATATTCAGTATATATACATATATACTTTTCAAAATATTGGAAGTCCTCTTCCATGCATAATATACACAAAATCCCAGTGTATAACTGTATAAAAAATATCGTTGCAAGGTGATCTCATATATCTAACCTTGTCTCAACGTTTTTCTAAAAATCTTTGTTATTCATAAGACAATTATTAATTAGATATAAGTTTAAAAGATGAAGTTACCAAATACTTCACTACACTTATATCATTCCCAAATACTACTTGAACTACCACCGTTCAAGTTATAATCAATTTCAAAAGTTCATCCCACTGATGAGACCACAAGATAAGACTTGAATAGATTCAATCTTTGAAATATTATTGAATGAAAAAGAAGTTATGAGAAACTTTATTTAGTCCCGATATATATATATATCCACATATATATATATCCCGAAAACATTTCCTGGAACCTCTGTTATGTGAAGTATGAACAGAGTTCGAAACATCCAATGAATTTTGGAAAGGAAAAGAATTTTGGCATAAACCCGATATCTCGCTGATCAGGCAAAGATACCAATAAGTAACCTTTTCTACTAGTAGATGGACGAATTCCCCACTGGTCATCACCCTGGTCATAATTAAGACCTATGCTGGACTGCCACTCAGCCACCTATGCATTTGATGGACTCCCACTGAGCCACTTACACAATAATAGACCGTACCTCGGCCTGTCGCTTATGCCGACTCAATGAGAGGGGCTTACTTCCCGAACTTTGGGCAAGTAATCAATTCATTTACCAAATCTGCAACCTTGTTGCGAATATAAAATACACCACAGAGCCGAATTTCCCAGGTTTTGAGCGGGTATTTAAATCCCCTTTAAAAAGGAAGATCTTAAATATAAAAATGAGTTTTGGGATCCGCTCTGACTTTTAAAAACCATTTTGAAGACTCGAAAACACTTTAAAGAGTGTTTGGAGTAAGGCTGATTTAATGAAGTAAATCAGTCCCCAAAATATTAGAAAATATCTGAATATTATTAATTAAATAATATTCCCATGAAGAATAGTCTTTATAAAAATAATTGAAGTAGAAGTATTAAAATTTATACTTGAAACGAGTATTAAATAACCAAAGATATGCTTATATGAAAGTATTATCTTTATTTGAATAATCGAAAATAAGTTTGATTATCGACATCTTATTCTTTAATAAAATAAAGAATATATCTCAGCAAATAATCGGAGTCATAGATCCTCAAATGAATATTCAAATAATATTCAATAAATAAAATAAGCTGAGTCATAATACCTCGAATGAATATTATAAATAATATTCATTAAATAAAATAAAGGAGTCATACATCCTCAAATGAATATTCAAATAATATTCAATAAATAATATAAAAGGAGTCATAAGTCATCGAATAATATTCGAAATAATATTCAATAATAAAATAAAATTTAAAGTTATCGAATAAACCTTATTCGATTAATAGTTTGGAAAACTATAACCATATATATATATATAAATATATATATATATATATATCCATATCCATATATACAAGATTACTCGGGATCCTCGACTCCCGGTTTTTGAAATATTTTCACCTTTGGGTCCCTATACTAAGGGTATATGCAAAATACCGCTATCCTCTAGCATAGGTATTATCAACTGAACCAACAGATATATATTCCAAGAATATGAAACAGGCATGCATACATACTATATCACATGCTACAATATATCGCATCAATTCGCTAAATAACCAACATGCATCTATCGCAAGATAATGCATATACAAGCGTATACATCACAACAACAGTATAACGGATAGAATACTTGCCTGGGCGACTGGGGGTTACGAATGGCTCGGGACGAGTCTGGTAACCTATAAGCAACAAGTAAGTTGGAATTAAACCAAAGTCACTTGTAAATCTATGCTTTAACTAACTTAGACTCTAACGCTTGTTTGGCGCTCACCGATTCGCTTAAGTCACTCGGGTACCCTCGGTTCCGCCATTTTTAATAATTTAACCTTTACGAGTTTTAAAGCGATTCCTTCGCGAATGACTTACCAACTGCCTAACACACTTACCATAAATGTTTCACCCATTAATTAACCCTTTTTTGGTCTTTAACCTATGTTTCAAAGTAAGGCGAGGGAAAAAGTTTCGTTCGCGAAACGCCGTTACTTGAAACGGTCGTTTCTCCTAAACCGTGCATCGGAATCGAACGAACTACATATCAAAACGAAGCTCGTAACATGAGCTATCTAAACATGGCAGTGGTCACAATTTATCAGGGGGTTCTCGGGTCCTAATGCTATGCACAAAAACAGTCCAAAGAAAATCGGACGTTACGACGGCTATGTTTACGTGATTTCCAAATTTCAACCCATTCACAAACAACCCAAATCAACCTCAAATCCAACATACAACCATCCTCCATCCTTATCACATCATAACAACCCCAACCAATTCAATTTAACCATTCATACTTATGCTTAAACTTTACTTTAATCATTCTTAAGTTCCTTTAAATCAAAACCACAAAATTACCATTTCATTTCACTACCATTCCAAATCTCAAACTCTAATCATAACAACAACTACAATAACATCCTACTCATCAAAATCACCTTATAATATATATGAACCTAGGGTTTGGAAATGGTATACCTTCTTTGAAGTGGTGGGTGGAGCTAGGAAGCCTTAAGAAGCTTTGAGAAGCCTTAGGAAAGCTTGGATCTTCAAGAAAAACAAGAAAAGTTCAAGTTAAAAAAACTTGAAAACACTATTCATTGTCTTCTTCATTGATTAAATGGAGAAGCTAGAGAAAGAATTAATGGCTTAAACTCATGATATAGCCATAACTAAGCATAAAGATGGTTAGGGAATTTTCTTACCAATTAAGGATGCTTGGATCTTGATTTTGGAAATTTTTTTCTTTGAAAAAGGCAAAAAGCCGAGAGCTAATATGAAGAACAATGCCTTGGCTGATTTTTTTTTGATTTTTGATGAAATGATTTGCTAGTTGGTTGGCTTGGTTTTGTTTTTGATTTAGCAAATTACCACCTTGCCCTTGAATTTGTGTGGTCCTAAATCAACCACACCTCCTTCCTTCCATGTCATGCTTATGTCACCCTTATGATGTCATCCTCCCTTCCTTGTCTCCTTTCTATTGGTTGGATGGCATCACTCCCATTAATCCCTTTGATTAACTTCCTAATCGTTTGCCTAATGACCGCTGATCTGTTGTACGGTTCGCTTAACTTTCGTTCTCGTTTATCGTTTGAAGGATCATACCCGGGATCTTATTACTTAGGTTCCCTTAACCTTTCTCAATACATTATATTCCTTTTTATGATCCTCTATTATAATCCTTTAATTTAAATCCTTTTTATTCTGTTACCTTATACTCAATTCTCTCCGTATCTTATGGATTTCCGGGAAAAACCAAAGTGTTCGGAATTGGATTCTGACGATCTTTACATACACTTATATACCACATAGAGTACTAATAATATCCCATAAGATCAATAACAGAACCCCTACATAGCGTGGCATGAAAAGTTTTCTCGTTCAGCAAAAACACTATTCATAAGGGTTTCAAAAATTCCCAAAAATTGGGGTTATTACAGTCTCCCCTCCTTAAAAGGATTCCGTCCCGGAATCAGATAGAAAACAAATGGGGACACTCTCTTAGCATCACACTTTCTAACTCTCGAGTCAATTTTCCCACATTGTGGTTCTACCACCAAACTCTGCCTAGTTTGATAATCCTTCTCCTAAGCACTTGTTCTTTTTCACTCTATAACCCTTCCTGGTTGCTCCATATAGGTTACGTCGGGTTGCATATCTATGCGCTCATATGCCTCTATTTATCTGGCATCTAAATTACACTTCCTTAACATTGATACGTGGAACACGTTACGACCTGCTACATGTTCGGGGTTAGGGCTAGCTCATATGCTAACTTCCCAAACGTCTTAATATATCCAAGGGTCCAACAAATTGTAGACTTAGCTTTCCTTTCTTTCCGAACCTCATCAATCCTTTCCAAGGGATACCTATAACATTACTAGGTCCCCTATTTCATACTCTTTATCCTTTCGTGTCAAATCAACATACTTATCATGTCCATCTTGGGCTACTACCAGCCGTCCTCTGATTAGTTCTATCATATCCTTGGTCCTTTGGACTACTGCGGGTCCGAGCATCTTGCGCTCTACAACTTCATCCTAACATAAGGGAGATCGACATTGTCTTCCCTCAAGGATCTCATAAGGCGACATCTCGATAATGACATATGATCTATTGTCGTAAGATAACTCAATCCGAATTAAGTGATCATTCCAAATTCTTTCAAGTCTATTGCACCGACTCTCATTATTGCTTTTAGCATTAGAGCTTCTGCTTCTCAATACCCATTCTTTTCCAGTTCGTAATCGCTACTACTTCCCGTTCCTAATATTATACTGGTTATACTTTTGCTCGTTAGCGTTCTATAACCTTTTAATAACCACGTCAACCTTAGTGTCACGAATGTGTTTCCATTCCGCATACTACCACCACTTTATTACTCCTTTTTCAGTTATTTCTATTTTCCAAAGTTTGATTAATCATATAGAAGTAAAGGAATTTGTTGAGAGATCACTATGATCATGAACACTTGTTATATCGCATAGTTAGTACAGAAGGTGGCCAGCCTTTAGTACTTGACAAGCAATTAAACAACATGTGGTATCCTACTAGGCTTCTATCACAAAGATAGATAGTCATTCGGCAATACCTCCCCTTCTGGAAGGGTTGTTCTTCTCAGCTTACATGAAATGAAAAGAAGAGAAAAGAACGAACTGAAGAGAATTGTATATATGAAAAAAAAATATACTGCCACAAAATATCTGGCTTGGAACCTACCTCTGAACTATAGAGGTTTGTCATAGGAGAACAAAACATATACGTATTTATATCAGCATCAAGCATTATAGCCTCGCATTTTGCATGCTTAAATATTTTCGCTATCCCGTCCATCATTCTATGGACCCACACTCTTCCTCGAGCTTATACATAATCACCTTTGAAACTCCCTCGACATCGAAAATCGAATCTGGGATCTCATTCTATACATCATCGTTACTAGAATTCTATGCTTGCACCGCATCCTTCCTCGTATAATAATACGATTCTCTATTGATAAGAAAGAATAATTATTCACTAGGTAGATACTCTACTTAATTAGTCTATCAATGATAACTTATACACTACCACGACCCGATTAGTGGTACTCAATCTCAACACCCATGCCAATACAACTCTCACGGTTGTAATCAGCTCATTACTCGCAGAATCATTGCTGCCTTACTATGGTCCACCACTGACCCACTGTAGTCATTCATTTTCCATGAAGTCTTAATAGCTAACCATACGGAGTCTATCCATGTCGTATCAAATCCTTCTAAGGAGGTAACATAATCACCATTCCTGATTCATGAAGAACACTCCTGATCCTGACATACATACATGACATGAAGCATATAAAATTGCAGAAGAGTTTCAATCAAAGCACCGATAGCAGGTTAATACCATTCTTAATCATATGCCTTCAATAGAAGACTTAACTCAAAGGTTTGTTTGGTCCTTTTTGAAACATAGTCCTGGCTTATCTCAAGATAGGACCTTCTAAGATAGATAGCCCGTTCATGGCGATTACACAAATTAAACCTTTACCAACTACTATTACGGTTGGGTATTGCACAGTCATCAGAAGGAATGTCAATCTTCCAAACCATAATTCAACCTTCACATTTTTAACCATCATCACTGTATTCTTTTGGCACACGCGCCTATAATTTTTCCTTTTACCGTTAAAGTGTCGGCCACCTCTTTGGCCTTTCCTGATAGTAATAGTTCCTTACAGTCAATGTCATTTTAACCACCTCCAAATAAATTTTCTACCTTATTTCAATCACAGCTTATGTGAAAAGACTTTTCTTTAATATCTGATGAGTAAAAAAAAAAATTTCCATTTTTCCATAAGTTATCCCCTCAGTCTTTAGAGGTTAATCACTGTCATGACTGACTCTCAATCATAATTAGAACATCTTTTATCTTAAGTCCTAATTGCCCTGGACAATTTCGACCATTCCTGGTTCGATCCATACTTTCTCGTGGTTTAACACGTGCCCCATTTGGCATCATTATAATTACGTCATATTTCCTTTATCCACATTTCTATTCTTGAGAATTTTGAATATTACCTTTTTTCCTTATAAAACCTCTAAGGTTATCCTTCAATCGTTCCTCCTGTATTCCCTAGATACAGGGCATATCACAATACCATTTACTAATAGTAGAACCATTGTCTATATACTTCTGCAAAATTTCTCCACTGATCCTTAAAGGTTATTATTACCTTAATCCTTTCCAATTCATACTGTCAAAACTCATACTATCCCTATTAAGGGTGAAATGCCAACCTTTATGCATTCCCCTAGGATTCGTTTTAAGTTACCGATGTTCTATCCTTAATTCCACCTTTAAAAAGGTACAAGCATCCTTCCATGGATAAATAAAGTCATATATCCCTGATAAGGGTATCTTATTCAATCATTTCCACCTCGATAGTCTATACCGAATTTCACCATAGCATCCTTATTCAAGTTGAGGTCAATCCATATGGCCTCCAAAAGATAACAATGGTCATCCGCTTTTCTTGCCTAATCTGGTAACGATAACATGGATGTTCTGGAAGATATTGGTCGTGTTCAACGTGAACTTCTTCTTAATAATTCCTTATTTACTTTTGTTGTTTATCTCAACAGTCACCTCAATGTTGGGATATCTTTCATATCTGGCGTCTCCCTTTCTGGGTATCATGCCACCGGTCTTACACTTCACCTTCTTGAAGGTCACTTCCTTCATCCAATTTTCTTAATTTCTTACTTTCTTATCCCCTTAGTCTATCCGCGTCTCATTATTTATCCTTCGAATTATCTCAAGGTTTCCTCGAATCCTCCCAACTTACAGGGGATAAACTATATGCATCTCTTATGCCTTCAACCGTCAACTTTAACTCATGGTGAATCACCCTCATCCTGACGATCATATACTTTTCTATTTCTATTAATAGGAGTCTTTAGGGTTTCCCCATACCCAACTCCCTTATCATTCCTCAAACTCTGTTGCCTTTATATTCCTTTCCACTTCAATTTCTTTTTATTTTCCTTTCTCTTATCATTATTTCATGAACCAACACAACATAAGCATTGATTTCAAACATCCCGTCATTCTGGATTCGTGTCCTCAGAACGAATCTTGACAACTTTTACATCTTAGATTCGTAATTCATCATACTCTTCTGCCTTTGTTCTGGCTCTAAAGCTTTTACACTATCTCCTTATCTTTGGGAATTACTTTCCCGAAAACAATTGACTGAACTTAAATCAGTTTATTATAATCTTTTACTCCGTGCCTTCCTTGGTCTTTCACCAGCGGGTGGTCTCTCTCTTAGGAGGGTAAGTGACAAAAATAGTCTTTTGTGGTTCGTCAATCATTTAGAATCTCAAATGATTCCTCTATTTCCTTTAGCCAGGCTCTTGCCTCGACTGGGTCAGCTTGTTCCTTAGAACTCAGAGAGCTTAGCGACTTAAAGGTCCTGAAAGAATTTCTCACCGCACTGTCTCCTCAGGGTGGTGGTTGGGGATAATAGTCTAAGTTCTCTTTAGACAGGTCCATGAATTGCCGTATAGGGGTACCATCTCGGGTCTCCTTTCCTTACTCGACTTTTTGTTTCCTTAGTATGAAATGTTTCATCCTACTCCCCATAATTGGGGTCATCTTTTAATTTAAAATCCTCATTTTCCACTCCATTATGTCATGGGTTCCTTCTATCTTGATGGCGACCTCCCTGACTATCACGTTCAGGGTTTGCTCTAAATCTTATTCCTCAAACTATGGCTCTCATCTAAGTTCTCATCCTTACGCTCTTGAACTTTCGGAACCCAAATTCTATAGGAATACCTCATTATTCCCTTATCCTCTTTCTCGGTATTAATCTCATATTTATTTGTTGGCTCTCTGCCTTCATTCATCACCTTTCTCTGGCACAATATGCTCTTTTCCGATAATTCGGACTGTATTGCAATCTCAAACAGCTTTTCGGTACCGGCTCCGGTTACCTTCATATCTATTTCCATTTTTTTCAAAATCTCTTATCAACTTTCCCAAAGACATTAACCTCTTGAGTCTCTCCTTCTTACTAAGGGCATCAGCCACCACATTGGCTTTCCCCGAATGATAAAGAATCTCCCAATCATAATTCTTGATTAGCTCTAACCGCCTCCTCTGGCGTATGTTGAGCTCTTTCTACGTAAGAATGTACTAGAGCTCCTATGGTTTGTGAATCTCACACTTCTCTCCATACAAGTAGTGCCTCAAATCTTTAGGGCAAAACTATTGCCACGAGCCCAAGCTCATGGGTGGGGATATCGAATTTTAAATTCCCTTAATTGTCTTGACATGTACGCGATTACCTTACCGTGCTGCATAAGCACGCACCCTAAGCCCTAGTGCGAAGCGTCACTACACTTCACAAAATCTCCTTTTCCATCCGGCAACGCCAGCATAGGGGCCATCACCAACCTCTGCTTCAGTTCTTGAAAGTTGTTCTCACATTTCTCTATCCATTTGAACTTCTCAGTCTTACGAGTAAGCCGTGTTAAAGGAGCTACTATCTTTACCACTTGAACGAACCTCCGGTAGTGACCGGCCAATCCTACCTCTGGTAGTCGACCAAACCATGGTCATCAATTCATCAGTGGTCCTTTATCCAATCCTGTCAGGATCCTCCATGGGATCCTCCTCAACAACTATCCCTTCTAGAACAACATCCTCAACCGCTATATCCTCAATATCAACATCATCCGGTCCTGTATTAGGACACTCTATCGGATCCACAATCCGATCTCCAATTAGTAATAAAACATCATCGCGCTGTTGCTCCTCAGCCTCAGGGTTCGAAGTCCCGCTACCATCTATGATAACGAACTACGCTTCTATTACGATATTTATAAGGGTTCCCATAAGGGTTTTAACTGTCAGTACTACGTTAGGTAGTCCGACTATGAACTTGGCAAGAGTTCTTATTATCTTAGTGAACTTATTATCTTAACACCCCATCATCTCTGAGGTTTATAACGCTTAGCTCTGATACCATTTCTGTAACACCCCCAGATCCGGGGTCGGGGATCCGGGTCGTCACGGTCTTTCTTTCCACAATATCACTTCACTTAATTAATAATAATAACCTTATGCTGTGACCCCACACTAACACACACCCCAACCCGTTATAGTCTCAGAGATGAAATTGAAATAAGTACAAGTCTTTGAATCCACAATTTAAAATTATTACAACCCAAAATGATTACTTGATAAATTTACAGTTAATTGCCATTATCTGCCACAAGTTATAATTATACATAATTGATTCTCAAAAATAGAATGCCTGATCTACCAATAGATCTACCTCTGCAGCTATAGCAGCCACAACATCATCGGGAAGACGCGGGACGCTTCCCACGCGCTTGCGCTGGGTCTGCTGGAGTCTGGCCATCTTTCCTAACTGTTGTTGTGTGATGAAGAAATAAAGCAAGAGTGAGCCTTACAACTCGCAAGATAGTATATAGTGATAACAATAATATAAGTATCTAAATGGATACTTACTAGAATCATTTATCGAGTGTAAGATAATTACTAGTATATACTTACTAGTATATGAGCCTTCTCATAGTACTCATGAAAGTCTTGGTCAAAAGAAATGAACCAAGTTTGATATCTTAATGCGATGAAGTCGCAAAATATTCAGTATATATACATATATACTTTTCAAAATATTGGAAGTCCTCTTCCATGCATAATATACACAAAATCCCAGTGTATAACTGTATAAAAAATATCGTTGCAAGGTGATCTCATATATCTAACCTTGTCTCAACGTTTTTCTGAAAATCTTTGTTATTCATAAGACAATTATTAATTAGATATAAGTTTAAAAGATGAAGTTACCAAATACTTCACTACACTTATATCATTCCCAAATACTACTTGAACTACCACCGTTCAAGTTATAATCAATTTCAAAAGTTCATCCCACTGATGAGACCACAAGATAAGACTTGAATAGATTCAATCTTTGAAATATTATTGAATGAAAAAGAAGTTATGAGAAACTTTATTTAGTCCCGATATATATATATATCCACATATATATATCCCGAAAACATTTCCTGGAACCTCTGTTATGTGAAGTATGAACAGAGTTCGAAACATCCAATGAATTTTGGAAAGGAAAAGAATTTTGGCATAAACCCGATATCTCGCTGATCAGGCAAAGATACCAATAAGTAACCTTTTCTACTAGTAGATGGACGAATTCCCCACTGGTCATCACCCTGGTCATAATTAAGACCTATGTTGGACTGCCACTCAGCCACCTATGCATTTGATGGACTCCCACTGAGCCACTTACACAATAATAGACCGTACCTCGGCCTGTCGCTTATGCCGACTCAATGAGAGGGGCTTACTTCCCGAACTTTGGGCAAGTAATCAATTCATTTACCAAATCTGCAACCTTGTTGCGAATATAAAATACACCACAGAGCCGAATTTCCCAGGTTTTGAGCGGGTATTTAAATCCCCTTTAAAAAGGAAGATCTTAAATATAAAAATGAGTTTTGGGATCCGCTCTGACTTTTAAAAACCATTTTGAAGACTCGAAAACACTTTAAAGAGTGTTTGGAGTAAGGCTGATTTAATGAAGTAAATCAGTCCCCAGAATATTAGAAAATATCTGAATATTATTAATTAAATAATATTCCCATGAAGAATAGTCTTTATAAAAATAATTGAAGTAGAAGTATTAAAATTTATACTTGAAACGAGTATTAAATAACCAAAGATATACTTATATGAAAGTATTATCTTTATTTGAATAATCGAAAATAAGTTTGATTATCGACATCTTATTCTTTAATAAAATAAAGAATATATCTCAGCAAATAATCGGAGTCATAGATCCTCAAATGAATATTCAAATAATATTCAATAAATAAAATAAGCTGAGTCATAATACCTCGAATGAATATTATAAATAATATTCATTAAATAAAATAAAGGAGTCATACATCCTCAAATGAATATTCAAATAATATTCAATAAATAATATAAAAGGAGTCATAAGTCATCGAATAATATTCGAAATAATATTCAATAATAAAATAAAATTTAAAGTTATCGAATAAACCTTATTCGATTAATAGTTTGGAAAACTATAACCATATATATATATATAAATATATATATATATATATATATCCATATCCATATATACAAGATTACTCGGGATCCTCGACTCCCGGTTTTTGAAATATTTTCACCTTTGGGTCCCTATACTAAGGGTATATGCAAAATACCGCTATCCTCTAGCATAGGTATTATCAACTGAACCAACAGATATATATTCCAAGAATATGAAACAGGCATGCATACATACTATATCACATGCTACAATATATCGCATCAATTCGCTAAATAACCAACATGCATCTATCGCAAGATAATGCATATACAAGCGTATACATCACAACAACAGTATAACGGATAGAATACTTGCCTGGGCGACTGGGGGTTACGAATGGCTCGGGACGAGTCTGGTAACCTATAAGCAACAAGTAAGTTGGAATTAAACCAAAGTCACTTGTAAATCTATGCTTTAACTAACTTAGACTCTAACGCTTGTTTGGCGCTCACCAATTCGCTTAAGTCACTCGGGTACCCTCGGTTCCGCCATTTTTAATAATTTAACCTTTACGAGTTTTAAAGCGATTCCTTCGCGAATGACTTACCAACTGCCTAACACACTTACCATAAATGTTTCACCCATTAATTAACCCTTTTTTGGTCTTTAACCTATGTTTCAAAGTAAGGCGAGGGAAAAAGTTTCGTTCGCGAAACGCCGTTACTTGAAACGGTCGTTTCTCCTAAACCGTGCATCGGAATCGAACGAACTACATATCAAAACGAAGCTCGTAACATGAGCTATCTAAACATGGCAGTGGTCACAATTTATCAGGGGGTTCTCGGGTCCTAATGCTATGCACAAAAACAGTCCAAAGAAAATCGGACGTTACGACGGCTATGTTTACGTGATTTCCAAATTTCAACCCATTCACAAACAACCCAAATCAACCTCAAATCCAACATACAACCATCCTCCATCCTTATCACATCATAACAACCCCAACCAATTCAATTTAACCATTCATACTTATGCTTAAACTTTACTTTAATCATTCTTAAGTTCCTTTAAATCAAAACCACAAAATTACCATTTCATTTCACTACCATTCCAAATCTCAAACTCTAATCATAACAACAACTACAATAACATCCTACTCATCAAAATCACCTTATAATATATATGAACCTAGGGTTTGGAAATGGTATACCTTCTTTGAAGTGGTGGGTGGAGCTAGGAAGCCTTAAGAAGCTTTGAGAAGCCTTAGGAAAGCTTGGATCTTCAAGAAAAACAAGAAAAGTTCAAGTTAAAAAAACTTGAAAACACTATTCATTGTCTTCTTCATTGATTAAATGGAGAAGCTAGAGAAAGAATTAATGGCTTAAACTCATGATATAGCCATAACTAAGCATAAAGATGGTTAGGGAATTTTCTTACCAATTAAGGATGCTTGGATCTTGATTTTGGAAATTTTTTTCTTTGAAAAAGGCAAAAAGCCGAGAGCTAATATGAAGAACAATGCCTTGGCTGATTTTTTTTTGATTTTTGATGAAATGATTTGCTAGTTGGTTGGCTTGGTTTTGTTTTTGATTTAGCAAATTACCACCTTGCCCTTGAATTTGTGTGGTCCTAAATCAACCACACCTCCTTCCTTCCATGTCATGCTTATGTCACCCTTATGATGTCATCCTCCCTTCCTTGTCTCCTTTCTATTGGTTGGATGGCATCACTCCCATTAATCCCTTTGATTAACTTCCTAATCGTTTGCCTAATGACCGCTGATCTGTTGTACGGTTCGCTTAACTTTCGTTCTCGTTTATCGTTTGAAGGATCATACCCGGGATCTTATTACTTAGGTTCCCTTAACCTTTCTCAATACATTATATTCCTTTTTATGATCCTCTATTATAATCCTTTAATTTAAATCCTTTTTATTCTGTTACCTTATACTCAATTCTCTCCGTATCTTATGGATTTCCGGGAAAAACCAAAGTGTTCGGAATTGGATTCTGACGATCTTTACATACACTTATATACCACATAGAGTACTAATAATATCCCATAAGATCAATAACAGAACCCCTACATAGCGTGGCATGAAAAGTTTTCTCGTTCAGCAAAAACACTATTCATAAGGGTTTCAAAAATTCCCAAAAATTGGGGTTATTACAAATACACCTTTATTTAATTATTTAAATCTTTTAATACACTTTTAAATATTAAAGTAAAAAGAAAAATACACGAGTCATTATATCCTTTCCCCTTAAAAAGATTATGTCCCCAGAATCTGACTTAACTAAATAAATGAGGATATTTATCAAGCATGTCCGACTCTAATTCCCAAATAGACTCTTCTACTCGAGGATTTCTCCACAAAACTTTTATTATAGGAATGGACTTATTTCTAAGGACTCGTTCTTTACGGTCTAGGATTTGAATCGGTTGCTTCACATAGGACAAATCTGGCTGAAGCTCAATTGGTTCATATTCTATAACTTGATTCGAATTAGGGATATAGGGCTTCAACATAGATACGTGGAACACATTATGAATGTGTTGCCACTGCGGTGGTAGCGCTATCTCATAGGCAACATTTCCTACTTTCTTCAAAACCTCAAAGGGTCCTATAAATCTAGGGCTAAGTTTACCCTTCTGACCAAATCGTACTAACCCTTTCCAAGGTGATACCTTTAGTAACATCAGAGCTCCTATCTCGAAGTCCATGCCCTTCCTATGTAAATCTGCATGAGAGTCTATCTTGGGCTGATTCCAACCTTTTCCGAATCAACACTATGGCATCTCTGGCTTGCTGAACCAATTCAGGACCTAACACTTTCTTTTCTCCTACCTCATCCCAATACAACGGTGATCTACACTTAGGTGGCATCCCGATAATGGCATGGTAACTATTATTATACGAGAACTCAATCAAAGGTAGGTGTTCATCCCAATTACCCTTAAAATCCAGAACACAGACTCTCAACATATCCTCTATAGTCTGAATCGTTCTTTCACTTTGGCCATCCGTCTGAGGATGATAAGAGGTGCTCATATTCAATTTCATTCCTAGGCACTCTTGGAATTTAGTCTAGAACCTGGAATTAAATCTCGGGTCTCGATCTGACACTATAGAGACAAGCACTCCATGTTTGGTAACTATCTCATCCAAGTATAACTTAACTAGCTTTTCCGACGAATACCTTTCATTGATCGGAAGAAAATGCACTGACTTAGTCAACCTATCAATGATTACCCAAATAGCATCATGGTTTGCTCTCCTTGGCAATCCCACTACAAAATCCATAGCAATCTCTTCCCATTTCCACTGGGGAATCTCCAAAGGTTGTAACAATCCACTCGGTCGTTAATGCTCTGCTTTCACCGTTTGACATACATGACACTTACTTACCCAATTGGCAATATCCTTCTTCATTCCTGACCGCCAAAAGTGTAATAACCCCAATTTTTGGAAATTTTTGAAACCCTTATGAATAGTGTTTTTGCTGAATGAGAAAACTTTTCATGCCACACTATGTAGGGGTTTTGATATGGATATTCTGAGATTTTATTAGTACTCTATATGGTATATAAGTGTATGTAAAGATCGTCAGAATCCAATTCCGAACACTTTGATTTTTCCCGGAAATCCACTAGATACGAAAAGAATTGAATATAAGGTAACAGGATACGAAGGATTTAAATTAAAGGATTATAAGAGAGGATCATAAAAAGGAATATAATGTATTGAGAAAGGTTAAGGGAACCCAAGTAATAAGATCCCGGGTATGATCCCTCAAACGATAAACAAAAACGAAAGTTAAGCGAACCGTATCAGCGGTCATTAGGCAAACAATTAGGAAGTTAATCAAAGGGATTAGAGAGAGTGATGTCACCCAACCAATGAGAAGGGGACAAGGAGGGAAAGATGACATCACAGCATGACATAGGCATGACATAAGGAGGAAGGAGATGTGGATGGTTATTAACCACACAAAATCAAGGTTAATTTAGTAATTAACCTAAAAAAACACAAAAATCAACCAACCAAAAGCAAAACAAGGCAACACACAAAAATCTCTCTTTCTTCTTCATCTTGCTCTCGGCTTTTTGAAGAAATGCAAGGATGAGAATTTCAAAACCCTAGCTACACACCTTCAAAAATCAAGAGGTTTGTTTCTTTAGCTTCCATAATTCATAACTAAGATGAGCCATAAGTTTAAGCTCAAGATTCCATGTTTAACATAGCTAATTAATTCATCAAAGTTCTTGGTGAATAGTGTTTTCAAGAAACTAACTTTGTGTTTTCTTAGGTTTCTTCAAGATCCAAGCTTAGTAGAGATAGTTAGTGGTTATTTAAGGCTTCCTAAGTGATTCTCCACTCTCCAAGGAAGGTATAACTTCTCAAACCCTTAGTATTAAGTTTTGTTGGTTTGGATTTCATAATGTTAGATGATGGGTTAGTGTAATGAGTGTGTACTCATGATAGAGCTTTGTTTAGTAAGTGGTTTTGTTGATTTTGGAGTTAGGAGTGATGCATATTAGATTTGAAGTTCTTGGTCACATTTTTTGACTTGGTTTAGATGAATAAATTGGTAATATTGAGTTGATTTGGGGCTGTTGTAATGTAGTTTAGATGGAGGTTTGATTGGGTTGTGAATTGGAGTTGAAATTGTGGTTGTTTGAATTGGTTTAAATTTGGGAAATCGCGTAAACATAGCCGTCGTAACGTCCGATTTTCTTTAGACTATTTTTGTGCATAACATTAGGACCCGAGAACCCCCTGCTAGATTATGACCATTGCCATGTTTAGATAGCTCATGTTACGAGCTTCGTTTTGATATGTAGTTCGTTCGATTCCGATGCACGGTTTAGGAGAAACGACCGTTTCAAGTAACGGCGTTTCGCGAACGAAACTTTTCCCCTCGCCTTACTTTGAAACCTTGGTTAAGGACCTTAAATGACTAATTGGGGTAAGAAACATTTATGGTAAGTGTGTTAGGAAGTTGTTAAGACACTCGCGAAGGAATCGCCTTAAAACTCGTAATGGTTAATTTATTAAAAATGGTGGAGCCGAGGGTACTCGAGTGACTTAAGAAAATCAGTAAGCGCAAAACAAGCGTTAGAGTCTAAGTTAGTTAAAGTATAGATTTACAAGTGACTTTGGTTTAATTCCAACTTACTTGTTGTTTATAGGTTACCAGACTCGTCCCGAGCCATTCGTAACCCCCAGTCGCTCAGGCAAGTTTTCTATCCGTTATACTGTTGTTGTGATGTATTTGTGTATATGCATGATCTTGCGTTAAATGCATATTTGTTATAGCAGATTCTTGCGATATATTGTAGCATGTTATATGGTACATATGCATGCCTGTTTCGTATTCTTGACATATATATATCTGTTGGTTCAGTTGATAATACCTATGCTAGAGGTTAGCAGTATTTTGCATATACCCTTAGTATAGGGGATAAAAGGTGAACATATTTCTAAACCGGGAGTCGATGTTCCCGAGTATATTATATATATATATATATTTATATATATATGGATATAGTTTTTAAAACTATTGATCGAATAAGGTTTATTCGATACCTTTATTTTACTTAATTGAATATTTATTTGAATATTCATTCGAGGGCTTATGACTCAGTTTAGTTTATTATTTGAATATTATTTGAATATTCATTCGAGGGCTTATGACTCAGTTTAGTTTATTATTTGAATATTATTTGAATATTCATTCGAGGATGTATGACTCCTTTATTTTATGAATATTATTTATAGTATTCATTCGAGGTATTATGACTCCGCTTATTACTTAATAATATTCTTTATTGTATTAAAGAATAAGGTGTCGATAATCAAACTTATTTTTGATTATTCAAATAAAGATATTACTTTCGTATAAGTATATCTTTGATTATTTGCTATTCATTCAAGTATAAGTTTTCCAACTTCTACCTCAATTATTCTTATGGGAATATTATTTAAATAATAATATTCAAATATTTCTTTCATATCGGGGATGATTTATTTCATTAAATCAGCTTTACTCCAAACACTCTTTAAAGTGTTTTCGAGTCTTCAAAATGATTTTTAAAAGTTAGAGCGGATCCCAAAACTCATTTTTATATTTAAGATCTTCCTTTTTAAGGGGGTTTAAATACTCGCTCAAAACCTGAGGGATCCGGCTCTATGGTGTATTTTATATTCGCAACAAGATTGCAGTTTTGGTAAATGAATTGATTACTTACCCAACGTTCGGGAAGTAAGTCCATCTATTGAGTCGGCATAAGCAACATGGGCTCAGTGGGCGTCCATGATAGTGTAAGTGGCTCAGTGGGAGTCCATCAAATGCATAAGTGGCTTAGTGGCAGTCCAGCATAAGGTCCTATTGAGACCAGGGTGATGACTAGTGGGGAATTCGTCCATCTACTAGTAGAAAAGGTTACTTATTGGTATCTTTGCCTGATCAGCAAGATATCAGGTTTATGCCAAAATTCTTTCCTTTCTAAATTTATTGGATATTGCAATTCTGTTCATACTTTACATGACAGAGGTTTTCAGGAAACGTATGTATATATAGGTGTATATATATATCGGGACTTAATGAAGTATATCATAACTTCATTTCCTTCAAAATATTTCAAAGATTGAATCTATTCAAGTCTTATCTTGTAGTCTCATCAGCGTGATGAACTTTTGAAATTAATTATAACTTGAACGGTGGTAGTTCAAGTAGTATTTGGAAAAAGATATAAGTATATTCGAGTATCTTGTAACTTCATCTTTTAAACTTATATCTAGTAAATGATTATCTTATGTATGACAAAGATTTTCAGAAAAACGTTGAGACAAGGTTAGATATATTAGATCACCTTACAACGATATTTTTATATAGTTATAAACTGGAACTTTGTGTATATTATGCATGGAAGAGGACTTCCAAGATTTTGAAAAGTATATATGTATATATACTAAATATTTTGCGACTTCATCGCATTAAAATATCAAACTTGGTTCATTTCTTTTGACCAAGACTTTCATGAGTACTATGAGAAGGCTCATATATTTTTAATCATTATACATATTATTTTGGTGGGCTTGCTGCTCACCCTTGCTTTCTTCTTTCATCA